>NC_041394.2:80298758-80898758 GCF_900747795.2 Erpetoichthys calabaricus
AAGGGTTTGCCTCTTTGATTTGTATAATTTAACATGTGAATCAAAATGTTTAAATGCTAGTCACTTTCTAGTTATCAGGTTAACATCTAGATTTGCAATCCAGATTGTTCTTAAATTGTAAAATAATTTGTAGTCTCAACATAAAATCATGAATCAAATGGCAGTGATTGGTTAATAGGATCTTAGGCAACCATATTTAGAGTTTAATCAGGCTATGAACCTCGTAGCAGCTTGATTATTGAAAACAACAAGAATTCCAATTTGCGAAATACCTTAGCATGTACTAAATACAGCAATGGGGTATTTATTAGTTTATCAAAGTATGAATCCTCCTCCAATCAACTTTCAATTTCATTGTTGATTTGCGTATATTGTTATATTCGTTCTGCATTCACAAATCTCCAAATTCTTACTGGCATTTTGGAGTAATTTTTACTATATTTAATTTTAAAGACAAGCAATATTCATTTATAGGTCTAACGAAATTAAACAGTGTATTCATTTTGAAATTTATAAAGTCTTCACAACTCATGTTTGGCAGACAGACCAGGGGCCATATTCATACACTAGCAGCTCCCAAAACTCCATATGCAATCATAAGTGTTTGCTACAGAGTGCAAATAGACAAGAGTGACAAACTCCCATGACCCTCAGATATCTTTGTGAGGACAAAAAGTTGAGTTTATTATAGCTAAGCATTGAATCAGAATTGTCCATCCTGGATCTTAAAGTTCAACTATTGAATTAAGTCTGCTCCAGGTACTATGCATAGTCCTTCTTGGGATGGCTGAGTAGCAGTAGTGTTCTGTGTAAAGAGAAGTTTTAACTTTCATGACTAACCCACATACAGTATGGGTTACTCTAGGGTGCCATGATCAGCAAGAATGTACTTAAATACATAACTTCAATTTAATATTTTGTTAATTGCAACATATCCACAGGTGAAAACATCCACCAATTCAATATTGTAGTATCTGCATGTGACTACTAAAGGGATCATTCCAATGCCCATTTATATAATTCTTCGAGACTGAAACATATTCACTGACCAAATTATAATTTGGTAGTTTTGATCATTGGAGAATTGGAAACTCTGAGAATATTTTAGAAACTGCTGTCCGAGCACAGTGATGAATTCTCATGTCCATTAGTTAGTAATAGAAAACTTTGGCAGAATAATTTAGCTAACAGGCGGTGAATTAAGTATCATCCCTCTAAACACCCTTTATCCCTTGCTAGACATCAGTGTAACACTTTGTCTTGGAACCCAGTTGATAGATAGGCATGCTGTGTCCAGACGTAGTTTTTGGAGTAGGGAATATTGAAAAGAAATAGATGTTTCCAGTCTTATAAGTATTAAAAAGTTACACATATGCTCTCGTTAAGGACATATAGCCTCCACCTGTAAATCAGATGGCGCAGACATACTGTTTATGAGCCAATTTATGCAAGTCAAGAACATACAAGTGACACATTGTCAGATTAGATTGATATATGTTGATTTAAAGTTATTCGTTGTACCTAGTAAATATTTATGTCTCCTCTTATTTAGGATTCTTGCCCTTCTGTGCTCATATTCCATCAAACCAGGAGGAGATTTTAAAACCACAGTGAGCCTGGAAGACTGTAAAATACTGGCAAATGGTTTTACTTAAGGTAGTTCCTGAGCCTGCATCTGATATTTGCAGTTCACATTATGTAAGGTTTCCTCTCTTTGATTTTTCTCTTTGCTTACTGATTTATTTTGAACCAAGCTATTTTAAATTTTTTAACCATTGTTTATTTTTCTCCCATTTTATTTTGTATTTTTAATGAAAGAAAATATGATACAAAAATATATGGCATCTTCTGCCAAACAATAAAACAGCAGCTTACCTATAGTGAAATTACATTGTGCTTCCAAACAGTATTAAAGATGAATGATATGAGATATAACACAACTAATACATCTGACAGCCTAATACATCTTTATTTGATATGTGTATATATCAAACTGTAAGCATCAGTTTCTTTCCGGTAAATTTAGTAAACTTTACAAATGAAAAGATAACACTATGGAAAACCATTTGTAATGCAAAACATCAGTAGCTGGCCGTCTAATTTAGTTCATTTTTCTCACATAAGGTCATGGGTGAAAGTTCATGTTGAATATCTCAGGACAGATAATTTTAGTTCCCAGTTTAGCTGATAGGGGATGGTGATCCAATTATGTAAGGTCTGTGTCCCAGAGTTCTTAGTGTAGGGGTCACTGCATAACAGGGACTTGCCAGGACCTCACCGAAGCTCAAGCTACTCCTGCCAAACAAGAGGAAACTAGTAAGACTCTGCTACATTTTTCCATGAGCTTGGGGTTGCAGAAAAATCTGTGCCTTTTAGATTGTTTATTGGCTTGGTGGATATAACTATACGAATTGGTTAGAAAGGATCCTTAAGGTGAGGAATAAATGGTTGCACTTTTTGGTATGCATTTAACTCACAGTTAAAAAGAACTGGATAGTAGATCACTGGCAAGGAGGAAGTGCACACCAAATAAGCCCTCACAATATAACAATGGCTGTTTATAGTAGGTTAACTAATAGTAATGATAAGTTTAAGCAGCAGAGAAATAATAACAGAACATAATCTATTTAAAGAAATAAACAAAAATAATTACAAAAATAATATAATATGTGTGAAACAGTATATTCGGCACAAAACAAAAATGTCCAATGAAGTAAATGAATGTAGTGAATAATGAAAACAATGAAAAAATTATTGATGCTCAGAATTCAGGAATGTATTGGAAATAAACACAAATGAAAAAAATGGATTGAAAAAGCCTAAAAAGAATAATTATAAACAGAGAACATATATCGAGAGAAATATAAATGATACATAAGATAATCCATCCATCCAACCATTATCCAACCCGCTATATCCTAACTACAGGGTCACGGGGGTCTGCTGGAGGCATTCCCAGCCAACACAGGCGCAGGCAGGAAACAAACTCCGGGCAGGGCGCCAGCCCACCGCAATACATAAGATAATAGTAGATATAAACAAATATACAGATACAGCTCTATCTCTCTCTCTGTCTATATATATATATATATATATATATATATATATATATATATTTATTACAAAGTTCACATGTTATTCATATGAAGTGTAAATGTTTGTGGAATTCATAACAACAAAAATTGTAACTTGTAAAAACTAAAAAAAAAAAAAAACACGAAAATGCATTTACAGTATGAGAGGGAATACATTTTTTATTTTGAAAAAAAAGCAAACTGGCTGCTTCCTCTTCTGATATGATCCTTTGGTCACCTATGGTTGGGGTTGTTTAGCCCCCAGTAGTAGTAGTAGTAGTAGTAGTAGTAGTAGTAGTAGTAGACTGTACAGTATATGAACTATTATTTGTTCTGTGCTTATGTATTTTGAATGATTCTCCCATTACCTTTTTCAAAGTAAAAAGAAAAAAATTATTTTCATAGTAATTTGTTTCTCTACAACTGTGTCTGGGTTGAGGAGCAGGATGAACCCACCTCCAGTAAACAGTGTGTTTCATACATATGATCTTTTATAGTAATAACATTTTTGTACATGTCTACACTTTCCACATAAATGAAGGGTTGTGGCGAGACAAGATTAAAATCCAACTCAGAAGCATTGTCTGAAATTTTATTTTTATGCCAATGATATTCAAGTGTACCGGAACTTTAAACCTACTTTCTTGGTTCCACCTGGAGTATTGACAGACTGTTTATAGGATATTAATGTATGGTTGTCTGAAAGCTTTCTGAAGGTAAATTATGATAAATCTCAAGCTCTCATTGTTGCATCATACACAGTACTCAAGAAATGTGTTCACCTACCACAGTCTATTCCAGGCTTTCTAATAGTCAACACAGGTGAGGTGAAAAATCTTGGTCTTATTCTGGATTCTACTCATTTTTATATTCACATATTAAAATGTCACAACTACAGCATTTTTTTTTAATTTAAGAAACATACAGTCGCTAGATATGTCCTTTTCTTAATTGTGGAGCTGCTGAGACCCTCATGCATGCTTTTTGTGACCTAATGACTACTGCAATGCACTTCTCTTCAGAGTGTGTAGTCATGCATTGAATAGACTGCAGTATGTCCAGAATTCAGCAGCAGGGGTTCTTACCGATACTAAATCCTTTAACTCATGTTACTCCCATTCTTTAGCACTTGCATTGACTCCTTTTGCGATATCATATACAGTGTACTGGTATTCAGATCTCTTTGTGATTTGGGTCCTCTGTATCTGTATAACCTTTTATGTTCCTACATCTCGAGTGTTGTGATACTCTGGAGCACAACTTTTTTTTGTACCTCCATCCAGGGTATGCTCTATGGGTGACAGGGCATTCAGTGTAGCTGGTCCTAGACTATGGAATGCCCTGCCTCTATCCCTGCAGACTTGCACTTCACTTTTAACCTTTAAGAAATTGCTGAAAACTTATGTTTTTACAAGGGCACTTCTAAAAGTTTTAAAGGTATGTTGGTTTTTTAATCTTATATTTTATTATTTTAATTTTTGAATTGTTTGATTTTTTTAATTGTTGATTTTGATTGGATGTCTTGAAAGGCACTTATAAATAAAATGTATAAATAAATGAGTAAAATAAATTGTCACAAATGGCCTCTGTGTTTTGCCTTATTTTTTGTTAAATAAATCATAACAAAGTAAAATATTTTATGGACTACTGAGAATACTTACAACCCATTCCCCAAACCCAAAGCAAAAAAATGGTAGTTATTAAGGAGGAATGATTAATTTCAACAGAGAGAAATGCAAAAGTGTATCAAGAATTAAACAAAAAAGACCCAAGCCCTTAAGGTGTTTCTAAGTGTAGCAGCTGTAGTAGCTCCTAGCTATCCCATGTGGTTGCTTACGCATCATATCTTATCACACTATCTGTTTATCTTCCTCAGCAGTACACTCCACCTCCATTTCCAGCATTTTCTTTCTCCTGCCAGTTGACCCCTTTTAAAACTCTGCTTTCCAACAAAACCTTCAAAGATGTTATGACCTGAAAAAGGCTTTCAAGCCCCAGCAGTATACTCCTGGATATCCCCTGAAAATGACTTCTGGGATCCCAAACATAAAGACATCCAGTAGCCATACACCCAGAGCTACCTCCAGTAACATCAGGTGTTCCTGCAACATATGCATTGGCTAGTGATCCCCATATAGGATCCCAGCCCTATGTTAATGGAAAATGTAGAAGAAGAATGTTCTCCTCAGCACCATGTATAGTTAATTAGAATTTTATAACAGCTAATTTATAACTTGCCAGTGAGAGACGCTTTGGCTTATGAACTAACAAAAATATGTTATTCCAGGGTTCAGGAGAAATAGTGTCCACATAAATAAAATCTAAGCTGTTTCTTGTTTTCCCTTTCTCAGAGTGAATGTTTCAGGGACAAGGTCACAAGGCTGCAGAAAGTACATGTAGTTTATGCAAAGGTGTCTCTCCTGTGCTTAGCTTTGAGAACACAGATAATGCTTAGCTCAACAGACATATTGTTTAACTTTACTGTTTTGATAAGGATGTTCTTTCTGTCTTATTACTCATGAAATGCTGAATTATAAAAACCCCTCCTAATTTTTTCTCGGTGCTCAAATTGAGCTTTGCGGCAATAAGTTATGCTCTTTTGAATCTCTACTTACTGTGACTCCGGATGAATAAAAAAGAGAATTGAGAAATATTATCTGCCTGTTGTCACTGTGCCTTTTTCGTCCACAAAAACTATGAAGACCTTTAGTGGCTTAGTAGAGTAATCAAATTTTAATAGGAGATCCTCATTGATTGTGACAGTTCAGGGTGTCCTGTGACCAAACTCCTCTCTGGTAGTGGTAAAAACTGGTATCAGTACCGGCGATTCTGTCAGTGTTATGTACAGTATTCTCTGCCACCTAAGATTACGTTTGTCTAATTTGAGGACTTTTGTTACTTCTGTCCTGACATGTAAAACCACTAATTTGAAAGAGAGTATTATTTTTTCACATGAAAGTATAACTGGCATATATTTTACTATAAAGCAAAAAAAACATACTGAATTGAAACAGAATAGCCTTCTTTAACCTAGCCCGATAAACTGAGGAAGTCTGCAAAAGAATTTACAGAGAAAAATAAAAAAAATTTGAAATAGATTATTTTAGTTATGTCATCTCAGCCAATGCAGCCAAACAGTTTCTGCTTTTTAAGAAATGACTTTAGCCACCAACTACTGACATAAATGAGGAAACATGTTTTATCTCGTGAGATCAATGGCTGCTGTGTATATGAACTGTTAGTTAGGTCATATTTAGCTTTAGCATTACATGGAACTCTTAATTTGTCATTTCATTTTTTTAGGTATTTCCACCCACTTCTTTGCTTATTCATCACTTTTCCAGACTAATGACAGAGTTGACACAATAAATGAATCAATTATGACAAAAAAACATATTATGAAAGCTACCCTGCTAACTTTCCAGAATTTCACAGAATGTAGAAATTCTCTAACCTAAAATGCTCTTTTATCTCGTGCTGTACATCTACCTTGTCCATTTTGGCATACTGTATTTGTTAATCAGTTCACTTGTGCAAACCCTACTCCCAACTAACAATAAATAAACAAAAAAAATACTTCTAATAGTAAGTGAAAGATTAAACTCCCAAGCCCATTCATTTTTAAAACTATGGAAAAAAAACTCTAGTCTCTTTTTATGTAACCTTTTATTTATTTACAGTGATTTTTCTGTACACACAGAAATGTAGTAGTTAGCACTGGTGTCATGTTACTGTCAGTGTGAAATTAGCACACTCTTGATGTGTCTGCTTATCTTGTCAGTGGGCCTCCAATTTCCTTCCACATCTCAAAACATACAGGTTAAGTTAAAAGGCCTCTGTGAACTGACCCAGTGTAAGTATGTAAAATGGTGAGAAAAGAGACTGACCACACTTTCTGGGTTAGTTCCATCCTTGTAGTATTGGTAAATCAAAGAGTCATTATTATCAAATACTGTACAAAGGGGTGCATCATTTAAAACTAACTGTCAAAATGCAAAAGAACAGTATTGCTTAAAAGTTCAATACAAAATGGTAGTTGAGTATTTAGAGAAATGTAATTAAATCAAAATTCTCACAATGCTGAGGAAAACTAAAAACAAAAATGTGCAATGATACATAAGCAAAAAATATTGTGTTACACATTAAGAATATCAGTGTTTCATAGGTTGACCTTATGATGTTAACAAACTGTGATCAAACATGGGCTTACTGGTTAGCTCTGGTTGCCTGTATGAGTTATGCACATTGCCATTAAACTTAAAGTAGTGAATTTCGGACAACACACTGGTCTCTGCAACACACTGTAACACAATGGTTAGAACTGCAATAGGCCTCAAAGCGGGGGTCCTTGTGTGTTTCTTCTTTAACAATGGTATTCTGCAAATCAGTCAGAATGTTGTGTCCTGAGTGGAAATGTGTATTGCCTTGAAAACACAGGCTAGAGGAATTTTGCAGTTCACCTTTGACAAAGGAAAAGGAAGTGGGGGGATAACGTCATTCACCTGTTTAAACTGGGAAACTTTAAATTGAGTCAACAGAAAACAACAAGACACTTGGCTCTCAGATATCACAGCGTCAGAACAGGTGGGGTGGGGGGCAAATAAACCACAGAAACCACGCAGGTCGCTACAGTTAGACTCCCTATTTCACTACTCATTTGAATTAGCCTGTTTTCAAATTTTACGTTGTTTTGAAATCACTTTTATGCTTTAACTGCTACTCTCACGATGTGGAAAGAAGAAAAAAAGTGAATCAAGCTCCAATCCCTTGAAAAAAACAAGTCAGAGCGAAAAACATACAGGCAGCTCACATCTTGGGCTGTATCATTTGAGAGGGTCTTATTTATCTACATATGTAGAATCAATGAGAAAATTCCTATGAAAATAGACACTATCTAGGAAACTGAAAGATAGTTTGACATTTTCCACACAGTTTAAGGTAACATGATACATTAGCTTATGTCAGCAAATGTATTATATAATGTTAATAACATATAAAACAGTAGAAATGTGTGCTTAAGTTTGCACTTTTTTCCAGTGTCTATGTTGTTGTTTTCTACAGGCACAGCGGGTTTCTTCCAACATCTTAAATATTAGTTGAAGACTTTCAGTCAGACAGTGGCTTGGTGTATATCTAGCAAAGAACTGGTGACCCCTTCCCCTTGTTGTTTGCTTTGTGCCCAGTTCTGCTGGGGTAGGTTGTGGCTCCCAAGACTGTACAGCATCTCCTTTAAACAAAGCAGCATAACAGCAAAATAACACATTGCCCAAGCTACATACAGAGACATTCAGTGACAATTGTTGAAATACATGTAGCTTCAGTAGCATAAGATATGTAAAAAATCATTTACATTCATACAATTGACAGCATGTTTTGCTTTACTGTCTACCTTCACAGCTCAAGGGCAACAATTATCTGAGTGCCTTAGAAAACAAACGTGGACCATCTGACTGATTAGATACCAGTGGCATTCACTTTAATTATGATGTAGTGCTTTGAGAGACTAGTACGGGGACACATTAAATATAATACTCCAGACAGCCGTGATCATCTCCAGCATGCATATCATCACAACCGATCCACAGAGGATGCCATATGCCTTACATTTCATACCATTCTGGTACATCTGGATAAAAAAAAAACTGTTTTGCCAGAGTCCTATTTAAAGACTACCCTCATCATGTAACACTTATGCATTTCTCCATCTGTTCTCACAGAGTTCAACATATGCACAGTTTAGTCCATCCTCACTTACTGCTCAGTGTGTTGCTACATCATTTGAAGCATTATTTGCACTGCATATTGCTATCATAATGGCGAGAAAAAGGAAATTAACAAAGGAAGACAGAGAGACCATTATAACCCCTAAAAGTGTAGGTCAGAAGGTATAGCAACACAATTTATTCCAACACTCCTCTTATGCAGAAAGAGGGTTTGTAAGTAGTCATCAGAAGTTGGGACACCTGAAGGAATTATTTACATCAGCTTTCAAAGCTTAATTAACTTCCACTGCTGCAGAAAATCTGTAAGATGACACCCCATTACTTGTGCCTTTGTGTAACTCTGAAAATTGTGTTGTTTTCAGTTTTTGGTAATCTAAGCTTTTTTTTTTTTACATCTGGCAGTTTAACTCCTGCCTTTGTACCTTTTCAAGTTATTCACTAGACTTGAGTTGCTTATATTTCAGTAAAAACTGGAAAAATGGGACATTCTAAACTCTAAAAAGAAATAGCTGCAAATTCATATTGTATATACTGTATTTGTGTGTGTATTTGTGTGATTTTGATGTCATTATATTATGCTGAGGAGATATGTAAGTAAGAATTTTGTTTTACTATGTACACTATGTACTGTGTACACTTGATAATAAACTTGAATATAAAATTTAAATACAGCAATGGAATAAACAAATATCAGAATGTGCATTACAAAGGCAATAGACTCACTTTCACAAGTAGCTGTGATGCTTATCATCTTCAGAGTAAAAGAAAAACTGAGACAGCAATTCGGCAACTTGCTCAAATAAATGTAAGAGTAGCTTCTCAGAACTTCAAGTTAATACTTTAGCTCAGCCTGCCTCCAGTACAACTCTAGCATCTGCTAAGTGAGTGTGGGTATGTTCATGATTGGGCTTTCATTTATTGCTGGTGTTTGCCTTGCTTCTGATACTGATAGAATGACCTCTGGCTGTTACAATCCTGAAATGGATTAATTTAGTAATGCAGTATGGAAACACTGGTATGGAGTACATCAGGCATGCTGCTTTGTGTTTTCTATTGTCTATTTTAATACTTTCCTGTGTATTAGGGTTACATGCTTCATGCTGGTTGAACATGTGACTAATAATTTCACTGTACTTTATACATGACACTGCTACTACTGCTAAATTTGTATTACTTATTTGTTCTTCATGGCTGCTGTGACATTTATCATGTTATAATAATCAAAACCCTAATAACTCCCAACAACATATAATCGATGGTCATACACATGAATTACACTCCATAGTAACTTTCAATGGGGCTGTAACTTTGCAGATGACACACCAACAGCATCTGTAATTTCTCTAGTTGTATTTAAAAGGAAATTTTAAAATTCCATAGTTCCAAAACTCTAAATAAACTGAACAGAAATTAACTAAAAAGAAAGATCTTACAAAGCCATTAAGGTGCCTTGCATTTATATTTCATGGCACCCTAAAATTCCAAAGTCTACTAATTCACAAAATTGAAAATCAAATTTCTGTTTATCTTAAATGAATTCATTTGTTTTCTCATTAAAGAAATTAAAGTTAATCTTGAAATATTTGATAATATTGTATAGTGTTTCCCAATCTTTTTCCTGTGGTGGCGCACTTTTTGTAACCAACAACTTCCCAAGGCACACCCGTATTTTACTAACCACAAATACATTATATTTCATATATGTGCTCAACTACAAGAAGGGGCAAGACTACTGGAGAAGCCAGTAAAAAAGCAGCACCAAGCTAATCGTTTGCAGACACAGCACTTATTGAGCACTTCGGTGGCATCTCCCAGCTGTTTTGTCCTTTTGCCTGTCTGCCTCAGTGGCAACTCATATGCCGACTATACAACGGCTATGTGAGACTCGCTGGTGACCTCACAGCCAGCCAGATGGACTATCCAAAATGCTCTAAGTGCTGTGCCTGCAGCATAGCGACCACAGAGCTGCTTTTATGCCAGCTTTTCTCGGTAGTATTGTCATCCTCAGACGGGATTTCAACCACCTGCATGCTTGTCCCCCTCAGGTTCGGACCCAGGTGTGCTACACTATTTTTTCCATGGCACACCTGGGTGGCTCTCACGACACACCAATGTACCACGGCACACTGTTTGGAAAACACTGATAAAGTACCCTACATGGCACATTTCTTCTCAGAACAGTTTAGAAAAGCACACTATTACCTACATAAGTAATAAGTGACTTGCTTGGCCTCACAGAATGAACTATATAGATGTGGGCCTGTAAATATAGAATTTAATCTTAATAACATACATACCTTAGTACATTTTCTCTCTTGATGTATACTCAAGGCCCCACTATGCTGCATACATGAATAAAGGAGTCATATGAAATGCAAACAGTACATGGATTTCATTATGTTGTTATAATTTAGATGTTCTTTCCTTCTCTTTAAATTATCTACAAAATAATAAAAGTGAACATCTGGTCCCTCAATTAATTCTTAGCTGGCTCTGTACCAGGTGGAGTTTGCATGTCCCCCTTGTATTTGTATGTTTTTCCACCAGTGACTCTGATTTCCATCTGTCAGTCCAAAGGCATGCTGTTTAGTGATTGGCTAGGTATTCAGTTATCTAGAGCTAATTCTTGCCTTGTATTCGTTTCTTCAGGAATATTCTTTGGCTTCCCATTACTTTGAACAGGAAAAAGAAGACAGAAAAGGGATGGAGTTAAGTCTGTTTAACATTTTCATTTAAATCATTCTGGCATTATATGTAATACCATTGGAAAAAGTGTGGAACTAATGTTGAAACTTAGAATACATTTTAGATACATGTAAAGACTAGTTAATAAAACAATGGTATTCAAATTACTGTATATTACTATGCATTGATAAATGTCCTGCGGTGGGTTGGCACCCTGCCCGGGATTGTTTCCTGCCTTGTGCCCTGTGTTGGCTGGGATTGGCTCCAGCAGACCCCCGTGACCCTGTGTTCGGATTCAGCGGGTTGGAAAATGGATGGATGGATGGATGGATAGTCTGAATAAAAGAGCTGCTAGTACCATATATGTATTGGGAGGTCACTTAGACCACCGGATACTAGTTTACGACAAAATTTCCAATTACTGAAAAAAATGCAGGTGTCAGATCACTTTACCCTTGGGCCTCTAAAATATGGAACAACTTGCTAGACCACATCAAACAGGCTCCAGCTGCCTCAACCTTTTTAAAAGGTTGATCTTTTAGACTAGCTTTAAGCAACTGGCACAAACCGTCAGTGCTGTTAGTAAACCAGTTAGAAACTCAAATAATCCTTGTTTTCATGCTTAGTTTTCTAAGCATGACAGTATTCATTACCTAGTCATTACTTGCACACATTTAGTTTTTTGCCTTGTCAAAAAGCACTAAACCTTGAAAAGTCATTTCCTAAGATTACAGACAGATGTCATAAAATAAGAAGTTTGGATCAGTGTTTAGAACAGTATTAAGACTGACTCGACAAATGACAATACTATTACTACATTTCAGACCAGAAAACTGCATGAATGAAGACCACACCTTTCACATGACTGTTCACATAATAAACATACAAGGCATATAGTTGGCTGATTTGGACTTTAAACCAAAAAGATGTCAGTCCCATTTCATTAACTTACACACTATGTGTCCCTGAGGTCATCAGTTAACCTGCCAGTGCTTTAATTATAGAAATATGGATTCTACTGTGTTAGTAGTCATTTTGGAAAAAAAGTAATAAATATATTGGGAAGTGTAAATGTAGAACAAACAAACCAACATTTGATCCTGTCAAAGTGGCTTATGTCCTTTATATCTCTGCACTCTAAACACCTGCACTGAAAGCATGAGTAAACTCTACTTTCTTCGTATTTCATAAATGTACTGTGAACCAAATGTTGTAATGAAAACCTATTAAGTCAAACTTTCTTTTATATTAATTTCGAGCATTAATGCTGGAAGGAGTATTAAGTGTGATCACTGGGTGTAAACTAATGTCCTTTATGACTAACAATTTGCACACTTTTTTGACTGATGTGCTTATTCTTAGGCTTTTTATATATAGTGCATAGCAAATGCATTTATAGCATGACCCTGATATGAAAATGTGGCCATGTCTCATTTGATAAATACTACATCCCTAGGATATGTATTTATCTTACTGTCCACCACCACTTTATCAATGCCAATGTCTTGTTGCCAGCCGCCTTATGTAAATAAATAATCTCATTGTAAATGTATAAGTCTTTAAAGCCTTTTGTGCTTGTACTCTGTAATGAGTGCTACATGAGAATAAAATCAGCTGAACTTAAAATAGTTTTTCTTGAAAAGCTGTCTGTTTCTCCACCTTCAGATTTGGCAGAGTATAAGTTAAGATGATAAAGGCCATTGATATCATGTCTTAATATTTTACATAGAAAACTTGCATCAGTCCAAAACAATCCTGAAAGATTTCCCGAACTTTCCTACAAAGATCACCAAAATCTTGTTAACAAGCATCATTGGAGGTAGAGAGTCCAAAAACAAAAAACATATGAAAAATATAAACTACCATATATATTGTCTATATGATTATTGTAAAAAAAAATGTAGGATGTGTCAGAAACTCTTTACCTTGTTTCCTGATCTATTATGTTTATTTTGGGTTGCATTGTTGTTTTTGTTAGGTTTTTCCATTTTCACTGTGACAGCACCGTGTTTCAGTTTTGTGGAGTGTTAAGTTAGTCTTTTCTGCATTATTTTCATGGGCATGGCCATGTTTTTCACCACAGCAAAACACCCCCAGCTACTCACATGACCAACGGTGACACAGAGCATCATGTCATGTGCTACCATTATAAAAGAAGGCAGCACACTCAAACTTATATCCAAACTTGTGATTGCCCACTACTAGAACACTTCAATTAACAAAGAGTAATTAAGAATCTCTTTTGTTTCAATCCTAAGGCTACTGGAGAGTGCTCTCAGGAAGTAGCCTCATTATTTTTATGAGAACCTGGCTAACCTGGAAGTTGTTCTGAGTTACGCCCTTGTGACAACTAAAGGACTCCTATGTCAGGCCTTAATAGGAAGGAGAGCTTGGAGTAGGAAGAGGAAGAGAAGAGCAAAGAAAAAGGAAGAAAACCCGAGATAGGAGAGCAAGGGAAGAAGTGTGTTTACTCAGGCAGGTAGTGGACAGGACTCAACTGTATATTCAGGCCTACAATAGATGTGTGGTCATATCCTATGACTTTCAGCCTGTACTGAACACTTCTGTGTTCTTGTAAGGCTTCTGTAATAAAATCCTCTTGTTATTTCTATCTTTGATCCATCTAGTGGTGTTCTGGGTCAAGGGCTTTTACAAGACCAGCTTAAGTTGGTTATAATATAAAGGATAGCATTTTAGCAGTAGCAGTAGTACTAGTAGTAATAACAGTAACAAACAAAATGCAATATGCCACATTCTTTAATGCCATAATAAATATGGATGTATTAAAACACATACCTTCAGTTTTCTAAATAAAAAAACACAATTCAGCTTATCTGTTGCCCCCTTGACCCTTTTTGCACTCCGGGACAACCAGAAAAATAAATGAATAAATCAATTATATCACAGCCCTTTGAAATGGAAAGCTTATTAACAAAATAACACCATTGAGAGATACAGAAAAGGGAAAATACAAAGTACCAAAGTAAATAGAAAATGAATAAGACAAGAAGTCACTAGAACAGGTCTCATAAGGACCATTTTTATTTCTTTATTATTATGTACTGTATGTCATTGAAATATATAATGTAATATAATATAATCTATATATATATAAAATCCAACGTCTGTCTGTCTCTATGTCTGTCCGCTTTTCACAAGGGAACTACTAAACGGATTTAGATCTGTTTTTTTTTCTATAATTTGCTTGAACATTCTGGCTGATTTTGCGACTTCTCTCAACACGCTAAGAATCATAGTTCGCTTACAGGAGTGATATATTTGTGCTAATCTGAGACAGAGGCTACGGCCTGCTGAAATGGTCAAAAACAATTCTTAAACAAATTAGAGTGTGGCTAAAAAGAGCTATTTCAGCCCTGCAGAACTGTTTTGATCACACAGACTGGACCATGCTTAAAGCAGCTGTCACCTATGGCCATCAGAGCTACTTAAAGGAGTATGGATCATCATTCACTGGCTACATTAACAAGTGTATAGATGATGTGACTGTCTCAAAGACCATCGGAACATGAGAAAATCAGAAACCGTGGGTGGCATTGGAAGTACATGCACTGTGTCACTCATGCGCACCTGGAAACCACTGACACTAACCATTTCTTCTTTCTCCACCACCTTCCTCCTTAGACACCATAAAGACGGGCCTCAACGGAGACAAAGTTCCCACTGAAATGTGTTCCTTGGGCTGTTGAAGCCTCAGTGACCTGACTGCAAACTGGTGCTTTTTCTTTTGTTTTTGTGATTAAATGGGAATGTTCAGTTGGCTCCTTCATTTCCTTGGCAACTCTAGTGCATTTCACCCAGCCACGACTGTTAAAAGCCCGTAATATAGCCTTTAGACCTGGTAATAAGGTAACCCTCAGGAAATTGAGGGGAAACGTATCTTGGGAAATCAAAGCAGCTAAGCGAGAGTATGGCAAATCATCCACAACTTTTTTCAGGACGCCAGAGACAAACAGTACACATGGCAGGGAATCCAAGCCATCACAGACTACAAGACCCCTATGTATGGTTAGATGCCCTGAACAACCTGCATGCACGGAGGTCCATCCCTCCTCAAAAAGAACAGATACTGTGCTTGTCCACTGCTGACATGATAATTGCTTTGCTGAGTGTAAACCCATGCAAAGCTGCTGGACCAGACAATATACCCGGCTGAGGGCTCAGGGAATATTCAAAGCAGCTGATGGACATCTTCACAGACATCTTCAACATTTTCTTAAGGCAGGCAGTCATCCCAAGGTGCTTCAAAACTACCACCATCATACCTGTGTGGAAGAACTCCTATACAGTATCTGCTGCCTCAATGACTATCACTCTGTATCACTAACACCTGTCATCATGATTTGCTTCAAGAGGCTAGGCTTAGGCCACTTGACAGCCAGACTTCCCACATTGCATGACTCTCTCCAGTTTGCCTATCGCCCAAACCATTCCACTCAAGATGCCATATCATATACTGTTCATCTGGCCCTGTTCCATCTGGACATAGAGACACTTATGCTAGAATTCTTTTCAGTGACTTCAGTTCAGCTTTCAGTACCATTACCCCTTTGAAGGTTATAAGGAAGTTGGGTCTGATAGGCTACAACATTTCCCTCTGCATTTAGATACTGGTATCCTGACAGAGAAACCCCAGACAGTCCATGTCAGACACACCATCTCCAGTACCATCATGCTGATTACTGGAGGCCCCTAGGGCTGTCTACTCAGGCCACTTCTGTTCACTCTGCTGACTCACAGTTGTATGGCTGCATAGAGCTCTAACACCATCATTAAGTCTGCGGATGACACAATGGTGGTGGATCTCATCAGCAGTGGGGGATGTGTCATCGTTCAGGATGGAGATATCGACAACTGACAGACTGGTGCAAGTGCAAAAATCTGTCATGTGTTGACCAGATGAAAGAGAGTTTCTTGTTGACATTATGAAGGCCTGTGTTGTCCACAGCCCACTGGATATTGAGGGCTCTGTGATGAAACTGGTAAAGAGCACCAAATTCATTGGTGTGCACCTAGCAGCTGAAATGAACACAACTTCCATAGCCAAGAAAGTGCAGCAGTGTCTCCACTTCCTTTGCTGAAGAAGGCAAACCTGCTTCACTCCATTCACACCTCACTTTGCAGGGGCACCATCAAATGCACTCTAACAAGCTGCATCATCATCTGGTTTGGAAACTGCAGTGTCTCTGACTGTAACGTCCTACAACAGATAGTATACAGGTCAGAAAAGATCATTGGGACCTCTCTGCCCTCAGTTAAATACTTTTTTTATAAAGTGTTGCATTTGCAAAACCTATTGCATTTTGAAAAACCACCCCTACCCCTCTTACAGTATCCCACTTCAGTCTGGTAAAAGGTACTGTAGTATTTGAACCAGTTATGCAACAGCTTCTACTCCTTGGCTCTCTGGACTCTGAACACTTTGCTACCTTCCTGACTGCACATCTGCTCCTAGTAGTTTATTTATATGCAGTATATTTGTTACTGCTGTTGTTTTTTACTGCGGTGGGCTGGCTCCCTGCCCAGAATTTGATCCTGCCTTGCACCCTGTGTTGGCTGGGATTGGCTCCAGCAGACCCCTGTGACCCTGTGTTAGGATATAGCGGGTTGGATAATGGATAGATGGATGTTGTTTTTTTATTATTAATTGTTTTTACTATTTCTTTATTACAGTCTATTTTATATTACTATCTATTCACTTATCTATTGTTTGTTATTTATTTATCTATAGTATAGTATAGTTCTTTATTTGTCTTGCACTTGTCCTGTGTATATGGTGAACAAACATCATCAATATGTCTTTACAGACTTGAGTTCAAAACAGAACTGATTCATTATTAATAAGATGGCATTTTTATTGTCAGCCAGAGAAAGTGGCATCATCGGGCCAGGAACCGGAAGTGACGTCATGACAATGATTATGTTACAATGCAGTCCTGGGGAACGTTATTTTGTGCCACTTTATACTTCAATACTGTGTGGATGGTATGATAATAAAACCACATGACCACTTGACATGGTATACTGTATATAAAAAATAGGTATAAAGAACCAACAAACAAGCAAAACTTGAAGTTAAATATATACAAAGCTCTGACACCGCCAAGCCCCTATGGCAGCTCCCTCAATGTGCAACTCTGTTTCCTCTAGAGTTAAAGAGATAAACTAAAATAAAACAAAGGGAGGGGAATAATGACAGAGATGAAAAGATAAAAAGGGTAATGATTGAAAAACTACAACCAGGAAATAGCTGTGGTATATCACTTGCTAATCCTAATCTTGTTTTTCATCAAAAAGATGAATCATTCTAACATTCTGAACCTCCACAGTAGATTGACAGATGTTCAAATTACTAGTAAATACATTATTATTTCTAAGTGAATAAAGCCCCAAGCACATCAGACTATAAAAGATATATATAATAGTGTTAAAGGTTCACTTGTTCAGATAACTTCCATTTTGATACCAAAAGAAGCACTGTTGCATGGCAGATGTATGTTTTAGAAAGAGTTAATGAAAAAAAGAGTTGTCCAAAACATGGAGCAGAAAAAAATACTAAAAAAAAAATTAAAAAATCTAAAATTCTGAAAATTTAGAAGACTGAATAAAGCCTGACAGTTCCTAACCAGAATTTATAGATTGGTGAGTACTGTAATTCCAAAGTGTTGTTAGGCAGCATGGTGTAGTGGTTAAGGCTTTGGAGTTCAGACCCTGAGGTTGTGGGTTCAAATCCCACTACTAAAATTGTCACTTATCTTTGTTGTGCTCCAACTGAAAAAAAGAAATGTAACCAGCTGTATCTGTTCAATTTCATAAGATGCCTTGGATAAAGGCATTAGCCAAATACTAAGTAATATAAATAAAAGTGCTAATCTGAAGTACAGGTGGCACAATGGATCATGCTAAAGCAATTGTAAGGAATATTTTCAGTTCAATCACAAAATTGGGTGATGTAATCATTAGGGTTTTAAAACTGTGACCAAAGGGCAGGCGCTATGGTGACATCCTCAAACCCAAAAGAAGTCAAGGGGGCTAGAATAAAAAAAATATATATATTTATTAGGAAATAATGAAGATGCAGGGGTTGGATTGAAATAGGAGTGATCATATAATAAAATAGCAAAGACTAATGCCCTTCTGGGCCTATCTATTTACTGTAACATTTGGTGTTTTTTGTTATGCAGATTCTGTTTTGGTGGTAATAAATTCTAGTTAATTTCATTCCCATTTCATTTTTCCTTTGCTTATGTGGCACAGTAGGATGCCTCACATGACAGTGGTCATTACATCCATGATGTCCTGAGAGGTGATAGTATAAATACAGTACAGGTGAGTTCCCTGTATGCATTATTTTATGGATTCACGTAATTGAAAATACAGACTCTGTTGGTACTAGTTAGCTTCTATATCAAGTAGGCTCTACCGTCAGGTTTTGTTTCTGGCTATTATTTATTTAATTTTTTTATCTTACTTTCTATAACTATGGCTTTTTACTCAACATTTATCATTTACTGGTTATTTTGATTTCATCTCACAATAATCTCCTGACACCTTGTATCTCATAATATTAATAGATAAGTTCCCTTACTATTCATGAGATACCTACCACACTTACCCATCACAGACTCTGCAAAGTAATTGCTCCCACTTATCTCCATTTCCTTCGATAGTCACTGACCTTCTCCTTCTTCCATCAGGTGAACTCAGACAGCTCCTGGAAGGGCTTTTAAACCCTGGCCCACATCTACTCCCAAATCGATTAGATTAGATTAGATTAGGTAAACTTTATTAGTCCCAAAGGGAAATTCAGATGCATACAACAGCAGAAACATAAAAATAAGGGTAGGGACTCACAAGAGTAAATAATACAGCCAATCAATCAATCAAAAAATAAATAAATATATAAATAAATAAATGTATATTGTGCAGATATTTCAAAAATGAACTTAACAAGTGCTCTGGGAGGAAGCATTGAATTGCCTGATAGCAGTGGACAGAAAAGCACACCGTGCTAGAATGAGCCTGTGGCTAAAAGTGCTTCAGGAGAGTGCCTCCTGGAGTATATACTTTATACCCCAAGGTCCACTTCCCATATCCCAGATATTGTCATGAAACCTTGGAGCTGTATATTTAGAGATCCACCTAGTGCCCCTGGATTTTCCTGTAGTTTTAAATCACTATATAGTCATTATGGCCAGGGCCAGATAGGCTGTTTTTCCTAGAATGTTTAAAGTGCCACAGGTGGTCAAGGTCTATTTGGCACCCTCTTGTGGGACTCGTGGGACTTGTGGAATTAACCAGAGTCCTATAAGTTTGTACAACTCCATTTGCTACTGCTAGCTTCTCCTGCTGACCACAAATGGTGATGTTACCTGGCATTCATTTACAAAACACAGTAAGTAACATAATTTTTTCAGACCTGCTTAATCCAAGTGGTGGGGGTGAGTGGTGGAGCCTATCTTGGCAGCAGTGGGCACAAGACAGGAAACAGCCCTAGACAGAATACCGGTCCAACATAAGGCCCACTCAAAGAGGTCAATTTGGAATTGCCAATTGATTTACTTCATGCACATTTGGGGATGTGGGAAGAATAAAACAATGCAGACAATGGGAGAACATACAGACTCCAAATGGAGAATCTCTAGGCATTGCATTTGAACCAAGGAAGACAAATCCATGAAGTGAAGTGGCAGCACTACTATGCTGCCCACACAATAAGTAATTGTATTACACCACGTAATTTAATTATTGGTTTTGAGGTCAAAATCAAAGGACCACACCATTTTAAATTTCAGTTTATTATAAAAGGAATTGCTGAGCATTAGACCATTACTTGAAGTGACAGAATTTAAAAGGAGATAAAGAAAGTTAAGAAGCAGCAAAGAACTGGGAAGTACATTAACTAATTTTAGGGATGCGTACAATTGTAAAAATAAGATAAAAGCAGAAGGATGTACAGTACTGTGCAAAAGTTTTAGGCAGGTGTGAAAAAATGCTGTAAACAAAGAATGCTTTCAGAAATATAAATGATTGTTTATTGTTATCAATTTACAAAATGCAAAGTGAGCAAACAAAAGTAAAATCTAAATCAAATCAATATTTGGTGTTACTACCTTTTGCCTTCAAACCAGCATCAATTCTTATAGGTACACTTGCACAGAGTCTGGGATTTTGTAGGATTCTAGTCAGGTGTATGATCAACCAATTATACCAAACAGGTGCTAATGATCTTCAATGTCACACGTAGGTTGAAACACGGTCATTAACTGAAACAAAAACAGCTGTATAGGAGGCTTAAAACTGGGTGAGGAACAGCCAAACTCTGCTACCAAGGTGAGGTTGTGGAAGACAGTTTCATGTCATGGCAAGATTGAGGACAGCAACAAGACACAAGGTAGTTATACTGCATCAGTAAGGTCTCTCCCAGACAAATATTTCAAAGCAGACTGGGGTTTCAAGATGTGCTGTTCAAGCTCTTTTGAAGAAGCACAAAGAAACGGGCAACATTGAGGATTGTAGACGCAGTGGTCGGCCAAGGAAACTTAGTGCAGCAGATGAAAGACACATTAAGCTTATTACCCTTCGAAATCGGAAGATGTCCAGCAGTGCCATCAGCTCAGAACCGGCAGAAACCAGTGGGACCCAGGTACACCCATCTACTGTCCGGAGAAGTCTTCATGGAAGAGTTGCAGCCAAAAAAGTCATACCTCTGACGTGGAAATAAGGCCAAGCGACTCAAGTATGCATGAAAACATAGGAACTGGGGTGCACAAAATTGGCAGCAGGTGCTCTGGACTGAGGAGTCAAAATTTGAAATATTTGGCTGTAGCAGAAGGAAGTTTGTTCGTCGAAGGGCTGGAGAGCGGTACAATAATGAGTGTCTGCAGGCAACAGTGAAGCATGCTGGAGGTTCCTTGAACGTTTGGGGTTGCATTTCTGGAAATGGAGTTGGAGATTTGGTCAGGATTAATGGTGTTCTCAATGCTGAGAAATACAGGCAGATACTTATCCATCATGCAATACCATCAGGGAGGCATATGATTGGCCCCAAATTTATTCTGCAGCAGGACAACGACCCCAAACATACAGCAAAAGTCATTAAGAACTATCTTCAGCGTAAAGAAGAACAAGAAGTCCTGGAAGTGATGGTATGGCCCCCACAGAGCCCTCATCTCAACATCATCGAGTGTGTCTGGGATTACATGAAGAGACAGAAGGATGTGAGGAAGCCTACATCCACAGAAGATCTGTGGTTAGTTCTCCAAGATGTCTGAAACAACCTACCAGCCGAGTTCCTTCAAAAACTGTGTGCAAGTGTACCTAGAAGAATTGATGCTGTTTTGAAGGCAAAGGGTGGTCACACCAAATATTGATTTGATTTAGATTTCTCTTTTGTTCATTCACTGCATTTTGTTGATTGATGAAAATAAATGATTAGCACTTCCATTTTTGAAAGCATTCTTTGATTACAGCATTTTTTCACACCTGCCTAAAACTTTTGCACAGTACTGTATATGGTAAAGTGAGCATAGTTTCTAGAACATATAGTATACAGAACAGGGGTGTCAGCAAGCTAATCTAGTGTATGGATACCCCTGCTAGACCAAAGTCGATATTTTCAAAACTGGCCATCTATTAGCAATCCTAAGTTGTTAAAAACAGACACTTTAATTTACAGCCTCGCCTTCCCTCAAAGTTATGCCACATCTGAAGAACATGTGTCAAAATGGACCTACGATAAATCTTGCAGGATGTGAGATTTATGTTACCATAAAGGATCCCATTTAAAATGAGGCACACTAAAGGTACTTTGAAAGGGAGCCATGAGGAGTGGAGTACTGAACATTAACACAGTCTAATAGGGCCAAGAATAAAGATCCAGTGAATTCTACATTAGGCAGAGCTAAATCAGCTTTGACTCTAAGGCAAATGAAAAAAACATGTTTTTGAATGTTGTTTCATACTGTTCCAGAAAAATTTTAAAATAAAAATTTATTTATTTAAATACTTAGAACTTATAAAATATATCAGAAGAAACCAAAATCCTATCTGTTAAGACCCTTAACCCAAAAACCGAAGACAGGAGAACACCATTCACTCATAGGCTCCGGTATCTATTATTTATTATCACAAACATTATTACTTCTCTCCATTTTTACCAGAAGCACTTTACCTGCCAATATGTAATTGTCTTACAGTTGATTACATTACAACAAAACTACAGTACTTATTTCAATCTATGGTTGGGAACCACAGCCTATCTCAGCAGAATTGGGCACAAGGCAAGAATAACCTTTAAACAAGACACTGGTCCACTGCAAGGCTTGACAATATGGAAGGTTTTCCAAACATTTGAAAATATAGAATCAGTCATAAGACAATTATACAAACATGAAATGTTACATTTCACAGACACAGATGAAGTTGTGAAGAAATAAAAGAGGAATGCTAGTATGAGCAGGTTTGACTCCTTGGAATAGATGCATGTGCAATGTTTGCCATTAGTAGATCAGCAAACTACATAAAACATATCGTATATTAGAGAACAATGAATGCTGCATCAACACAATAGAAAGTTTTTATAACTTCTTGACAGTACTTTTTTTTTTTTACTTTTAAAATAGCTCACATGATGAGTGGGTGCAATACAGGTGACAGGAAACGGTGGCATTGAGGAGATGGGTGCCAAAATACGCACTGGCTGAATTCCAGGTTTCCACTGGGCTCTTTGCTGAAGGTGGCTGAGTGATGCAGAGATATATGATACACCTGGGCCCCCACACACACCGTTCACCACATGTTTCTTATTTAAAACCTGTGCCATCTGGACTCTGTTCAGAGATATTTACTTCTTCCCGGTGTTGCCGTTCTGGTTACAATATTCCAGTTGTGTTAGACATTCAGTAATACGTGCAGTGTGAGCAGGGTATCCAGACCTTTACATATGACTGTATGATCCAATTCAGTTCTTAAATATCGACCAACATGTCACTCCTCCAGTTTATTTGTGGTGATATTTCTGTAAGTGTGATTGTTAGATGTGACGATTACATAGCATGTCAAATATCCTGTTAGCAGCAGAAAATGTGCCAGACTGGAATGACATGTTTTGTCAATGTGAGTAGGAACCTATTTTTAAAATCAATTACAATAATTTAAAAGCAACCAAAGACATTTGGAGGCATGGTGATGTAGTGTTTAGCTCTGTTGCATCACAACTTTAGAGCCCTGAGGTTGCAGAAATGGCCTGGTCACTGCCGTTGTGCTATCCACATGTCTCTGTGGGTCCTCTGCTAGCCAATTCAATTTTATTACCATATCCAAACAGTGGACAATTTATATGTATTGCCAACCAAAAAAAGGCTCCGGCTTAAGTGAGTGTGTAGGTTTTCATATTAGTGGGCCCTGTGATGAACTGTTGCTTCATCCAGGTTGGTTCAAGCCTTGTACACAATGCTGATTGGACAAGCTCCAGCCTTGCCCAACCCCAAATTGGATTAAATCAGTTGGAGAACTTGATGTATTTTGTTTTAATGTAGAATTTAAAAACATTTCTTGAAAATTATGTTTTACAGTCAGAGTCCAAGTTATTAGTTTTCTACCGAAGAACGCTTAAGAGGTAAGCATCTGGTCTAGAAAGGGTGTCTAAAGGTATAAGCATTACATTTTAATGTTTTGAATTTGAATGAACAAGGAAATATAACCAGGCTTTTATGTTTTTCCTCACAGTTGTCATTGGCTTTGGTATAAGCTTCAATCTTGCTGCTTGAATTTGGGTAATTTCGTCTTTGTCTTTTTGTTTACTATTTTTGCCAAAATGCATTACTCACCAAACCTACCTATCTGCCACAGACACTTGTTTCAATAATTTGAATAGTCACCCAGGTCAAGTCAGTTGTGCATCACTGACCTCACAGCCAGAAATATGTTATGGGATAGACTGAGGGAACATTCCAGCATTTTGGTGGTCCAAAAATGCACTGACATGATTAGACATTATAATATAATTTATTGTGTGCTGGTCTAGGCAGCTTAAGCTTTATTAGAGCATAGATTTCCATGGGAATGTTTAAGCCCTCCATGCTTGTAATCATCTCCAAACTCAACTGGGGTAACTTTGAGGAAGAAGACAAAGAACTCGTTAGGAAGGGCTAAGTGTGTAAATAAATGGCACCCATTTCACTCGCAGTTTCCTGTTACTGTATTTGTTGATGAAATACATGGAGTACTCATATTTTAGTTTAATTTTCAAGCATCCCTTACTGTGTGTCAAGTTGCTTGTATGTGATTTAAACCTTTGAACTATGGCTACTCCTTTGATTTAGATTCCTTGAGCTTGCCCTGTGTTTAGTTTTTATTCTCATTTTTATATTGACCTCCACCCAGAAACAAAAGTAGCTGGCAGCCTAAATGTAGCTGATATTTACGTATGAATGGAAAATAGCCAGTTTAGAATCATAATAAATCTTGACTCAAATGCTGAATGCAGCAAAGATGGAAGTTTGATTGTAGGTAAAATGAATGTATGTGTGAAGGGAAAAGCACTAAAATAAACATAAGAGGTAGGATCACAAGAGGTCTTAGATTAACTTTGTTAACTTTGTAGTAATTTAAAGAATATAAACTGATTTGTCAAAAGATCATTAACTTACAAAATAATGTCTAATTGGGGTATAAGAGTGTCACAACACTCCAATGCTGATACCTATAGGCCTATATACTGCTCAAAAAGATTAAGAGAACACTTAAATCACATATCGGATCTCAAAGAATGAAATATTCAAGTGGAAAATCTTTACTGAGTAATACTGTACTGCCTAATTCGTTGAGAACAAAATGATGTAACAATGGTCAATGGAAACCAAAATCACCAATACATTGAGGGCTGGATTCAACATCACACCATAAATCCAATTGAAATCACAGGCTAATCCAACTTGTGTGAATTGCATCACTGCAACTCATAATGTGACTCAGTAATGTGTATGGCCCCCACGTGCCTATATGCACGCCCAACAACATCATTGCACGCTTCTGATGAGATGGCAGATGGTATTCTGGGGGATCTCCTTCCAGACCTGGATCAAGGCATCAGTCTATGGTGGTACTTGGTGGTGCTGGATGCACCAATACATAACATCCCAGAGGTTCTCAGTTGGATTCAGGTCACAGGAATGTGCAGGCCAGGCAATGACATCAATGCATTTGTCATCCAGAAACTGCCTACACACTCTGGCTACATGAAACTGGGCATTTCCCTGCACCAGGAGGAACCCAGGGCTCACTGCACCAGTGTAAGGTCTGACAATGGCTCTAAGGATTTCATCCCAGGACCTAACAGGAGTCAGGGTACTATTGCCTAGCACGGAGAGGTCTGTGCGAACCACCAAGGATGTGCCTCACCAGACCATCACTGACCCACCGGCGTGTGATGATGCAGGTTGCATAACATTCACCACAGTGTCTCCAGACTCTTTCACATCAGTCACGTGTACTTATTGTGAACCTGCTCCCATCTGTGAAATCTGTGAAGAGACTGAAGTGCCAATGGTGAAGATACCAATAGTGGTATTCTCTGGTGAATGCCAATTGAACTGCATGGTTATGGGCTCTGCGCACAGGTCCCACTAGAGGACATCAGGCTCTCATGCCCCCTCATGGAGTCTGTCTATGACAGTTTGGTCAGAAACATGTACACCAGTATTCAGCCGGAGGCCATTTTGTAGGGCTTTGGCAGTGCTCCTCCTGTTCCTCCTCGCACAAAGGAACAGATTCCAGTCGTATTTCTGTGTTGATGCCCTTCTATGGCCCAGTCCAGCTCTCCTTGTGTAATGGACTGTCTCCTGGTGTCTCCTCCATGCTCTTGAGAATGTGCTGGGAGACACAGCAAACATTCTTGTGATGGCATGTATGGATGTGCCATCATGGAGGAACTAGACTACCTGTGCAAACTGAATTGCTGCAGGCACCACCTCATGCTACCAGTAGTGACAATTACACTAGCAAAACACAAAACTAGAGAAGAATCAGTCAGGAAGGATGAGGAGAGAGCAATTGTCTGTGGCCACTATATGTAAAACTATTCTCTTTTTGGCTGTTGTCTTGCTTTTGCTTCTCCAGTGCACCTGTTGTCACTTTCATTAGCTCCAAAACAACTGAAGTTGATTCACAATCGCTTATGTTTCCTAACGATGAAGTGTTCCCTTCATTTTTTTGGGCAGCGTACTAAAATCTAGTTGAACACAGAGGTGATTTCTAAAGACTGACATTTATTAAAAGATTTTTCCTTCCCAGCTAATGACAACCATTTTTAACGTACAATGCTTAAAGTACAAAGGCTATATCATGATTCCCAGAATACAAGACAAAACTATGTCACTCTTAAATGAAAGGATGTAAATTCTGCAGTTGCGAGAACCTTCAAATAGATGAGAATATGTCACTGCCATACATAACATAAGCTGCATCAGGTTCAGTCTGTAAGTCCACAATGAACATTCTGCAGTCTAGTCTTGTGATAGGCTTCAGTACTGCTGAATGGATTGTCTTTACTGTTAAGAATTGAAAAACCTTGGACAGCTCGCTGAAAACAATTTTATTACAAAAGTTTTC
The DNA here is from genome assembly GCF_900747795.2 of Erpetoichthys calabaricus. NCBI lineage: Eukaryota > Metazoa > Chordata > Cladistia > Polypteriformes > Polypteridae > Erpetoichthys > Erpetoichthys calabaricus. The sequence continues at coordinate 80,325,871 of NC_041394.2, forward strand.
TGCATTTGTTGTGAATATTCTGAAAGCTTTATTTTCTAGGAACATGACCAGATTAGTTTTTTGCTGATACACTGCACTTTAAAACATGCCTCCCCAGGACACATCACTTCACAAAGGCCCCACTATGAAATTCACAACAACACTTGAGCTGTCTATCCAATATTACAGATGTTTATATTGAACTTTAAGTGATAGGTACACTGCTTAACGTCTCATAGTTTCCCACTTCTCAATTCGGTTCATAGTCTTAACATCTTGTTCTGGTGATTGTTGTAATTTTAGTAACAACATGGCAGTTGTTACAGTTTAGCTGTTTGGATTTTGTTTTTTTTATAACAATACTAAATAAAGTATTATTGAAAACTGTTTTTGTTTTCGGTTTCTCAAAAATATGCACATCTCCCAGTTCCATTTTTAACAAACTCTTTGTAGTTACTGACTATTATTGTCAAAGTGTGGAGGATAAACCATCAAAAAAACTGGCAACACACAAAATTAAAGTAAATTTATTTTAAAAATGGTGAAAAGGAAAATTCAAAATTATAAAATTTAAGCTACGAAGAACAATAAATGCTAAATTCTGAAATTACTAAATTACTGACAACTGTATCAAGAAGGTTGAATACCAAAATCATATTCCAAGAGCAATGTCAAAAAAGATAAAGCAGATTTCAAAAAAACAAGATCCAAACAAAATGGATGACAGACTGCACAACTTACAAGTGGGATGAAGGACACAAAAAGAAGACTGCCAATACACTGAAGGAGTGACTGACAAACACTTTTGTTGTTTATCCGGTGCTGCAAAGATGAGTAATTGCAGTACCTTGGGACTGTTGTCTAATTAGGGGCCTCCCCAGCTGCCATCAAAGAAAATGAAATAATAAATCACATAGTGAGTGAAATATGAGGAAAAATAATTAAACTAACAGAAGACATCTGATTTTTTTACATATAATGTTTAAATAACTATTTTTTCAGACAAAATCTGTTCTACTGTGACCTTTTGTCATCAGCTGGCTTCTTCTATGAATTTCATTAATCATTTTCAACAATTATTCACAGTTTAAGCTACTAGTGTTAGAAGCAGACATAAAATGGCCTGAAATTATTTTTAGTGGTCTTAATTAACTTTTCAGATCTTAAAGACATAAACGGGCAACTCGAAAGAAGTTTGTATAATATGGAAAATACAAAAAAAAAAGCAGAAAGCAGTGAATAATAAATGATAGGAAAACAATATAACAGTCCATTATTTTGATGTTACACCTAATGAATTGTATTGTTTTTCAAAATGAAATATCTATTTTGATTTAGATTTTGCTATTCCAAAAAAGGTTTCAACAGGTAAAAATTTACCAATTTGTAATACTGAGTTTCCTTCTCACAACACTTAATAAACATTTAGGCTCTGAAGACTCCAGTTTATTGAGTGTTTTGGGTCTAATTTTGTCCCATTCTTCTTGTGATCAAGCTTTATGGTGTGCATACACATTCTCAATTGAGGAACAGGTAAGGACTACAGGAAGGCAAGAGAAGCACTTGCACCCTCTTCCTATGTAGCCATGCTTTTGTAATGTGTGCAGAATGTGGTCTTGCATTGTCTTGCTGAAATATGCATTGGCGTCCATGGAAGAGATGTTGTCTTGATGGCAGCGTATATTGCTCCAATATGTACTTTTTGGTATTAATGGAACCTTCACAGAAGTGTAAATTATATTTGACCAGGGCTCTGACACAACCCTACACCATCACAGATGCTGGCGTCTGGACTCGTAGATGACAACAATCTGGATAATCCTTTTGTTCTTTGGTCCTGTAGACACAATGTGCATTTCTTCGAAAACACGCCAAAATATTGAGTTGTTCAACCACAATACATGTTTACACTGTGTGATGGTCCATTCAAGATGCCCCTGAGCCCAGAGACATTCACAGAACTTTTAAATACTGTTCACATACTGCCTCCTTTTTTACATGGTACAGTTGTAACTGGTATTTGTAGATGTAACTACGTATTATGTTACTTAATAAAAGTTTGTCAGAGTACTCCTGAGAACATATGATAATATTACTTGTTGATGCATGACCGTTCCTAATGCACTGTCATCTGAGGAATTGAAGATCTCTGGCAGTCAGCTTAGGCTTGTGCCCTTGCTCTTTACACACCAAAATTTCTTCAGATTCCTTGAATTTTTTAATTATATTATGTACTGTTGAGGGTGAAGTGTCCACATCCCTTCTAATCTGTCTTTTAAAAAGCATTATTTTAAAACTTTTAAATGATTTTCTCATGTATTTGTGGAGAAATTGGTGATCCTTTTCCCATCTTTCTTCCCAAAGAACTAGGCCTTTCCTGGATGCACTTTTTATACCAAAGTATGATTACAATCACCTGTTGAACATCATCGGTTTCTACTCCCATCATCATTTTCTTTTTTTAACTCGTTATTTGGCCTAAATTGTCCCATCCCAACTTTTTTTGGTATGTGTTGGAGGCCCTCAATGGCAAGAAAGGATATACTTCATATTTAACAAAAAATGAAGTTGTCCAGACTAAACATAAATATCTTGTTTTTATACTGTTGGTGATCTGTAGTACTAAGGTGTTGTACCGTGTTAGCCATTATGAATGTAGTGAAAAGTCAAGCAAAATGACACCTTTTATTGGCTAACTAAAAAGATTACAATATGCAAGCTTTCGAGGCAACTCAGGCCCCTTCTTCAGGCGAAGGGGTCTATCGCCAAGCACTTCTTCTTAAGCATTTGGAACCTGTACTGGAAACCGTCATGCATGACGTTATTAAGGTCATTAATTTTGTCAAACAACATGCACTTAACACGCGCCTATTTCGTGAATTATGCGAAGATGGTGAGGCTGAATATACAGACCTACTCTACCACACAGACGTAAGATGGCTTTCTCGTGGGAATGTTTTGAATCAAGTGTGGGCTTTGAAAACTGAACTTGAAATTTTCCTCACTGATCAAAAGCATATTCTTGCAGACAAGTTCACAAACACTTCGTGGGTTGCACATCTTGCATATTTAACAGACGTTTTTAAGCATGTGATTCCACTGAACAAAGAATTGCAGGGAAAAATATCAACATCATTTCAGCCAGAGAAAAGATATCAGCGTTTGGATCAAAGCTTCTATATTGGAGACAGAAAATACAAGGGAACAAGATAGCTGTATTCCCAAAGTTAGCTTTGGTTTTGGAAGATTCTGAAAATATTACTTTTGATGACATCAAAGATACAGTTATAAGACATCTTACAAAACTCGGTTCTCAAATTATTTTCCTGATTTTGATTTAAGTACTATGAGTTGGGTTGTTGATCCCTTTAAATGTGAAATAGCTGAAATACCAGAATAACCTCAAGGATTGGCAGAGGCAATTCTTGAACTTTGATCCAATAATGAAGCGCGTATTGAATTTGAGAATAAAACCAGTCTGTCATCTTTTTGGATGACAACTGCTGCAAAAGCTTTCAATATCGCACATGAAGAGGTGGTCAAAAGGTTGTTGCCTTTCGCAACAACTTATCTTTGTGAATAAAGGTTTTCCACATTAATGAATATTAAAACAAAGCAAATAAATCATCTGAATTGCAAAAACAATATTCAAATTGCGCTTACCTCCAAAACTCCCAATTTTGATCTCATTATTTCAGAGATGAAGCAATATAATTTCTCAAAATGTATGTGAATTGCATTTTTTTGTTCACTACCTTGTTTTGTTTATTTTGTTACTTATTAAATGTTTTGTTTATTTTCACTTTAGCAGAGAGTTCTTTTTTATATTTAATTTATTTACATTATTTATTCTTTAATATTTCATAATGGTGCAATAAAATATTTTAATTTTGAACCGATTTTGATTTTTTCCCTTTCAAATCCCAGGGGTAATGTTAGAAAAACCAAATACATTTTGGGGTAACGGCTAAAAAAGTTACCCAAAAAGACCCCTGTTTGAAATAAAACAAGTTGTTTTTAAAATGCATCTAAAACATTTCAAAAGGCTCAGTTGTAGACAACTAAAAATAAAGCTTTTGCATTTCAGTCTAAACAAACCCTTTAATACAGGGCCACAACTAAAGCAGTAATTTAAATGATAGACTATTGCACTGTAATACACACATTAAAATATTCTGTGATTTTTTTATGAAACTCAGGTTATCTAGTTTTTAATCCCAACTCAGAAAAAGCTGGGAAAGTATGGCAAATGCAAATACAAATAGAAAGCAGTGAGTTCAAAATTCAGTAAAAAGATTACAATATGCACTGTACAATATTACAGTGAGTAATTTCAATTTCTGGATTATTACTTTTCACCAAACCATTAAAATTACCCAACATAGCTGGAGCTCCATCAACAGTCACTGCAATGCAATCTTTCCACTTCAAATTAATGCATGGAGTATTAAAATATTCATTCACTTTATTAAAGACATCAAAACCACGTGATTTCAATTCGAGAGGGGAACAGAACAACAATTCCTCTTCAATTGCATGTGTACCTTTGTAGTGAATATATAATATTAGCTGTGCATTGTTACTGACATGTGTAGTTTCATCTGAATAGCAAAATATTTACTCTCTTTTATTGAAGAAATAACTTGTTCCCTCACATTTTTTGCTAAAATAGAAATTCTTTCTTTTACTACTTTTGCAGACAAGGTCACTGAATTCAGTTTCACAGCCTCTTTCTGACCACACATGATCTCTGCCGTTTTCAAAGCTGCTGGTTTAATTAATTCCTGACCAATTGTATGTGGTTTCTTGTTTCAAGCAATCAACCAGGCTACTTCAAAGCTAGCCTTTGCTGCTGAACGTTGATCGAATGTGCCTCTCAAGTTGCTGTCCAGTCTTTGTCTTTTGGCAGACTTTTCTAAATTTACAAAATATTCCCGCGGCTTGGAAGATAGATGTGAATGTAAATTATCCAAGTCCTTCTTTAACTGACTCTTTTTGAAAGATTCTGCAGTGAGTACTTTCAAACATACAACACACTGTGGTTTCATTATTCCCTTGTCTTCTATGTGTGTGAACCCATAATTGAGGAACTCTTCATGGTATACTCTCTTCCTATTTGAAGTCATCTGAAAGGTAAAAATCATCCATGGTTATTTGTTGAGCATACAGTGCATCCGGAAAGTATTCACAGCGCATCACTTTTTCCACATTTTGTTATGTTACAGCCTTATTCCAAAATTGATTAAAATCATTTTTTTCCTCAGAATTCTACACACAACACCCCATAATGACAATGTGAAAAAAGTTTGAGATTTTTGCAAATTTATTAAAAATAAAAAAATTGAGAAAGCACATGTACATCAGTATTCACAGCCTTTGCCATGAAGCTCGAAATTGAGCTCAGGTGCATCCTGTTTCCCCTGATCATCCTTGAGATGTTTCTGCAGCTTAATTGGAGTCCACCTTGTGGTAAATTCAGTTGATTGGACATGATTTGGAAAGGCACACACCTGTCTATATAAGGTCCCACAGTTGACAGTTCATGTCTGAGCACAAACCAAGCATGAAGTCAAAGGAATTGTCTGTAGACCTCCAAGACAGGATTGTCTTGAGGTACAAATCTGGGGAAGGTTACAGAAACATTTCTGCTGCTTTGAAGGTCCCAATGAGCACAGTGGCCTCCATCATCCGTAAGTGGAAGAAGTTCGAAACCACCAAGACTCTTCCTAGAGCTGGCCGGCCATCTAAACTGAATGATTGGGGAAGAAGGGCCTTAGTCAGGGAGGTGACCAAGAACCAGATGGTCACTCTATCAGAGCTCCAGAGGTCCTCTGTGGAGAGAGGAGAACCTTCCAGAAGGACAACCATCTCTGCAGCAATCCACCAATCAGGCCAGTATGGTAGAGTGGCCAGACGGAAGCCACTCCTTAGTAAAAGGCACATGGCAGCCCGCCTGGAGTTTGCCAAAAGGCACCTGAAGAACTCTCAGACCATGAGAAAGAAAATTCTCTGGTCTGATGAGACAAAGATTGAGCTTTTTGGTGTGAATGCCAAGCGTCACGTTTGGAGGAAACCTGGCACCATCCCTACAGTGAAGCATGGTGGTGGCAGCATCATGCAGTGGGGATGTTTTTCAGCGGCAGGAACTGGGAGACTAGTCTCGATAAAGGGAAAGATGACTGCAGCAATGTACAGAGACATCCTGGATGAAAACCTGCTCCAGAGCGCTCTTGACCTCAGACTGGGGCGACGGTTCATCTTTCAGCAGGACAACGACCCTAACCACACAGCCAAGATAGCAAAGGAGTGGCTTCAGGACAACTCTGTGAATGTCCTTGAGTGGCCCAGCCAGAGCCCAGACTTGAATCCGATTGAACATCTCTGGAGAGATCTTAAAATGGCTGTGCACTGACGCTTCCCATCCAACCTGATGGAGCTTGAGAGGTGCTGCAAAGAGGAATGGGTGAAACTGGCCAAGGATAGGTGTGCCAAGCTTGTGGCATCATATTCAAAAAGACTTGAGGCTGTAATTGCTGCCAAAGGTGCATCGACAAAGTATTGAGCAAAGGCTGTGAATACTTATGTACATGTGATTTCTCAGTTTTTTTATTTTTAATAAATTTGCAAAAACCTCAAGTAAACTTTTTTCACATTGTCATTATGGGGTGTTGTGTGTAGAATTCTGAGGAAAAAAATGAATTTAATCCATTTTGGAATAAGGCTGTAACATAACAAAATGTGGAAAAAGTGATGCGCTGTGAATACTTTCCGGATGCACTGTATGTCGGTTAAATTAAGGCCTTTCATTTTTTAATAGTTTAACTTTTGTTCATAAAACATCATGTTACCTTGCTCGTCAAAATTTTAACCACAAATATTACATAGGTGTGCAAAACGACTAGGTTAGAATGGCGTACATATATCAGCAACACGGTCACCACATCATTACTCGAACACCTCGCTACGCTCCCGTACGCTGTTCATGCAGTTACAAAATCAGACGCCAGAATACGCAAATGTAGCATACGTGTACGCTGGGGTGTGAGGGGTGACTGTACTGTAGTTTCAGCGGTCATGTAGAAGTTTAAATTACTAAAATAATGTTTTCACATTTCATTTAATTTTTTATAATGTATATAATTTTTATTCAGGTTAAATGAGTCTCCGTTACCCCTGAGATTTTTGTTTTTACCCCATTTGGGTTAATTTACCCCGGTTCACCGACCACTGATCTAAAATGTATAGAAACTGTTGTTTTATTTTGACATTTTTATAATGGTTTATGGCTCTTCCAAATTTTTTGTAACCAGTAATTTTAATGTTTTAATGTTTTTTGAAGTGTTGAAAAGCCTAATGCTTTTATGATCTATTAAAAGATGTTTATTTTTATTTCAGCACTCTGTTTTTTAAGTAACAGTATTTTTACCTGAGCACTAGTTTACGTTACTCTACCCTACTCTTCCCAAGAGATGTTACAGGTACAATCTTCTCTCCACAGACCCAAAATCTAACAGCAAGATTGTAGGGACTGACCCTTACGTGAACAAAGCATTTCCCACGCCTTTGAGTAATTTCTTTCCCCCCCGACTCTGTTTTTCTGCATGTATTCATAATACTTCAAAAAGAAAGGCAACCACAGGGGCCTTAGAGATGACTTGATTCTACCTGTTTCCTCTAACAGGACTTTCGCTTTATCCTTCCATCTTTGTCAGTTTATGGAGTTTTAAGCAATTACATAAATGTAACTCAAACTGTCCCCAGTGTGGAACAGACTGGCACTCTGTCCAAGGCTGGGTACAGTCTTGCGCTCAGTGTAGCTTGGATAGGCTCAGACATCCCACAGCCCTAAGTTACATTCAGCCATAACAGCCCTGAGTCTATGTGGAGAGGACTCTCTCTATCAGCTACAGTTTATTCCCATTATTCTTTACAAATCTACTCAAGCTATATCAGGTCGCATGGGGATTGTGAGTGAGTCCAGCCACAAATTTCTAATTGGACAGAGATCTGGATTCTGACTCGGCTACTCCAGAACATTAACGTTGTCGTTTTTAAGCCATTCCTGGTGTAGCTTTGGCATTATTCTTGCAGTTTTTGTCTTACTGGAAAACAACTCTTCTTCCAAGGCACAGATTTTTTGTAGACTGAGTCAGACTTTCCTGCAGGATTTCCCTGCATTTTCATTTTTCCCACACATGTCTTCCGGGGTCTGCTGCAGAGAAGCATCCCAACAGCATAATGCTGACACCACCATGCTTCCTGGTGGGGATTATGTGTTATTGATATTGCAGTAAACATGGTCTTTAGTCTGTTGGCCAAAAAGGTTGATCTTGGTTTCATTAGATCATAAAACCTTTTTCCAGCTGACTTCAGAGTCTCCCATGTGCCTATTGGCAACCTCTAGCCGAGGTGTAGTGTATTTTATCTCTTTGCCACTCTCCCATAAAGCTGTAACTGGTGTGGCATTAACATCCTCTTCAATCTCAATCACTGTAGCTTGTACCTCCCTTAGATTCATTACAGATCTCATGGCGATCTCCCTCACTAGTCATCTTCTTGCACAGCAACTAAACGTCTGTACCATACTCTTTCAATCTCTTACAGACTGATTTAACTGAGTCCTGCGGTGGGTTGGCACCCTGCCCAGGATTGGTTCCTGCCTTGTGCCCGGTGTTGGCTGGGATTGGCTCCAGCAGACCCCCGTATCCTGGTGTTCGGATTCAGCGGGTTGGAAAATGGATGGATGGATGATTTAACTGAACTCCATCTGAAATGTAGTGACTTGGATATTTTCATGTATTCATTCCCTGACTTAACTACCTTTTCACAGATTTGCTGTGGAGCTTTCTTTTTTCTTTATTGCTGTGGCTATGCCATGATACTGAATCACCACAAAGTTGCCCCTTCCAGATACGAGTGTATTTAGACTAAAGTCAATCGAAACCCCTTGACTACATTTATGTGACTTTTAAAGCTGCACTAGTGATGATTTAGGTGTGTCATGTTAAAGGGAGGTAAAAACTTATGCAATCAATTATTTTATGTTTTATATTTGTAATTAATATAGACCACTTTTGAAGAGATCTATTTTCACTTTGACATTAATTAATCGTATTCTATAGATCAATGTCAAATGCGAAAGCCCAGCTGAATCTGACATGTTTCAGTCTTGTATCGCAATAAATTGTGAAACTTCCAAGGAGGTGAATACATTTTATAGGCACTGTATATAAGGTATTGCATAATTTTGCTACTACCATTGTACTGCACATTGCATTTGCCTGATTTACAGCCAGAGATGTCATTGATACAGAGGGTGGGTCACCCACCATATTTAGAAAAGGGAGTTTTTCCCCACTTCTGATGCCCACTTTGTTGCTGAAATCTCAAAATAACCCAACATCCGAAGAATGTATCCTCTGTCTATTACACACAGCCGCCAATATTAATGTAGACCCACACCCATGTTTGCCACCAAGGTCTGCATGGGGACACCCTTGCCTTTGCCAATTGGACACATGCCCCCTTGCACATTTGAAATCTGGCTCAGTAGACAAGGCATCATACATGAGACTTCAGGGCTGCTGGTTCGATTGCCACATCTGCCTCACTTTGTGACATTTAACCTGCCACTTTTGTTTCCTATGTCTGATCATATAATATGCATCTGTGACAAAGTAATTTGTGCAGAAATGACAAAGGGCAAGTAATGTTTCATATTTTGCAGTATAAACTGTTCTAAGCTACTTTATTTAAAAAAGGTAAACTGAACTAGAAGACAGCATCATTCAGACCAAATATGTAGGTGGGCGGCATCCATTAAACCTTATCTGCCCTTTACTGGCCACTCAATACAGACAGCATGGATATATAGGTACCCCCACTAGCTGCAATCAAAGACCTTGCAATGTGATATCCATGTAACCATCTATTTTCAAATCTACGTAGTCCAATTCAGGGTCATGAGGAGTCAGAGTTATGCTAGCCACATTAGGTACAAGACAGGCAACAGACCTGAACGGGTCTCAAGTTGATAACGGCACACATTAACTTAACATTCTCAAACCTGATGAAACTAATTGAGGTACACAAATAAAACAATTCAGAATGTACACAGACAGTGACCAGAGTGGCATTTGAACCTGGTCTCCTGGAGCTATGAGGCAGCTCCACCACCATGTCTCACCCATAGCACCCTCTGAAGCAAATACGTTAGGCAGATAGGAAGAGCACAAAGCCAAGTCACTTAACTGGCATGTGGCCCAACTAACATCCTGGGAAGCTAGAATTTCCACACGTCTGAAGCCTCTTTGCCTATCACTCTTGTTATACTCTTTCAGGATTATTGTATGCCACCGTCTATCCATGGTTATGCTTTGCTGGCATTCAAAAACAAAGTGAAGTCACTATGCTGCCGCCACTCTGTAAGCTGTGTGACGTGTACTGCCTGAATTCTTGTCGCATATGTCCTGTTAAGTTTATGGTCAGTTTGCTAATACATGGGTGTTAGAAATGGTTACATTTTGATCTCTAATGAGAGTTGCAAGCGAAGCACTATCTGATATGGGTCTGCATGTATTGTATAATGTGAATTAATTAACAGGTTAAAGGAAAGGCCATGGGCTCCAATAAAAGGATATGATGAAATCCCGACTCATATACATGATAGAGATTACTTACATTAATTTACTTCCAGATCTGCTTTTTCCACTCCAGTACAAAATCTTTAGCAATGAGTGTAAACCTGAAACCTGCTCCAAGTGATAAAAATAACGCAAGGCACACAAAAGCAACCTAATTTAAAGATGCAAATCTAATTTATCATAGGGGATAAAAATTCACCTGACACATGACAACTTCACACTTGTGGGGAGGACATGGAGATACCACAAAGAATATACCTTAGTTTAGAACAGAACCAGGATTCAAGCAGAAAGAACTGGCATCTCCACCTTTATTGTTAAGTACTGCATCTATTGTAAACTTCTTCTGTATGCTCCTTTTATAGCCATGAACCCCCATGCCTAGATTTTTACCACCATCAATGGCAAATACAATTGAACTACACGCAGTACAAGATAAACAATACATGTATCCGGTCGTATTTAGTCACACGGACAGTTGTCATTTCTGTGTCTTTTCCAGTCGTAAACCGCATTGTTTTCTGGGCTTCGTTGTTTCACTTTTAAGAAATACAACCTGACGATTACTAAATGGAAATAATGACGGCTGAATTTTTGAACGTGAAGATCATGATAGAAAAGTAATTTTCAGGACAGCTGTAACATAATTGTGTTTATAATAACAGGACCGGAAAAGGCAAAGAAAAGCAAAAAACGAAACCCTGACGAAAAGAACCCGTTGTATCAAAACCGCTAATATCCCCCCGTCACTTGAAAAAAAAACCCTCTTTTATGGTGCCTAATCCGCTAAAAGGCAGGGTGGAATGAATCGTCACTTTCCGTAATACCACCAGCACAATGGAATTACTTCAAAAAGTTAAGAAAAACAACACCGGTTAAATTTTTCTACCAGTTCTTGATACCTGCTTTCAAAAGTCCCCGCCGTACATGTGAGACGAGACCGCTGTGACTGGTTATGCGTGGGGGCCCGGCGGGCGCGGTAACACTCATTTCTTTCTTTCAGTCACAGCAGCTGACTTGATGATAAATTCTGTCTCGTCACTTGGTGCTCGGGCGCCGCCTACTGGTCGGAACGTCTGCCCGCGACTATTAACATGCTCCCATACACTCCAATTCATGGACTTGCAATCTGGACAAGGATGAACAGAGGGACAAATGGGAAAAGGGTAGCATCAATTAAATTATATTTTATGCGAAAGCGAAGTTCGGCCAAAAGGAGATTTATAACTCACAGTACTGTATATAAACTTATTGGTATAAAAAATATAATGTGCGACTATGTAGAAATCTCCCCGTGTCTGCTTGGGTTTACTTCGGGTGCTCCGGTTCCCTCCCACAGTCCAAAGACATACAGGTAAGGTGCATTGGCGATCCTAAATTGTCCCTAGTGTGTGCTTAGTGTTTGTGTGTGTGTGTGTGTGTGCCCTGCGGTGGGCTGGCGCCCTGCTCGGGATTTGTTCTTGCCTTGTGCCCTGTGTTGCCTGGGATTGGCTCCAGCAGACCCCCGAGATCCTGTGTTAGGATATAGCGGGTTGGACGATGACTGACTGACTGACTGACTATGTAAAAATAAAACATAAAATACCAAACTGTTACGTAGTTACTATTAGAATTCCGACACTGTCTCTTCATTAGTTTTTTTTCCAAAAATACATTCATACATTCAAAAGATTTATTTTTCAGATACAATTTGAAAATAATCTAGTATCAAAAGTATATTAATCAGGTGTTTAGAAAGATTACACGACTGATTTTTCAGATTAATTCGTTTATTGCATAGATATCGGAGCTCGCGCTGATAGTACGTTACCGAACCCACCACAAGCCAAACCACCTGGATTGGGACTCGAGTGCAGCGGGTGACACCTCAGCACCACACTGGAACAGTGGGAGTTTTTTTTTGTTACGGTGGCTGGAGTGCCAAATCCGACCACCAGTCCCTAAGTTTTCTCTGTAAATTGGAGGACTTGTTTGCAGGCTGGATGCAGATTCACGTACTGGATATTTGTACAGTAGTTTTGCCTTTAAGCAAAACGAAGGATGTTCTGAAAACATCTTTTACATTAATGAGTTGTGTTCCTGTGATATAAAGAAAAACGCATAGCATAGCAAGTGTTAAACTTGGACTTTTTGCAATGTTATTACTACACCTACTACTATTAATAACAGCTTCTCCAGACAGCTGCACCCTTTCGTGCAGTCCGCGGACAGCTGAGCAGTTTATCTACCTCAGGTCCGATCCGCGGATGTTACTACTACTACTACTAATTATTATTATTTATTTTTATTATTAAATGCAATAATAATAATAATTATTATGTATTATTACACAAATACAGTAGAGGTAAATATTAAAGACTTTCCAAAACTAATATTTCCATTTGTTTCTATATGTAGAAAACTGTACATTAATGCGCTAATACGAACAGACAAATCGCTAAAATACTGTATTACTCATTTTAAAATGTAAAAGAAACCAAAGCGGTCTTTTAAGAACTATTTTCGTAAGAATTGTTTGTAAGGATCAGGAATAGATTAAAAACACCGTGAATGCACATGCCGAATGTATAATATCCGAATGGATTACACGGGCTAGGCTGAATTAAGCATTACATGGCTTTTTCTTTTATTTAAGAGTAATATGCATTTTATTTTATTGCTCATTCATTTAAAACGGTCTACAAATATTTCTAAAATACCCAGGTATGTAGAAGAGCTGCTGTTTTTTAGTGGGCAACTTTTAAACATTATCTTTGACGAGAAAACTCGTGTACATATCAACATTTGACATTTTTTTGTTAAGAAGTATATACAGTACTGTATTTTTAAATAGCCAAGCCTTCCCGCAATGACTGACATCTGTTTAATAGTATAGATAGTTTTTAACCGAGATAAATATGAAGTTCTCGTTTAAGAAAAGTGAAAAACGGTCCGTCATTTCATTTTGAATTGATGCATAATTAAGGATCCTTTATACAATCGCTGATAATAACGTAAAGCGCAGCTGTCAATGCCGATGGATGGCGACCCTTCCAGTGTTAGTTACTATCTGGAGCTAGAATGCTATTATCGCAACCCGCTTCTGAAAAATGAATGAATTAATAAGACTGTCATTAAGAACTTAACAGGAGAACAGAAAATCACATCCCACCCCTGTGTTAATGGCCTTTAATTTGTTCGAGTTCTTAACTCTCACATCCATGAATTTGAATACCCAAAATGCGAAGAGCAGTACGGGTCGTTAAGTTAAAACGTAACGCCAGTTGGAGTTTTAACTATTTAATCTTAAAATGCACATTTCCAGTATAAGCGTAGTGGTGTGATATTCCTTATTCTAAATACAATTTAGTTTAATAAAATTGCATGAAGGAAAAACACAATCCACAAGGCTAAACAGAAAATACACAGACACACACATTTATATACTAGATATTAAGCCCGTTACAATAACGGGCGCTAGAACAGTATTTTTGCAAGAAGCCTAAAGTAAAATAATAATAAAAATAAAATAGAAACGTATGTGACAATACAGTAAGTATAATTAATATTACATTTATCCTCTCCTCTGTGGCAGTTGATTGATGTGTTGTGTCTGTTTGAAGATCTCCTATCCTGCCTCTGTTTATTTTAGCTTGCTGTGGCGTCTCTCCAGCAAGTACTGTGCAGTTCCCCAGCAAGTATTTTAATCTGTGCTGGTGTGCAGCTGATTATTGTATGTGTGGCGTCTCCCCAGCAACGGATTCTATGTGCGCGGCCACGAGTACCCAATCAGCACTGTCCCCAGCAATGATGTCCTTTATTGAAGAGTGCCCCGCGCATGCACACTTCACCAGAAGACACACACAAGGACACATGGACGCACACAGGGGTTTTATTAAAGAGGATATATCTATACTAATAAAAAGCAAAGCCCTCACTGACTCACTCATCACTAATTCTCCAACTTCCGGTGTAGGTAGAAGGCTGAAATTTGGCAGGCTCATTCCTTACAGCTTACTTACAAAAGTTAAGCAGGTTTCATTTCGAAATTCTACGTGTAACGGTCATAACGGTCGACAACATCTGCCATGTTAAACTTTCTTATTTATGGCCCCATCTTCACGAAATTTGGTAGGCAGCTTCTCTGCGCTAACCGAAACCGATGTATGTACTTATTTCGGTGGTATGACACCACTGTTGGCCGCCATATTGAACTTTCCAATGGTCTTTGTTACTTATGGGCCCATCTTCAAGAAATTTGGTATGCGGGTTCCCAACGCTAACTGAATCCTACATATATACGTCCATAGCCTGCAGCTCGGTCGCCGTGTGAGGTCCCCCATCCCCACGCCTCCCACGTAGTTGGCTGCCTGCCTATATAAGGCCGTCCGTCGCTCTGGTCTCTTCATTCCCTTCCTTGCTTCGCCACGGTATTCACATCTCCCTGCTGATAACTGCAGCCTTTTTATTTAATCCATGGCTTCTCCACTGTTTTATTGTTCGTTTATTACGATTATAGTTATTGTATAGGTATTTTGGACTTAGTTTACATTGTTCAGGTACCCATTTTCTTTATCGTTCCAACCGTACCCCCATTAACATGTCTATCGAGATGATTACCATTGATCAAAGAACTGTCACTTACCGAGTGGTTTCCATACCCGGAGATGGCGACTGCCCTTTCCATTCTCTGTGTTACATATTGCACGGCCATATCAGGCTCACTCTTGATATCTGGAAAAACATTGTGTCTTATCTATTGAATGACTGGGACAGGTTCAAGGTGTGGACTGATGATGGTACAGGAGATAATTATACTACACAGGAGCACTATAAGAGTGAAATGCTTAAGCCCTTCACCTATGGTTCTCCATGTGAGTTGATGGCTGCCGCTGAATTGTTCAGTTGTCACTTTCAAGTGTACCAAAATGGCCAAATATTTTACACCTTTGGACAACCGCCAATGCCTCTTAAACATCTTAGATTCACAGGTGACGATTTGAGTAGTGGACACTTTGATGTTTATGAATGTTTAAACTCTCAAAAGCTGGATGCGAAGTTATCGATAAAACCCATTTCAATTCAAACGTCTCCAATTTCCAGTAAGGCTCTGCTTCGCAATGACAATTAATAAGTCTCAGGGACAGACCCTACAAAAGGTTGGCATTGATTTGAGGCAAGATTGCTTTTCACATGGCCAACTATACGTTGCATGCTCAAAAGTAAGCTTAGCGCACAGCTTGATCATATTACAACCGGAGGGCCGACCTGACAACGTGGTATACAAAGAGATCCTTAACAAATAATTATTGGTATATTTTCCCTCAGTTTAAAAGGTTTACTTTTCATAATAAAAATTTTAAACCAGTACTTTGCCGCTGCAAAGCGCGGGTATTTTGCTAGTGTATATATATATATATATATATATATATATATATATATATATATATATATATATATGTTTAAAATCTGTTATATTGGAAACGTTTTAAGGAGAACAGACCATTCAACTGTAATACCTTATTCACCTTAACACTAGGCTGAGGTCTGAAAATCTCAAAAGTCCCGCTCTGTAACACTACTTGGCACTACTTGGTAATTTATACCATTATCAGTAACTGGTGTGTGAAGAAAAAAACATTTATATGAAATTTGCCCTTAATAAGTTTCAATCCTTGTCCTAGTGTACTTGTTGCATATTATATTTTAACAGTAAAACTTGGGCTCCACTAAGTTCCTTAATAATTTTAAACAATTGAATCATATTATCGGTTAAAAAAGTTCAATTCCTTCAATCCTTCCTCATAGCTTCCCAGAATCAGTCTAATTAGCAGTGATGTGCACAGAGTGGCTCAAAAGAGGACAAAGGGCACCTCAAGGGACTAGATTTTTTTACATGTTAATCATGGACACAAGTTAGTGCCCACTTTTATCTCTGTATTTTTTAGGTTCATGAAAAAATTGGATATAACATCAGGAACATTATAATAATCACAAACTGAGCAAAAAATGTTATCTGGACACTGCACTTCTTTACTGCAAAAACTTTATTTTACCAGTATAAAACATACTAACAAGACAAAAGAGCAAATAAAAGAATTTCAGTTGAAATATAAAATACAGTCTCTTCCCATCTTAATAGCAAGAAATTATATAATATTACTTCAAAGCAAAAAATTTTCTTCTCCCCCATTAGCTGCCTGTTGTGGCTCAGATATTCAGGAAGCCACTTGAACTGATGATCTGGTGCACAGATCACCAATCTTTTTTGTGCATTAGACACTTAGCAAGGAAAGGTAAAATGTTTATGATCCTGAACCCTGAAGCACAATGTATAATGATTTCATATACAGTATATAGTACACATATTAGGATTCCTGGGTAACAAAAACAAAGCTAAAATAAAAATTATTAAATGTCCTTTTTGCTTTCTAGGTGTTTTCAGCTTTTGAGTTTTATAACAATACTTGCGGCGGCACGGTGGCGCAATGGGTAGTGCTGCTGCCTCGCAGTTGGGAGACCTGGGGACCTGGGTTCGCTTCCTGGGTCCTCCCTGCGTGGAGTTTGCATGTTCTCCCTGTGTCTGCGTGGGTTTCCTCCGGGTGCTCCGGTTTCCTCCCACAGTCCAAAGATATGCAGGTTAGGTGGATTGGCGATTCTAAATTGGCCCTAGTGTGTGCTTGGTGTGTGGGTGTGTTTGTGTGTGTTCTGCGGTGGGTTGGCACCCTGCCCGGGATTGGTTCCTGCCTTGTGCCCTGTGTTGGCTGGGATTGGCTCCAGCATACCCCCGTGACCCTGTGTTTGGATTCAGCGGGTTGGAAAATGGATGGATGGTTGGACAATACTTGCTGTGGTACCTGTTGAAGACAGGTAATAGAATAATTTAAAAATATTTGCGATCTTTTGCCCTATATGCAGTGCCTTTCCTCTGTATTTGCCTGTGTGAATCTCTCTTCACCTTGAGCTCTGTCTCCTGCTTTCTGGTCAGTGCCACCGTCTCCAACCCATATAACATAGCTGGTCTCACTACCATCTTGTAGACCTTCTCCTTCACTCTCGCTGATATCCGTCTGTCAGAAATCACTCCTGACACTCTTCTCCACCTATTCCATCCTGCCTGGACTCTCTTTTTCACCTCTCTTCCACAATCCCCATTACTCTGTACTGTTGATCCCAAATATTTAAAATCCTCCACCTTCACCAACTCTACTCCCTGCATCCTCACCATTCCGCTGACCTCCCTCTCATTTACACACATGTATTCTGTCTTGTTCCTACTGACCTTCATTTCTTTCCTCTCTAGAGCATATCTCCACCTCTCCAGGGTCTCCTCAACCTGCTCCCTACCATCGCTACAGATCACAATGTCATCAGCAAACATCATAGTCCATGGAGACTCCTGTCTAATCTCGTCTGTCAACCTGTCCATCACCAATGCAAATAAGAAAGGGCTCAGAGCTGATCCCTGATGTAATCCCACCTCCACTTTGAATGCATCCATCACTCCTACCGCAGACCTCACCACTGTCACACTTCCCTCGTACACATCCTGTACAACTCTTATGTACCTCTCTGCCACTCCCAACTTCCTCATACAATACCACAATTCCTCTTGAGGCACCCTGTCATATGCTTTCTCCAGGTCCACAAAGATGCAATGCAACTCCTTCTGGCCTTCTCTATACTTCTCCATCAACACCCTCAGAGCAAACATCACATCTGTGGTGTTCTTTCTTGGCATGAAACCATACTGCTACTCACTAATCATCACCTCACTTCTTAACCTAGCTTTCACTACTCTTTCCTATAACTTCATGCTGTGGCTCATCAATTTTATCCCCCTGTAGTTACTACAGTCCTGCACCCCTTATTCTTAAATATCGGCACCAGTACACTTCTTCTCCACTCCTCAGGCATTCTCTCAAATTTCCAAGATTCCATTAAACAATCTGGTTAAAAACTCCACTGCCATCTCTCCTAAACACCTCCATGCTTCCACAGGTATGTCATCTGGACCAATGGCTTTTCCATTCTTCATGCTCTTCATAGCTGTCCTTACTTCCTCCTTGCTAATCCGTTGCACTTCCTGATTCACTATCTCCACATCATCCAACTTCTTCTCTCTCTCGTTCTCTTCATTCATAAGCCTTTCAAAGTACTCTTTCCATCTGCTCAACACACTCTCCTTGCTTGTGAGTGCATTTCCATCTTTATCCTTTATTACCCTAGCCTGCTGCACATCTTTCCCAGCTCGGCCCCTGTTTGTCTTGTCTTTGTCTTGTGCTTCAAGGCAATCAATTAGATCCTAACTGGAGAAAAGGATACTTGGAATTAATGAGGGGAAAGGGTCAGGGATTGACTCTAATTGCTCTAGTTATTATTCATTTTGTGCATTCATTCATTATATAACCTACCTAATCCAAATTCAAGGGTGCAGGATGTTGTATACAACATATAGTCTATCAAAACATCCCTGGGGTCAGATTTATAAAATCTGTGTACACACAAAAAGAAACCTAAAATGTGCGTACTCAACTTTCTATGGAACAGTCAGGATTTATAAAACAAAGCATGATGGAAGAACTTGTGTATATTTACTCCAACTCTGGCTCATGTTTCTGCAACATTTTGAAGTAAGCGGGAAATGAACAGCCTTGATCAAGTAGGAAAATGCAGCCAAACCAGCTAAATGATGACTCACATGCATACTAATTGAAATCACTGAGCCGTTATTATATGTTTTGATATGACAAACCTATTAAACCTCAAAAGTGACAAATATGATGTATACACTCTACTGTACTTCCATTTTAATAGGGATAATGCTGTGTATTTTCACTGAAGAACTTATTCAGGTTATCCTCAATTTATATCAGCTACCTGTTGTCACTTCTCTGGATTACAAACAAATGCAACTCCTTCTTGTTGATAATTGCATTATGTAAAAACACAGGTGGGATGTTCTCTGAAAGCTTTAAATGTCATGCTCTATGGCCTATTCATAGTATAATGATTTGACACAACATGTCTTGTTTGGCACAACTTGAAGAGTATGCATAGCCATATACAAAGTGAACAAACTTTTAGAACTGGCAGGATTTTTTTGCCCATGATGATGACTGGCTTATTATCCATTCTTTTGAAACTATGTGTTAAACAGGGCCTGGCATTAGAAACACAGACTGCCTGTGTTTATTTTTATTTCCAGGTTTTAACAACCAGGATGGCTTTCTGGCAATAGGTACCTACCAGAGAAATCTGGTTGACAGGTCAGAAATATCTCAATAAAAGCTTAAGCTTAATCTGTGCTGGAAGCTATTAACAGACTGTTCAGTTTCTGCATGGTGTGAGTATACAGGTCAGAATGAAAATACAATTAGTAGCAATGTCCAGTTATTCTAATGTAATCAGTGCAATTGACTGCCAGTGTGAGGGACAGCCAGGAACCTTGCCCATGCAGGACACCCTCAGCCTTGATGGGCAGAGGGAGACAGCATACACAGGGCATTGTCTTCCCCAGAGCACTAGATGGCAGCCCAGCTGGGTTGCAACAGTGCCCTGGATCCCCACAGGGCATCATGGAAACTGAAGTTCTTCTGCTCAGCCCTGTGGGTCCCGTGCCAGGAAGCACAGAGAGAACTGGTGAGCCCTACTTTGTCCGGATCCAGCCATACTCAAAAGTGCTCCCAGGCCAAACCTTTAAGATACTGGAAGCACTCCAGGGTTTTATATAAAATAGGCTAACTGCCTCAACTTGAGGAGCCAGAGTCAGGCCGGAGGAGGAGGAGAATGAAGCTTTCTGGGAGGAGCAGAGGAGGATGACAGAGAGAGAGAGAGAGAGAGAGAGAAGAAGAAGCAGACAAAGTATTTTGCTGTGTGATGCTATGGAACTGTATTTGTCAGAAACTCTTCCCTGTAAGAGTTTACCACAAATAAATCTTCTTGTTTATTGTGACTTGTGTCCGAGTCTTTGTATGTCAGGTATTTGTTTTTTTTTTTTAAGTTTCTCTGCATCAATCTGTGTCCTTCTTATTTCTTTTGTTGATTTCTTGA
The DNA here is from genome assembly GCF_900747795.2 of Erpetoichthys calabaricus. Taxonomy (NCBI): domain Eukaryota; kingdom Metazoa; phylum Chordata; class Cladistia; order Polypteriformes; family Polypteridae; genus Erpetoichthys; species Erpetoichthys calabaricus. The sequence goes on from NC_041394.2 coordinate 80,346,525, forward strand.
CATAGAGCATTTATTTTTATAAAATTATTTGAATACTATTTCAAAACATTAAAAATATTTTGCTTTTTACTACAACACGTGATTGTTGTTCATGGGCACCATTATTAAGTGAACTGTTTAGTTTATGCAGTTGCTATAGTTTTACTTTCCAGAGTTAACTGGGAGTGTGTTACACGTGACATTATCAACATGACACTTTAAAAGGTCAGTGTTGCGTATTCCCTGGTCATCCAAGTTTGTGGATATTTCTAAAGAAAATCTTCTTTGCGTTACTGTGTTTTCATTTGAGAATTCTTCTTTTTGACCCTTTGCTTTGTTTTTCAACTTTGATTTCATGTTAGCAGTTGAATTTGGAGACAAAAGTAGAACTGAATCCCCGGGTTCAACTTTTTGGTTATTTTAATGTCTATCCAATGGTAGCTGCTATTCAAATACATTTGCCTTGAAAATGGCACATTAAAAGTAGTGTAATCCCAACAAGGCCTCCCTCTATGACACGGGATCTGAACACAACCATCTGGTTTTCAGGGGAAACCTCCAGTGAAACTACCTCAAAACACAACCCAAAATTGGCATTTCAAAGGTGATAAATTAGCTGAAGAAGACTTATGAATATTAATTGAATGCCCAGAAATTGATAAGATATCCCTCTTATTAGACTGGACAGGTGTTCACATTGCAATGACAAAACGTATCCACCACCCAATTAATCTATTGGTCATTACCTTATGGATGATAGCCACATTTGAAAAAAAACATTCACCCAGAAATTGGAAATAAACTGTAGACTGTTGCTATAAATTATAGTTTTTGAAGATGAGAAACTTCCCTAATAACTGTTTTTAATTCTTCTGCAATAATTTCTTCAACAGAAGAAGATGGACCTCTTTTGGAAATTAACTTTTATTAAAACAATTTGCAACCCCAGCCATCAAGCAAATCTGTAAAATAAAAGTATACAAATGTCATGCCAGGAATAAGATGAAGATACAAAATATTGCCGTAAAGCTGAAATATCACTACTACTTGACTTTGACATGTTGGCAATCTCACAAAACTTGACACAGTTTGAGAACCACCATATTGCCACTGTATAAAATCCTATTCTTAGGTTACTATGAGAAATACCAATATGAAAAGAGATAAAAGAATCATGATCCCAAGAGAGCAATTATTTTATAAGCATTTATGATTTATAAATTCATGCATTAGTACATTTTAAACCCTTTATTAATATTCCTTGATCCCTGGTATTTCTTAGATTGTTTTCCCCATAACTAGATTTATTTATTGATGTTACAAAATTATTTTCTTTGATTCATTTTATTTTACTACTAGCATGATGCCATTTTGCTTTTGCCATTTTGTGTTCCCTGTTTAAAGAAAAAGCTTCCAGTTGTTTGGGGGAGTGGTCTTGGAAGGTTGCACCATCTGACATTATCTATGAGATGCGTTAAATGACAGCAGTTCTCTCTCTATCTGTGATTATGTATAACATAAAATTCTTTGTGTGTGTGACTAAAGTTAAAGCTTTGAAACCACAGAGACTTATTTTTGACTTTGATATTGGTTTAAAGTTAGGCTTCGGTAATACCGTCGGTTAAACTGATGCTCTACCTGCTTTTTCTACCTTTGTTTTCTGTCTCAGGGTGAGACAATGTAACTTTAATCAATAGGACTGCAAATGAACGTAGTTAAACCAAGCCAAGGTCAAAGGCAGAAGTCAAATGGATCAGTGTCAAAATTGAAATCACAAACCAAAACTTGAAGACCAAAAACAAAAGCTAGAATCCAAACACCAGTGAAACAATACGTAAAGGTTTTAATGCAAAAGTTTAGGCTCTTATGTATTAATCTCAGATATTGAGGAAGTGCTTGTTGTGACCTTTAAACCCACGACCGCGAGATGTCACTGCCACTAACTACCGGGTCATTCCCTAGCAATGTGGCAACAACTGTTCCACAAAATGGTGGTGCCTCCAAAAAGCAAAATGGCATCATGGAAAAGACAATAAAATAAAAGTCTTTCAATTTTTGGGGAAACTGATTTTATTTTTTAAATCCTTGCCCTTAAAACACCCAAAATAAATGTATACTTTGTCTATATGCATTCGAAAGATCCCAGACAAGAACAATGAAAAACCACAGATCATAGCAACTTTAGACTTTTTATTCATCTTCTGGCCCATTTCCCATCCTTATTCTGCTTCTGAGCAGAACAGAATCATGGATCTTAACCCCCATTATGCTTTGTTCTGTCTTCCATACAAAGTGACTTCACCATTTGATTAAATGGCATTTACATTCTGATGAACTTCATTATTGTCAGGTGCACTTGAACACTGTTGCTCATCTTGTGCTCCGCTTCATTTTCTAAATGTTTTGTTGCTCTATTTTATATCTGACATTTCATTATCTCTTTTTAGCCTCTTAAAATGTATTGCTCTTTACAATTTAACAATAATCCTTATTTTATACATTCTTTTCCTTCTCCTTTATTAGGATCTTTATTAGTTGAAATTATATTTTTTCCCTTTTTCATGTTTTATTTCAACTTGACACTGAGGTTCTTCAGATGGGTCATTTGCAGGTGAGGATCCAATAGGTTTTTTCAATGTTTGACTCAAGACTGTGGCACTTCCTTCAAGATGCTAGTTACACTGGAAAAAGTACTATTGCTACCATGGTCTTTGTTCTTTCCAAGATCTTCTGAATTTTACAATAGAGCAAACAAAAAATCCAAAATAGTCTGACACTACTCTCCTTCGTTCTCAGTTACTTGCATACTAAGACTTTTTAAAGAAAAAACTAGTTACATTTGACAGTATTCAAAGCCAAACTCTCCAGGACATTTTACGATATGGAGTATATTCTTATATTATTGTGGTAATTTCAGTCTAGGTTCTATGAGATGTTTTTATGATGTATTATGCTTATAATATTTTCTTTCTAAACCCTTTGTTATTATTATTGTACTTCATAGAGTATGATTTCATCCCAATTGGATTTATTTGTTAATGCTACAAAACTATTCTTTGATTGTTTTTATTTTAATGTTAGCAAAACAGTGTGACACTGTATTGGGTTCCTTGTTAACTAGTTGGTTAGAGGACGTGGTCTTGGAAGTCATACCATCTGAATTTATCTATGCAACAGTTTTCTTTCTATCCGTGACTGAGGATAACATAAAAATCTTTGTCTATACAATTAAAGTGAGGTTTGGCTTTGAAACCTTAGCAATCTTTTTAACTTTGATTTTGGTTAGCCATTAGACTGTGGTAAGAGAATTAATTGACTGTCACGTTTTCGACTCCTTTTTCCTGATTTTTGATTCATCCTCTGGGCTTTGTCTAATCCGTAATCTGCTTCTAAACAGAACCCCCTGGTTCTGTTATCTCAATAGCAGCAACAAAATATTGTTTGTATTAATGTGAAAGTGCATTTTCTTTTTTACCCCATGCCATATAAGAAATGACAAAATTGAATTAACTGTAAACTAAACACCAATGAGCCTGACAGCCATTTAATCTGTTGTCTTATTTTAGGTAATTTTGTTGTCTGTGTAAACAGTAAAAGAATATTCTAGCTTCATATCTAGAAACTTTCTATTACTAACATCATAATTCATCTTTAGGATCTACTAGTGCTAAAGACACATTGGTAGAATTATCAGTACCTGGGAACTGCTATAATAAAATTGCCCAGACTAATACACTTGTAACACCAACCTCCAATTTAAAGGGAAAGAAAGTGTCTAGATGTTGTATGACTGGAGCTGTGATAAATAAAGGTGTTAATGTAATAAATGCTTCCTGAATTTCCACTGCTCACAAAAGTGCATCAGAAATCCCTTTGATTAAATCCATAATTGAGAACTAAAGTGGGTATGTGTTGTATTTCTAGACCTATCCTATTAATGCAATAAAAAGAAAATTGCATCTTTGTTCTATGAAACATACACATCTCAAGCTTAACAAATAAACTATTTTTCCTTTATTGTGAAAGAAGCACTTGAACATGTTTGACGTGTGTTGATAATTTGGTGAGTAAATGAGAAAATCATTGATATATACAAGAAAATACATATGCCTAAAATAATTCAATATATATCACTAACAAAGGATTAAAATATAACTAATACACTAGCAATCTATATGGCATATCTAATTTTTTGTAATATCTTGATGTGGTGTTAAAAACTGTTTTCCATTCTCCCACTCGCAAATATGAGTCAAAGTATAGGCACTTCTCAAATCCAATTTAGTTTAAATTTTAGAATTAATAACTGTTACAATATTTCACTATTTGTTCATTTTTTTCTGTCCTGAATTTTTTTCAGGCATCTATTTTTTGACATGCATATTTTCTGGAGTTTCCACTTCTTGGAATCTTACTGTGTAATTTTTTTTTTTGTATATTTAGGTTTGAGGGTTATTAATTCTTGTTCATGTCATGTTTTGAAAATACCTGAAATGCCATTTTCTTGCTGCAGCCATTTTGTAGCTTCATTAATATGACAGGCTGACCTGTTGATAGGGGGCATTTCCTGTAAATCAAGGTGTACGAAGTTATCAAAGAGACAGTATATAAACTGATGCCACATGTCCTACAGAATCCAAGACTGTGGATAAATTCTGAAAACTATTCGCTATCGCTACTTGAAAACTAGTCTGAATTAGGACTTTGACTTTCACTCTCTCTCACTATGAATTTGATTCTTGTTCTACATTTAGGTTTTAACATTTTGGTTTTCTGATTTAGTGGTTCTGAATTAAATGCCTGTCTTCTGTTTGTGATTCAGCTCTAGATACTATTTAAATTTTCTCTTGAGGCATGCAGCTTCAGCAGAAACAGTCATGAGATTAATAGAAAAGGGTAGCTATATTTGATGGTTCGCGTATTTAGCTCTTGCTAATAAATGAAATGTGACATTGACTTATCCTTCTTGTCCACAGAAAATAGATGCCAATGCGACTAGTAGAATAAATCCTTTCACTAAATTCTCACTAATATTGTCATCCATAGCCTTGAACTCAACACCAGAAAAGAAGTGTCTGTCTCATAGGTAAAGAGACATCATGAAGTAAAACTATACCACATTTATATAGGTGATAGTGAGGAAACCCTAAAGCTTTTGTTTACACACAAAAATACTTAAACACTTGGCATTCTATTGGAAAGTGATTATCCGGGTTGTGTTAATGAGCCATAGTGTTATAGCCTTATTTTTTCAAACAGTACATTGATCAAAACAACTTTTCCCAAGATTCCATTTTCCTTGTACACCTTGCTGTATCAATGGAAATCCCAAAATCAGTTATGGAGTATGGACTTTGTACAATCGTCTGAGCATGCTGTCTGTTGTGTCATCACACTCACAGATTATGCATGAGCATGCGCATGTTTTTGGTTTTGTACCTGATAGGCAGAAATGCTGTACTTCCAAGAGTCTGCATGTCGCTGCATTTGTTTGATTGTCTGTTGACTTTATGTGTGTCTATTTGATAAACCACACACATTTATCTGCAAATAAATATTTAGCTTTACAAAGCCATTGCAACAAATCCTTCCTTTGCAATGTTCAGCAGTTAATTAAGTCATTCTACTTTAATTCTGGTCCTCCTTACCAGGGATTAGGATTTGGTGTCACATATACACCAGTTTGACAAACACACTGTTAAATAAAATTATATTATCAAAAAATATTTTTTTTATAATGGAATACTTCTAACCTATGGTGTACTGGGGGACTATCAGTGCTTATACAACTCTTCCCAATTGGCTCTCCATAAATAAACTGAATGTTAATCTCATAATAAATTGGAATACTCTCTCTTACGTAACTGCTTAAAAATAGCTGTGCTTATAAAATTTTCAATCACCCCAAATAACCCATAATTATACATTAAGAATTTTTGGATAAAGTAGACTTTAAATGTTCTGAGGTGCAGGACAGTTATTCAATTTCAATACCCCTATTAATGGAGAGTTTATTAGTCTTGAACAATTATTGATTTGGTAGCTAGATGCCCACAATAAAAGCATAATCCCTCCTTTCTTTCCTTCTATTCATTCTACTTTAAATCAGTAAATTCTGTAAAAGCCAAACCATCCACACTCTCATATTACAAACTCTTTGTTGTTTTTCTTAACTCCTCTCTTTTAATCTAAGTTTTAGTTTACACACTAGGCCAATAACATCTTACATACCATAACTTAAGTTGTTCCTTACTAATTTATCCTTATTAATTTCCAATAATCTGTTTTAGCCTAGCAAATTTTCATCAATGTATTAAGATACAGTATATTGTTGAAATATAATCTCTATATACAGTATATAAAATCCAACGTCTGTTTGTGTCTCTGTCTGTATGTCTGTCTGTTTTCACAAGAGAACTACTTAATGGATTTAGATCGGGTTTTTTTCTAGAATTTGCTTGAAAATTGCAACTTCTCTCATTGCTCTAAGACTCATAGTTCACTTGTAGGAGCGATATATTCTCGCTAATCCGAGACACAGGCTGAGGGGAGGGGGAAGTGTGACATCAGGAGTAGGGAGCCGGGCAGGGCCCTCCTCACTGTCTTGTTTCACTTCTTCGCGAGCAAAGCCACGGGGGACAGCTAGTCATGTATAAAAAGATCAGTCTCACGATGACACAATGAGTCGAATTTTTTTTTTTGGTATATTTCTGACTACACTTCTTCTTAGAAAATTGAGCATGACCTAGACCAGCAGCATTTTTTTCAGGGGAACTACCAAATAATAGTCAAAAAACACATTAGAGTCTGATACACAGGAAGTCAAAATGGCTTTTCAAACAGCAAAAATCTACCAAAAATTAAAGTCAGGAAACAAAACAAGGTTCTTAGCAAGAAATACTCCAAATGAAATTGTTTCTTGTAGTTTTTTTTTTTTCAAAGAACATGTTCTTTAATATTTGGACATAATTATTTAAGTGGCAATATACTGACTTTACACATTAAAGGTTATCCCAGTAATGGATGTCGGCAATGCTTGAAGTGAGGAGTACCAGTGAGCATTGGCACCTTTTCAAGAATATTCAAGGGGACGTTTCATCATACTGGCATCCTGTTTTAATTGAGTTACCAGTAATTTGCTTCAACATCAAGCCCTGGATGCCATTACCATAAATAACATGAAAATGTCAGTGAAAAGTTTCAATAGTGGTAAGCAAAAGGATACTGTGATGATATCATTAAAGTGATAATAAAATAATAACAAAAATAAAAGTTACAAAAGTAAAAAAAAAAATGAAATCAGACAGGACAAAAAAGAATAGTAAAGCATTCCTAACAATAAATACAAATTTAAAAGTAAGAAATTGATTAACAGAAAGATATTTAGTCACGATTCCTGTAGAAGTTTGTTTGGGTTAAGCTTCTAATTCAAGGACTAATAGCAACAAATAACTCAGGTGAATGTATTTATTTATTATTATTTTTCAGTGACTCTGAATCTTGCTGCATTTGTAATGTTTTTCACTGTTTCATTTCTTTGTTTTAAAAACTTATTACAATAGCTTTTTAATATATCCTCTTCTCGAGAAGTTCACTCTCTACCCATCTCAAGCAGTTTATTATAGACCAGTATCTCTTCTGTCCTTTCTATCCAAAACACTGGAACATGCTGTCTCTAACCAAGTCTCTTCCGGTCTTTTACAGAACCGACTGCTTGGTCCTAACCAGTCAAGCTTTAAAAGGCCATTCCACCTAAATTGCTCTAGTTATTGTTGTCAACACATTACGGCAGGCTAGAGCAACCAACATTTCATCTTCCTTGATCCTGCTTGATCTCTTCTCTGTCTTTGATACGGTCAACCACCAAATCCTTCTTGACACCCTCTCTGACCTTGACATCTGTGGGATTGCCCTTGGGTGGTTTGAATCCTACCTCTTGGGCAGATCCAACTATGTGTCTTGGTGTGGGCAAATGTCAAGACGGCACCAGGCAGGCATGGAGGTGCCCCAAGGATTGTTGCTGGGCCCTCTCTTCTTGCACTTACATTTATTTGCTTTGCAGACACTTTTATCAAAAGCTACTTACAAAAGAGGTAAACATAATCAAGCAACATTAGGCTAGGGCCTGTTTGTTCAGCAAGTGTAATAGGACAGGTAACAAAAAGTTGCCACCAGTGAAGAGATGTAATAACTCATTTTCAATCATAGATTACAGTCAATACCACAGTTAAACTTCAACAAATTAACAGACAATATAAAATATCGCAGAGCAAAGTTTTTTTTTCTTTTCAATTATACAGATATTCGCAGAACAGATGGATCTTCAGTTGCTTCTTAAATAAATTGAGGGAGTCAGCAGTTTGGAAGGAGGTAAGCAGCCCATTCCACCAACTAGGAACTACACAGGACAAGAGTCTGAGGCTTGATACATTATAGACCACCAGACACTGTTCCCTGGCAGACCTGAGTGGGTGAGCAGGCGTATAGCACCTCACCAGTGTCTCCATATACTCGGGTGCTGACCTATTGACTACTATGTAGGCAAGCATCAGGAATTTGGACTTAATGCATTCTGCTACAGGGAACTAATGTAGCGACCTGAAGAGAGTAGTGACATGTGCTTGTCTCAGTTGTTTAAATACAAGATGGGCTGCTGCATTTTGTACCATCTACAGCAAATCGATAGCACACGTGGGTACTCCTGCCAGGAGCGAGTTGCAGTAGTCAAGACACATCAAGACCAAAGCCTGGACCAGAGGATGTGCTGCATACTCTGTCAGATAAGGTCTGGTCTTGCAAATGTTGTACAGCATGAAGCTGCATGAACGAGAAACAGTAGAAATGTGGTCAGAAAAAACAAGTGCTAATCAATACCCACACTGACCTGGCAGGTGTTAGTGACAGTGAGCCAAGCTGTACAGTGATGGGGAGTTGAACAGACTGGGTGACTGGGATCACAAAAAGTTCTGTTTTTGCCAAGTTGAGCTGTAGATGGTGGTCTTTCATCCAGGTTGAGACATCAGTAAGACAAGCAGAAACTCTAGCTGATACCATATTGTTCTCCGGAGGGAACAACATGTACAAAGGTTCTTCCCTCTGTACACTTCCTCATTGGGCTTTGTCATCATGTCCCATGGTTTATCTTATGATGGTGATCTGCAGTTTTACCTGTTGTTCCCTCCTGAGAATCATACAGTATCACTTACAATCTCTGCATGTCTCACTGATATTGCAATCCGGATGAACAAACACCACCTGCAGCTAAACCTGGCAAAGACAGACCTCCTTGTTATCCCAGCTCATCTTTCTATTAGGCACCAAATCTCTGTACACAGCCTTGGGTGGTGATCAATAACCACCTGTCCTTTACACACCATGTTGCTACTGTCTCTTGGCCTCACAGATTTACTATATTAAATTTCTGTAAGATTGGACTGTATCTTACAGAGCATGCCACACAACTTCTGGTCCAGGCTTTCGTCTTGTCACATCTGGACCACTGCAAGTCTCTACTGGCAGGACTACCAGCATGCACCACCAATGAGATGATTAGAAATACAGCAGCCCGTCTGGTGTTCCACAAGCCAAGGTAGATACACATCACTCCTCTTCTCAGATCACTGCACTGGTTCTCTATAGCAATCTGTATTAAGTTCAAATCCTCGATGCTTGCTTACAGAGTAGTCAATGGGTCAGCACCTACAGTGCATCTGGAAAGTATTCACAGCGCATCACTTTTTCCACATTTTGTTATGTTACAGCCTTATTCCAAAATGGATTAAATTAATTTTTTTCCTCAGAATTCTGCACACAACACCCCATAATGACAACGTGAAAAAAGTTTACTTGAGGTTTTTGCAAATTTATTAAAAATAAAAAAACTGAGAAATCACATGTACATAAGTATTCACAGCCTTTGCTCAATACTTTGTCGATGCACCTTTGGCAGCAATTACAGCCTCAAGTCTTTTTGAATATGACGCCACAAGCTTGGCCAGTTTCGCCCATTCCTCTTTGCAGCACCTCTCAAGCTCCATCAGGTTGGATGGGAAGCGTCGGTGCACAGCCATTTTAAGATCTCTCCAGAGATATTCAATCAGATTCAAGTCTGGGCTCTGGCTGGGCCACTCAAGGACATTCACAGAGTTGTCCTGAAGCCACTCCTTTGATATCTTGGCTGTGTGCTTAGGGTCGTTGTCCTGCTGAAAGATGAACCGTCGCCCCAGTCTGAGGTCAAGAGTGCTCTGGAGCAGGTTTTCATCCAGGATGTCTCTGTACATTGCTGCAGTCATCTTTCCCTTTATCCTGTCTAGTCTCCCAGTTCCTCCCGCTGAAAAACATCCCCACAGCATGATGCTGCCACCACCATGCTTCACTATAGGGATGGTGACAGGTTTCCTCCAAACGTGACGCCTGGCATTCATACCAAAGAGTTCAATCTTTGTCTCATCAGACCAGAGAATTTTCATTCTCATGGTCTGAGAGTTCTTCAGGTGCCTTTTGGCAAACTCCAGGCAGGCTGCCATGTGCTTTACTAAGGAGTGGCATCCGTCTGGCCACTCTACCATACAGGCCTGATTGGTGGATTGCTGCAGAGATGGTTGTCCTTCTGGAAGGTTCTCCTCTCTCCACAGATGACCTCTGGAGCTCTGACAGAGTGACCATCGGGTTCTTGATCACCTCCCTGACTAAGGCCCTTCTCCCCCGATCGCTCAGTTTAGATGGCCGGCCAGCTCTAGGAAGAGTCCTGGTGGTTTTCGAACTTCTTCCACTTACGGATGATGGAGGCCACTGTGCTCATTGGGACCTTCAAAGCAGCAGAATTTTTTCTGTAACCTTCCCCAGATTTGTGCCTCGAGACAATCCTGTCTCGGAGGTCTACAGACAATTCCTTTGACTTCATGCTTGGTTTGTGCTCTGATATGAACTGTCAACTGTGGGACCTTATATAGACAGGTGTGTGCCTTTCCAAATCATGTCCAGTCAACTGAATTTACCACAGGTGGACTCCAATTAAGCTGCAGAAAAATCTCAAGGATTATCAGGGGAAACAGGATGCACCTGAGCTCAATTTCGAGCTTCACGGCAAAGGCTGTGAATACTTATGTACATGTGCTTTCTCAATTTTTTTATTTTTAATAAATTTGCAAAAACCTCAAGTAAACTTTTTTCACATTGTCATTATGGGGTGTTGTGTGTAGAATTCTGAGGAAAAAAATGAATTTAATCCATTTTGGAATAAGACTGTAGCATAACAAAATGTGGAAAAAGTGATGCGCTGTGAATACTTTCCGGATGCACTGTATATATAGTTTATATGGAGACACTTGTGAAGTCCTATGCTCCTTCTCAACCACTCAGGTCTACTGATGAATGGCATCTGGTGATTCTACCTCTGTGAGTATTAAATCTCAGACTAGACTCTTTTCATGTGTAGCTCCTAGCTGGTACAACAGGCTGTGCACATACATTTGAAATTTGACTCCTTCAAAGTGTTTAAAAAGCATTTGAAGCCACTTATGTTTGGTGAGTTTTTGTTTAACTGGTACAGTTATGTTTTGCAAACTAGGTTGAAGTTTGTTCTGAGCTCTTCACGTGTGATGATCAATGTTGTAACCTTGTCCTGTAACACTTGTTCCCAAACAGTCCCCCAGACTGGAGTTTCCTCAGTTATGTTGTCCTCACTTGTAAGTTGCTTCAGACAAAAACATCTGCTAAACAAATACATGTAAATGTAAAATGTAGATATTGCCAGTAAGTCAGAAATTTCTTTTTAAACAGAGCCCAAAGCATGAGGCTAAATCAGGGTTAGAAATGATGTAGCATTTTGGGGTTTTGGAAAAACAAGAGAAATCAAACTCAAAGACAAAAGAAGACAAAAGCAGGAGATAATTTACAAAACAAAAGTCCAAAAATGACATTGCCCTTACAAAAACAATAAAAAATCAAAAAGTAATTGCCACCAATGAATTCCTTGACCTCAAAAATGATATTGTATTGATTTTTTGTGACCATAAAATGGCTTTAAAAAATTAAGACAAAGTCAAATCATGACACATTCTTTTTAATCTGCGTTTTGCAAGTCAGGTAACCTAATAATGTGAGCCAGGCATTGTTTTAATTGTCAATTTTGAATTTTCAGTTTTAGTAAACCTACTGTGCTCATGTTACTAGTCTGAAAAAGTGGCACGTTTAAATGAAATTGCTCATCTGAATTTTCAACACAGGTTAGGCCCAATTACCTTCCTCTGTAGAAAATCTTCAGATACCTGGGAGATGATATTTCTTTTTCAGTTGGTGTCTCATTCTCCTATAATTACCAAGATTTGTTCTTCTGTCCTGTCCTGGTCCAAGCTTCCTTGCTCTTTCCAGTTTGGCCACTATTTAAATGAATATTTGCCTGTGCTTTAGTTTTGCAAGTTCCATGTTGTAATGATATTTACAAATAGCAGAGAGGAGGGAACAAAAAAAAAACAATAAATAAAATCAAACAATAAGTAGGGACACATATTCATGTTGCCAGATGCTTCATTTTCAGTGATATGCATTGCAGTAGGAACCCTAGCTTTTAAAACAGCCAACTAAAAAATTTTCTCAAGCCTTATCCCACCTCTTCGGAAATGGCATTTTTAAAGGACTTGAGACTGATTTGCAATGCCATCTTTAATGCTTGGATGTCCCCAGCACTTCTCCCCATATATTCCACCACTGGTCTTTTTTCTTGAAGTTTGTTTGTAAATCCAGCATCCTCTTTTATTTGTGTAGCTATCTCTCTGTTACCACAGACTATTATATTTTTAGATCTGTCTGTACTAATGCTTAACCTTTCACAAACAGAAGCTTCTTTATTTCAAACCAAATTTGCTTCCGTCTAGAAGACCCCAGTACTTATCATAGAGGTTAATTTGTGATTCTACCCTCATGATATGTTATTATTGGACTGCAAGTCAGCAGGACATCAAGTAAATACATAGATGACTGGGCTATGTCCATTTGGCACTTTAAATCTTGAATGGCTGATACCCCCAAATATCTGCTCCTCCCTTGGCCCTTTAATGTTGCTTGTCCCTCTGTGGCTACCCATGTTTTTTTAGTGGCTCAAGTGATGGACAGATATTCCTTTATCATGGTCTGTTATTAGTCACTCACTGCCCTCTACCAGTGATCAGGTTGTTTGTGGTGAATAGGGATGGTATGGGATAAGGGAATCGTGGCTGGACACTGTAAGAATAGCAGAGTGTTGCATTTTTTGCCACACAGTTTTATTTCAGTATTTCAATCCTGCTCCTAGCACACAAAGTTTAATTTTCTTAGAGAATCCAAAATCTTGGACACTAAGTTGTAGTGCTCTGCCATCTTAAATGCCCTCTAGAAGATGATGTCACACAATGCAACTTCTGAAGTTCACGTGCTGGCAACTGAGACCTATTTCTATCAAAAAAGGGAACAAAATGATGGCACCCATGTATAAAAGCAACAAAGAAAACAATTTAAAAAAACTGCATAAAATTATCAATAGACACTAAAATGCCCAAAAATCATTATACAGATGAAGAACCCAGATTTGTAAACCACTAAGATTTGTGACTTGAAGATTGAACTCTTTAGCCAAGTAAGGTCCCACAAACACCATGACAGAAATTATTCTTGTTTTGAGTCATTACTGATGAGTAGAACATTTTTCTGTGTGAACTAATATTACTAAATCATATGATTTACCAGCAAAAAAATTAATACTGTATTTATTTTTTTGCATCGATACTCCATGCAGTCATCTAACACTTTATTGTGTGACGTCTTGAAGACAAATCCAGTAATTGTGGTAACACAGTACTGTACTTCTGAGTTCTCCAGCTTCAATTTTCATAGCATTACTAGGTATAGAATGAAAAAGGCTCACAAACAAAGTTACTGTATAAAGCCCTATGACAAAATTCTACTTAATTTATCAAATAATGAAGGAACTGCAGAACTTTAAGATTGGTTTCATAAGCCATTATGAAAAGTTTCTATTAGTACCCCATGACTGACCTTGTACTCACCATCCTCACGTTTTCCTCTCTAGCCTACCGTTTTTAACATGCAGGCCAGCAGGATTTGTAACTCTGAATTGGTTTGCTCTGAATCTGTATTTCTATGTAAGCTAATAGGTCTTGTGGGGCAGACACCACTATTCTTTCTTAAGAAACTAAATTGTTTTAAAGTAGACAAATACATAAAGACACTTTTATTGAATTTGTTGTTGCATTTGCATTTATATGTTGGTTTAACAACCTCAGCATTAAATATTTAAAGTAAAAATTAGCAGTAAAATGATTGGTTTGCAGCAGCCCATTCTGAGCTGTATCATAAGGAGGTTAGTATAAAGGCCGTCTCAGTTCAGTCAGACAGTAGCCATCCGGTTCCTCCTAAATTTCAGCAGTTTGCCATCAGGCTGCAGATTTAGACTCCCAAGGGTAAAGAGCAACTGATTTAAGAACTCTTTTATTCCCAGAGCCATAACCATTTTCAATTCTTTAACTTGTAGAGATGCTGCTGAATTCTGCATTATTATTACAATTATTCTTCTTTGTACAAATCTTGAGTGTTTGTACTTATGATAACTCTACTTTTTGGTTGTTGTGTTGGCTTATTTTCTTGTATTTGTGTAACATAACAAGGCCTTATGTTTTGTACTTTCCTGCTGCAAACAGATTTCCCTCTGGGATAATAAAGTCTACCTAACCTAACCTAGCAGAATGCTTGTACAACGGGGCTATATGGCAGTCAACAAGAATAAAATGTTCTGAAAACGGATGAAATGTTGTGAGGGTTTACTGTAAAATAGGACATGCCTACAAAACTGTCTTCTAGTGACTTAGATGCTTACAGAAAAAGACATTGCTCGCTATATACAATACCTACAATGCCTTAAGACATATAAATTGACCATTGTATGTTTCTGTATATATTTTTTACCGTTTGTATTGATGTTTTACTTGTATGCATGTTCACTATATCATATTATGGCACTAATCTTTTTGTGATCTGTACAGTATTCACATTATTGGATTGCCACAAAATCAATGTAAAACTAACCCAACTTTTTTTCGAGAAATAAACTTAAATCGATTTCCCACAGCTTTTCAATAGGCTGTGCGTGTTGGGGGATAGGGGATATTTTTGACGGCGTTGATCTTGGAGCGGGGCAACCTGTTAATAAAAGAGGCATGCCCGTAATTAAAATGAAAAGAGAATTCGCCCAAAAATTGGAAAACGTTTGAAAAACATCTGAAAATATTTTCAGCAAATATAGCTTTGTTTTCAGTCAGAAAAGCCACTTTCACAATTTACATAATTATGTTTTGTCACCTCTAATTGTAATATGCAATTTTTTGAAACTTATCAATTCATTGCTGACAAGCTCGGATGCCAATAAAGTTTGTGTTGTCAGTGTGGAGAAGGGTCTAGCAGTGTGGGGGAAGGGCTAGAATTCAGCGATCTCCCTTTTGTAGTTTTGTCAACGGTTACTATTAAATTTGTTCACATAAAATAAAGTTTACAGTTTATATTACCCCCATTTAGCGGTATCATTGCGGAAAATCGTGATCGATATTGTAGCTAATCACAAGAGACCTTTACGCATGGGTCTGTAAGCGGAAATGGAGATTATCGTGCGCGGGAACACCGCAGAACGTAAAACTTTAATAATTAAAAAAATAAGTTTAAGCATCATTTCGAATCAATTTTAAACACATGTATTACAATGGCACTTTATATATTGATAAGTATTTCTTTTACAATTACGTGGCCAGTTATACATCCAGGTCACGCGGGTGACGTATATAAGGGCCTGCACGCCTACAATTCGTCCATTTGCACGCCCTCATTACTTTGGGTAAGTATTTGTGTAGATTGGTGATTTGGGAAGCGAGGCATTTTTACATTTTTGTATATTCGTGAATACAGTCGTTAGTGGTTCGTTGCAGTGGTTGTTAAGCCAATTTTTTTAATCGTTATTGGTTTTGCATGAAGTGTAATTTACTTCGCGCACTATGCAGAACAACTGAAGACTCGACACTTGCTGGACGGCAAACCTCGTTTCGAGACTGTTCGTCCTAAAGGCCTTAATGATGCACTTCACCCTTTTTTTGCCAAGGTTTTGCCTGGTTGTAAGCTTATTTCTTTTTTCAGTATTTATCATTTTGACTTTTTTTTTTTTTTTATCTCTAAAGCCATATTTATTATGTTGGCTTAATCGTATTTCCAGACGTATCGAAAAATACTTGCCCCCAAGGGGAACTGCAGATATTCACGGTACATTTTATTACCGAGTAGTAGAAGTTTGGATTTTTTATGATCTCCCCTATTGTGCTAACCGCGGCTCTCTATGATGATAAATATCACAGACCTGTACTGAAAAACGCTGATTGTATGTTTAACTTTCTGATGGGAAGCCGAGCGTGTAGCACATGGCGGCCACGTGGAAGTATTTTCACTCTGTGCTTTAAGGTTCCTTCTTGATGTGCTGGATTATTAATTCATGTTTTCCCTGTTTCAGCAAAATGCTTTTGTGGTTGAAGTCTTCATTTGAAGTCGAACAGGTATTTTTTTTATCATATGAATGCTTATATAGCTAATTAAATTTAATAACGAGCCAGTGTTCAGACCGATGTCCCTGACCCGTTCCATTTTTTTTCTCGCCATGGCGCATGGGCATAACGAGTGCACGCTTATCATACTGCTAAATTAGCCTAAGGGCTTTGTTTTTAGTGCTGCTCTGATGATTCTGTGAACTCTCTCTTGCTGAATATGTTTGAAGAAGCTCCTTTACCAGATTCTGAGTGGCACACTGCATATGACAAATGAAGTGTCTCCATGTTTCAAGACACCATGTAATTTTTGAAAAACGTCTTAAAATACAGTAACTTATATTGTCTGTCCATTTTAGGTTGATTCAACTTACATGGATGGCCATTTGACAGAAAGGGTAAGGTGTTTTTTTTTTTTTTTTTTTGTAATGGCAAATTAAACGTAGATAAATCTGAGTTGAATTACTATTCCGATGTTAGAAAGAAATGACCTTGTGGTGGGTGCGGCAACGCGTCATATCAGTACATGCTACCAAAAACCACCATCTTGTATACAGAGTAACCACGGTGCTACAACTTTTCCATATAATGCAGTGGCGATGACAGTCATTTCACTTTATCAAGTTTTAACTTCTCATAATTAGTCGTAAATGGCTCTAAAGTCAAAGCTTTGTCAGCCTAGGACAAAGTGTTGCCCAGTTCCTCCTGGGTATGATGCGTTATCCCTTAATTTCAGCTTTAATCAAAATCCTGATGCCAGAGATTCTGAAATGTAGTTTTTCAGGCTGATTGTTTATATACATTTGCTGAGAAGTGTTGATAGTGGAGCAGAGAATCCTGAGAAAATGTATGTAGTTTTAAATGTGCCAATTTGTGAACACCTAGAGTTTAGTTACTATTTTCTATTGATTCCTATATTAAGTGTTTAGGTTATTTTGCCAGCTGTCAGATACTAGTCAGGACTCAAGTGTTGCCAGTAGGTTACTAATAAATGAATCTTGTAGCAAATGATGCTTATTCACAAGCACATATCTGAGTTGTGGCTGATGTGTAGAACTGTACTGATGCTGCAGGAAGTTTTTATTTATTTATTTTTTTTAAATGCTTTTGTTGTGTTGTAATGTTACTTTCTTTCTCTCCACAGCAATGGCAAAAGTCACCTCTTGCCTACAAACAAGTATGTATTTTGCATTAATCTCCAATATGCAACTAGCCATTTAATTCTTTTTGTAAATTAACATTTTGAGTAGTCCTATGGAAGCTTATTTTGCTTTTATAAACTAGAAACTGGACCATGTGACACACAGGGCACTTGACTCCGATGTTTTTCAGCTGTTGCACATGTACAGTACCTTTTTATTCCATTTGGTTCATTATAAATAAAAATTAGTACCTTTTTTATATTGTGGGATACATTAGCAGCCATGGCCTTTAATTGTTTGGGTGGTTGGGCTCTGTTTATCCCCAATACACGTTCTAGCTGTAATGATGAGTAAATTGACAAGCATATGTCTGATGACAAGGTGATGCTTACTATCTTCAAACTGAAGACAGCTGGAGTCTTTCACTATGACTTGAATGTGATATTTTTGATCGTGTAATTTGTTTTGCTTGCATTTTTATGTAGTTGTATGGAGGTGTACTTAAATGGTGGTTAGTGGCCAAAGTGGTTAATGAAATTGGAAGATGCTAATCTATAGTGTAGTTAGTTTTGAGGCCTCCTTCTAATGGTGTGTGTCTTTTTGTTTTGTCATCCCCATCTTGTAGTACTTCCTCCTCCTTGAAGTGTGACAAATGGATCCATGATTCTGGTGAGTTAATCTGTAGTTTAATTATTCATTGTAGTTTAATGACCGGTTTGAGAGGATGAAACGGGGAAAACCCATTATTTACTGGACGGCAATCTTGCCTCGTGGCATTTTTCTAGTCACCAAAGCACTGATCAGACCAGTTGTTGTGGTTTTGATTTTAATTTATGCATGTAATGACAGGTGGCTAATTATGTTTCTCTTTTAGGATAAAGCCACATTGATATGGGTAAGTTGGATTTTTGTAAATAACAAAGTTCTGTCTCAATATTGCACAAAGATCAAAAAATAAAACTCTTGTAATGTGCTACTGAAACGTGAAGTTGTGTGACAAACTCCAGTCTGTCCACAGCATCTGCCTTCCAAGCAGCATGGTTACAGGTTCAAGCCCCCATACCACCACCACCCACCCCCTTGCTAAAAGCCCTTTCAAAAGGGCTACTTGAAGCAGGGATGCACAGGTACTTTGTAGCAAGTTTCCCAACTTTAGAGAAAATGTACTCAGATTTACATCACTGTCCACCACGGGTGTCAAGTACTTGATCTTTTTCAGTGGCAGTGTGCAGAGACTTGCAGACTCTGAATTCCTGTTTTTTTGAAATGGCTGCTTAAAAACTTTTTCCTTGTCGTCACCTGTTCGTGTCTAGCCATAGGGATGGAATGGAGTGGGGCAAGGAAGAGAAGAGCTAGTGTTTCAAATGGAAGTGCTTTGGAATAGAGGGCACCCATCCAAGACTGAAATAAAACTTGCCTGATAGGCACATGCTTCTGAGACTTATGGGGCTCCATAGTTGCCTTTAAGGAATTTAAGTCTCTTCAAAGCCCAAACCACCTCCATGTCTTACAGTTTAAATTTGATGTGAATTGTGAGGCTGTTTTGTCCCCTGGCATGGTTTGCTCTCGTTTTTAGGCAGCAAAATTTGTTTAACTTGTACACCCACTGCATGCATAGCATTCTATCCTTTTAGGTTACTTGAGGCATGTTTTTGATTGTTGCAAAGTGAGTGGCATACTCAAATTTCAGCTCGCACATCATTAAAACAAGATGTTGCAGACTATACATTTCACACACCAAGTCAGATACTTCGAGACATCTGGCTAGCCTGCTGGAATGTCATGCTCTGCATCTGAACTGTAAAATAGGATGCAATTCATTAGTTTTGTATTTGTAAATTTTCATTCAGCATTTTGAATTTGTGGACAAGTCTAAAACTACTTTTAAAGAAGTGCTTCACTCAAGTGGTTTTGTTACCTAAACTTAGTGTTAATAGTGAAGGAAAAATGTAATCTTTATGGAGAATGTGCACAAAGTACTTGACACACTATGCTTTTCCTTGGGATAAGGCTAAGCCATTTTAAAACATCTGTGCAAAAACTTTGTTCATGTAGCACAATACATATATCCAATGTCCAGTTGTGCAGTCCTAAATGTTTTTGGTAAACCACTTGAATGCCTGAGAACTGTTTAGTTCAAACCCAACCCTCTCCTGCAACATTGCCACCCCACAGTCCACCGAACCCCAAACCAAAATCCTTGGTCCATGATCTGACACAAATGGATTGTTCACTGGCTACCAAGGTGTTCCATGACTTCTTTGCAATGCAGTGTGGTGTTAGATGCAAGTTCAGAAGTAGAATATGCATTGTGTATCAAATAGGCATCTGCCATGAGTTTTGTGACCCCTATCCCTTTCAATGGATGTTCTGGTGTTTGTATGTGGAGTGTTTTTGGGTGTGTAAAATACCCAAGTCTTACAGATAGTGTGTAAACATTCACTGTTAATGATGTTCTATGCTTAGTGGAATAGTGTGATGTAGAAGGTAGTTTGGAGTTTGTTTTTGAAGACTTTTTCCTAGTTTATTTCTGCAGTTCCAATGATGATTTCCATCTAGCTCACTTTGAACAGTAATGAAAAGGTGTGAACAACTGAGTGACTGCAGTAAGCTGTTCCAGGTGTACAATTCAAAATTCTTGTGGCTAACTTGTCCCTTCCTTTTTCAGATGTCTGTTGGTTATTTGATCAAGTGATCATCTCACAAATTAAAATTTGCCCTTTGCAGTTGGGGAAGTTACTGCATTTATGTACATTTAAGTTCTTGAATAGTGCTCAACCTTGGAGAAGATGAGCATGCTTTCTAAAAGGTATGTAGTGTGTGGGATTTCTTCTTCTTGCTCTGAGGGATAAAAGTTCACAAGGTTGTGATCTGTCAGTTTAACCTTTTAGTGTTCCCCAAAAATAGTTGTGCCTATACAACTGGCAAGTGTGGGTGTTTTTTTTTATATATATATATATATATATATATATATATATATATATATATATATATATATATAATATATATAACACACACACACAGTTCCTGGAACATTTTGCCAGTGTAGCAGTTTACATCTGATTACTTGGGTTACATAGACATGTTGCATGCATACAGAGAGAATGGGTTTTTCAGTTTGACTTGGTGCAGAGGTAGAGCTACCCTTTGAATATTAACAATAGTAAAGACACATTTTTTGTACTTTAAAGCAAGTATTCAACTTTTAATGCCAGCAGGCACTTGGCAGACTTGAGCTTTTCTGCTCTGCTGTCAGATTAAGTAAATTACTCCTATTCAGAGGTTGAGTACCGTTTCTATATTCTAATTCTTGTTGCTATTTAGCTAAACACTTTGGTTTAGAATTATTTGCTTTTATTAATAAAGGCAAAGCTTTCCTTTTTAAATGGTAATATTAGAAAGGTTGGCC
This sequence comes from Erpetoichthys calabaricus, assembly GCF_900747795.2. Lineage (NCBI taxonomy): Eukaryota > Metazoa > Chordata > Cladistia > Polypteriformes > Polypteridae > Erpetoichthys > Erpetoichthys calabaricus. Next base: position 80,367,626 of record NC_041394.2, read on the forward strand.
TACTCTGCAGTTTTAAAATTGGAGGTAGAAACTTTCAGTTGGAACATTCATTTGATCTGTTGTGCTTTGTAGTAGTCAGCAAATGAAGTAGTTCATCCTGATGATGTAATTTCCCCATGTCTTACATACTGAACTAGTTCCAGAGCCTGAAAAGGTGAACCCACTGGAGCTGTCAGTATAAACTGGTGAACATTTGTTGGTGTCCAACTGTCTGATGGGATGAGCAATACAGCAGTGATTCAAATATTAGAATATTTGAACACTAGCTGCTTTGTGTTCTTTTGAACTCTTGATTGATCAAAGATTTTTCTTTTCAGGGTTCATAATGGAAAAGCATTCAGGTTGGTATTAAAGCTTTGACTGTACTGTTAAAGGAGAAGTTGGGTATTTTTGAAGTTCCTTTTTAGAAAACATGGTAGAGTATATATTTACCACTGGAAATTTGTTCTAAAGTGGAGTTTCTATTAAAATGGTGCTTTACAATGGAGGCAAAGTTTAGGGATGTTTTCCTGCTGTATATTGCTGTTGAGGGCAAGATTTTTAAATTTATATAACTCAATTTTCTTATGGCAAATGCATATACTGTTTCTGAAGAAATTGCTTTGGGGGGGGGGGGGGGGGGGGTTACCGAACTTCCTCACCTTTTTTTGTGATGAATCTCTACCGCCCCAGTCTGAATTTCTGTGACTGAGTGGTATGCTTCTGATTTACCTGTGTGTATATACTGCAGCTGTGTGTGTATAGGATTATATAAAAATGCTTTCACGATTTGAAGTTTTTTTTTTTTTTTTCTCTCTCTGCTCCATATATAGATCAGCTGAGAGAGTATTGTACTCTAGCCATTTTCCTATTAGGAGCCAAATGGTAAGTGCTTTAACATTATGGAGTAAAGGTTTTTTTGGTTTTGTAGAGGCAAATCACATGCTCACTGGGCTTGCCTGCATGTTGCCTTTTGAACCATGCAATTTAATGTAGTCCATATTAATCATTGAAAGTGGAGAGGGATAATTGAGCAAGGGACTAGAAATATAGCCTCATGTTGTGAATTCTGGGTGGGGTTTTTTTTTTGTTTTTTATATATATATAGCTAGCTGCTTGCCCCTTTGCATTGGTGTAATGTGTATTTAGAGTAGTTTGTACTGAGGGGGAATGCCACTGCTTTCCATTGCTTTATTGGAAGCTTTGCTTTTTCATAAGCTACAACCTCTGACTTAAATCTCTCCTCTTGTGAGACTGAAGAACTGTAGAATTAACATTAAAACAAGTCACTGTGAACCTGTAAAAATTTAAATAAATTCTTGTTTGACCCTGACACTCTACTACCCCCTTCGTTAGGAGAAATGAATTAGTAGAAGGTGGACAAATACTTCAAAATGATCACTTCAGCCTTCTAGAAAGCACCAGGTATGTGTGACCCCTTTTTTTTTTTTTTTTTTTTTTTTTTTTTTTGTGTGTGCAATGATGATTTTTTTATCATGGAATCTCGTTCGGCTGAAAATTGCTGTTGAGCCTTTAATGATCTGATGCTGTAAAACATTGTGTAGAGTCCAGGGGACTTTGCAAACAATATTCTGTATCTAAGTGTGTTCTTTTTGCAGGGTTGGATACTGGAATATCAATCCGCTTTACAGCATTTCAAGGTATGTATTCAAAACTTTTGTAGTGACTTGGTTTGCTAACTAACTTTAACAAACTCATGTATATAGCTAGTTTTACAAAATCCCCTCCGTGAGGATATTTTAAAAAGAGCTACACCAAGTGGCTTTGAAATAAAATGGTGCTATACTGAGGGGGTGATTATACACTACAGGGGAGGTTCCTCTAAAAATTTTTTTTTTTTCCTTTCCCAAAGCTTGTAGATTTATTTCGGAGTTGACACCGTATGGTAAGTTAGTTCACTTTATCTGCTTTTCGAATTAACAGATGTGATGCGTTTTTTTACCGCCCCAGTCTGAATTACAGTGACTGAGTGGTATCCTCTGATCTATCTCCCCCACCTCCCATTGTAGTGCTTTGTTTCCCAACCTCGATTCTGGGTGGAAGACACTGGCTACAGGTTTTTGTTCCAGCCAGATTTTAATCAGTGACGACACCTGAGAACACTGATCCACAGCTGCATGATTTTTATATGAAGACTTTTACAAATTTCTGCTTTTGCTATAGATTTAAATGCTTCACTAGTTTTCATTATTTTGCCCTCTCTGTGCAGTTTTTCCCCTTTGTTGTATCTTATTAATGACAATTAAAAATGAGCAGACTCCCAGGCAAATGCTGAATCAAAGGCTGCAACTACTTTAGCATCAGACTCACTAATTAGTACATAATGGATTAAACAATTAGAACACCTAGAAAAGTAGATTGAAAATTAAGATGAATATTAAGAAAAAAATACATTCCCATATAACTGCTTGAGATGTATATTTTTTTTTTAATAAACCAAACTTAGATTTCTAATTTCTATATTCCCAAAACACAACTTGGGAAATAACACATCACTTAATTAGCCCAGGTGTCCATTTAAAAATAGAAGCTGATTGGAACAAAAACCTGCAGCCAGTGTCCCCAGGACTGAGGTTGGGGAAACAGTTTATATTGTATCTAATTTTTTTTTTTTTTTTCTTTCCCCTTTCTCAAGAGTTGATTTCATTTTGGAGTTGATGCAGAGAAATGGTAAGTCCACTTAATCTGCTTTTCGTATTAAGAGATGATGATTTTTTTTACCGCCCCAGTCTGAATTACCTGTGACTGAGTGGTATTATTCTGATTGCTGTTTGTGTATATTAAAATGGCAGATCCATTGCATTCGGGGGGGGGGGGGGTAAACTGGCTGTATTCCATTGCTTTATTAGGTATGCTTTTTGTAAAGCTACAACCTGACCTAAATCTCTCCTGAGACGGAATAACTGTAGAATTGAACGTTAAAACAAGTTACTATGAATCTGTAAATAAAATGACTAAATTGAATTCCTGTTTGACCCTGACACTGTACCCCCAATTAGGAGTAATGAATTACTAGAAGGTGGAGAAATACTTCAAGTGATCACTTCAGCCTTCTTGAAAACTCCTACCCATGATTTTTTTTATCATGGAATCTCGTTCGGCTGACAATTGCTGTTGAGCCTTTAATGATCTGATGCTGTAAAACAGTGTAGAGTCCCAGGGGGCTTTGTAAACCATTTTCTGTATCTGTATGTTCTCTTTGCAGGGTTGGATACTGGAATATCTATCTGCTTTACAGCATTTCAAGGTATGTATTCACAACTTTTGTAGTGACTGGTTTGCCGACTAACTTGGACAAGCTTTCATGTATATAGCTAATTTTACAAACTCCCCTCTGTGAGGATATTTAAAAATGAGCTACACCAAGTGGCTATGAAATAAAATCGTCGCTATACTGAGAGGGGCGATTTATACTCTACATGGGCAGTTCCTCAATTTTTTTTTTCCTAATTTTTTTTTTTTCCCCCCTTTCCCCCCCAAGGGTTGTAGATTTATTTGGGAGTTGATGCAGTATGGTAAGTTAAGTTCACTTTATCTGCTTTTCATATTAACAGATGTGATGAGTTTTTTTTACCGCCCCAGTCTGAATTACTGTGACTGAGTGGTATCCTCTGATCTTTTTTTGCTCAATTGTAGTGCTTTTATATCAGTTTCCCAACCTCTGTTCTGGGGGCACACTGGCTGCAGGTTTTTGTTCCAGCCAGATTCCTAATCGGTGACAACACCGGATAACACTGATCTCATTTAATCAGCTGGTGTTTTTTTTTTTTTTTTATACATTCAGAAAAGCACAGCTGCATGATGTACATTTATCAAATTTACTAATTTCTGCTTTTGCTATAGGTTTAAATGCTTAACTCTAGTGTGTATTTTGCCCTTTCTCTGCTCATTTTTAATTGCCATTAAGATGCAACGAAAGGGAAAATCTGCAGACACCCAGGGGCAAACACTGAATCAAAGGCTGCAACTACTTTAGCATCAGACCTGCTAATTAGTAAATGGATCAAGTAAACAATTGGAACACCTAGAAAAGATTGAAAATCAAGATGAAAATATTGTTAAATACATTATTCCATATAACTGCTTGGTATAATTTTTTTTTTTTATACCAAACTTAGATTTCTATATTCCCAAAACATAGAACTAGAGAAATAACATCACCTAATTAGCCCAGGAGTCCAGTTAAAAATAGAAACTGATAGGAACAAAAACCTGCAACCACAGTGTGCCCCCAGTACTGAGGTTGGGGAAACAGTTTTTATATTGTATCTAATTTTTTTTTTTTTTTTTTCCCCTTTCCCAAGAGTTGCTGATGCAGTATGGTAAGTTTATCTGCTTTTCGTATTAACAGATGTGATGAGTTTTTTTACCGCCCCAGTCTGAATTGCTGTGACTGAGTGGTATCCTCTGATCTATATTTTTTTTTTTTTTTTTTGTTCAGTTGTAGTGCTTTTATATTGCATCTTAATTTCTTTTCTCTTTTTCAGATCTGTTTGGGATTTTGAAGCACTTTGACCTTCAAGGTTTTTTATTGCTGGAGTCTAGAGTAAAATCTGTTTAATCATCCAGTTTGTACATTGTGTCTTTCTGTAGTACAATACATTAAAGAATCTAAATCGTGTGGTTTGGGTTTCCTTGTCCTACCGGGGTGTTTTTTTTATTTTTTTTTTTTTGGGCTTAGTCCTGGAGGGCCACAGTGGTTAGGTTTTGGGTGATGAGAGAACTTGCAGCCCTCCAGGATAACCTAGTAAATGAAGTTACCTCTATGGTACCTTGTGAATATCTAATTGCATATCTAGTGTGGATAAGCTGGATGGTCCTTCCTCTGTTTTAGTCTGGAGGATTGCATGATTCATATTTACTGTAAAGAATTTCAATTTGGCTGAGCCCAGGACAGTTCTTCCCCCTTCAGTCCATTTTAAATGAGCCTTTTTCTCAGAAAAGGCTGCAGTGTTTCTGGATCATTTAACCTATATGGCATGTTAACATATTTAAAGTTTAACTTGCATTTGTGGATGGCAGGGCAAATGTTCAGATTTTGTACAAGTGTTCTGAGCATCATTCCCAGTGCATGTTAACCTCTGCCATGGTTCTGCTTTGTTTCCTATCCAGTTTGAGGTTTTCATGGATGGGAAATCAAGTTGCAGCTAAGAAAGGGAATGGCCAGTTCAGTGGCTTTGGAATTGCATCACAGCGTTTTGCAGGCTCCATGGTCTTGTTGGCATACTAAGGGCTCGTTAATACTTGACGCTCAGAACGTGTAAGCGCCGCATCGTGGCCGCCGCACGCTCTTGAGCGTTCATTTAATGCGTCCGCGAGTTGCAGTACCAGCAAAAAGGCGGGGGGCGCAGTGTGCTAAAAGTTGGAATTAGGTCAGTCTGTTTACTATATATGTGACGGCCGCTTTGCGGATCCTACGAGATTGGTGTGCACGCTTCGATATTTGATAAATGGTTCGAGGTGGTGTATTCATGGTGCATTTATATTCAAGCGTCGCATATTTCCGATCGTAATACACAATACGTTTTAAAATTCTCACATACCGTCTTCTGTGCTCCCCCATTCCTCCCCCCCCGTGACCTCCGCTCCTGACAGCACCGAGGCGCCAGCAATAGATCGCCACACTGAGCACATTAAATGTATGATGTTCCAACACTCTGCACATTTAGAATCCTTAGATTCATACGTTCACTTTCATGATGAAAAGCATTATGTATTACATTTTACAGATAAATAGGTAATTTCGTTTAATTACAGACTAGGGTGACGCAGTGGCGGAGCGTTAGAGCTGCTGTCTTGCTGGGAGTCACGTCGCTGATATTCCCTGCATGGCGTTTAGTTTTTCCTGCTGGGTTTCCTCAATGTGCTCCAGTTTACTTCCAAAGATTTGGGGATTTGGTGCTGCTAAAATGAGGCGAGTGTGTGCTTGTATTCACCTTCCGATGAGCCGAGGTATCGGCCAGCGATTGTTTCTCACTCGTGCCCGATTCTTGCTGGAATGGACACATCCCTGGATTTAATCAATAAACATGCTTTTCAGAGATATTGTGGTAAGGTGTCATCGGAATTTAATGGGTGTTCTAGGCAATTCACGAACCGTTCGCACCGTGATGTCTCGCACTGCAGATTTACGTAAAGTACACGCGAATATACTCCGTCACTTGCGTAGCAGGAGCGTCCGCTGCAGCATGCGTCGCATGAAGTATAACTCCGGCTTAAGGCTGTGACCTGCATTCATTTGGCACAGTTTGACTAGGTGTAAAGGGGCAGGGATGAGGATCAGCATCTCCAAATGTGAGGCCATGGAGTAGGGAAAAAAAAAGTGGGTGTTACTTGTTCAAGTGGAAGGATTGAAGTAGCGTGAGGGTTCGTTCATGAGTTGGAGGGGAAAAGGGATCATGAGATTGATAACTGCACTTCCACTGTGATCCATTTATGTGGTCTGTAGTGGTGGAGTAGCCAAAGCAAACCTTTAATTACCAATCTACTTCCCTTTCCTTTGGGCATGAGCTTTGGAGAATGATTGAAAACTTGGATCAGCAGCAATGAACTTTTTCTAGTCTGGGCTCTAATAGATCCTCGACGTGATAATGCTGACACTCTGCATTGAGAGGAGCCAATTGTTGCTTTGGACATCTACCTGTGCAGAGTCTTACAACTGGAAGAATTGTATCTAAAAGTTTAGCTATCCAGTAAAACATAAGCACACGGTTATTGGACCACACTATAGAGAGGAAGGAGCCTGTTGAGATGATATGGGATAATTAACACACGACCAAAGTGATAAAAGGTTGCTAATAAAACTGTGGTCTTGGGCATATCCAACAATGCTAGAGACTTCCCGTCTCGTAACCTCTCGCTGCATGTCGGTGGACTTCAGGTGAAAGCTGTGACGATCTTGCATTTGGGAGCCCTGAACCCAACGCCGTCGGTAATGTCACCGAGATGAGCTGACATGGACAATTCTCAGAAGACGGGATTTCCAAAAGTGCCATTATGCTTTTATTTTAGAAGTGTCAAGTGCGGTGCATTATAGTTTCAATAAATATTCCATAAAACAGGTACAAAGTGGGGATAAGAACAATCAAATCCATCCATTAAAACCAGAAGTTAAAGTGCAGTTTCCATTACGATCACAGCCCACCCATTGCTTCCGCAGCCGGCGGAGACCCAACAGCCACAAGCTCCTTCGGCCGACCTCTGTCTTGGCTTCCTTACGGACATCACTGCCAGACCGTCCAAGGTAGGCTCTCATTCCTTCATCCTTCACGCTCACGTAGTCGCTTCTCAGATCCCACAGGAGGACACCTGCCTTGCTCAACCCACTCCAACAGGACATTCAGTGGGGCGAACTAGCCCCAGGAGCGTACCAACAAACGCTCTTTCCCATCATTTAACCTCTATTATCTTCCTCTTTTCGAAGATCCATCTAATTTTATGACCAGCACCTGTATATACATACCCCGCGCCTCAATCACACGCCGCTGGAAGTCAATGTAGCAATCGAGAACGATCGCACCCACACATACAGGTGCGACTCGCTCCAACTACCTCGTTAACTCCCTGCGGTCGTGCAATTGCGCCCATGGAGAATAACACGGCTACACGGATTTAAAATCTGGCCCTTTTTTATTGAAGCCGCGGACCCACTATACCACCAAAGCAGCAGTAGATCTATGTTCAAAGCAGCATAAATGGAGGTCCTGTAGAGAGGGTGAGCGGTTTCAGGTGCCTGGGTGTGCACATCACAAGAGGACCTGACATGGACCCAAGCACACACACACAATTTAGGTCAGGAAGGCAAGACTTTGCTTTTATGACCTGAGGCAAATGAGAAATTCTGAAAACGTTTTACACCGGCACCAGCGATCACCCTAACACAGCTGGTTTGGGAATTGCTCAGTCCGACATTGCAAAGTCCTTCAGAAAGTGGAGCGTTCAGCAGTGTGCCTCTGCCGGACATCTACACCAAGTGCTGTTGGATCAGGGCAATTTGAATAATTATGGACTCTACCCACCCCAGAAACAGACCGCAGCCTGCTCAAGTAAAGCAAGTGGCTGCACAGCTTAAAGGCAAAGACCGAGAGACTGAGTTTTTACCTTAAGGCCATCAGGCTCCTGAACTCTGACATGTCAACTAACGTTCAGCCTTAATGTATTGCACACTCCCGTTAACTTGCTGCACAGTCACTTTATATTTTTTTCACTGTTTCAAATTTTAACTTGGTCATAAATTTAATGTTCTTCTGTTGTGTGTTTGCCTTTGTTTTGCACAGTCTTGGAGCAGGCTAGCTTTTTTTCATTTCACCGCACATTGTACCTGTGTGACAAATTAATCTGATTTTCATGGGAGGTGTCCTGGGCACGGCCACTATTAGGAAAATGGGGCAGACTTTGGACTTGGCAGAGTGGTTGAATGTCTCACTGGTCAGGGGAGTACTGGAGAACTGCAGAACGGAGAAATAAAGGTGTTTGGTCAGTCCTGCTCCTTCTGTTGTCACCTGCTCCAATGACTACATTTTCATGTCACTTACTGCCCATGGCTCATTTTGGAGAAAAATAGAGGTATCAGCAGGATATAACTAGATGGTCCGTCATGTTGGCAGAGGCTGAGCATTATTTAATACAGGGTTGTCCAACTCCAGTCCTGGTGGGCTGCAGGTTTTCATTCTAACCATCTTAACTTGTGAGACGTTTTTGCTGCTGATTAATTTGTTTTTGCCTTTGCTTTAATTGACGTGATTCGGACCCCTTAGTTTCTTGTTCCTTAAGGAGCAGCCAAACAATAATGAGACACAACAGCAGCCATATGACCAGCTAACCTGAATAAAAGGTGAAGGTCTTGGTCATGTTGGTCTGCTCAGGTCACCAAAACATCCTGACGGTGGTCTTAGGAAAAACAAAGTCAACACTCGGCTGTTCCAGAATGAGAGCACCAACAAGTCATGATACTCAATAAAGGTCTTGACAGCAATAATTGGCTCCTCATTAAGAAACTGGTTGGAGTGAAATTAGCTGGACTTTGACGTTCCAATTTAGCTGGTCATCTGTTGGCTCGTTTTTACGTCTCATTTCTGTTTGGCTGCCATTTAATGACGAAACGAATCAGTTCAGAGGACTGGAGTTGGACATCCATGAATTAATGTTTACAGAAAAAAAAAACATGGACATGACCAGCGGATTTATTTCCCTCTTCCTAAAGCTTACACAAATGAAGATGCCGGAACACCTGAGATTCCGGTAAGGCGAGGCAGTGATGACGTCGCACTCGCTGATTGGTTTCATCTTATGTCGTCATGCAGATGACGTGATGGACCTCGCTGGGAAGCGCGCGCTGTTTTCAAACTCTTAGTTCAATTTGGATTTACAGTATTTTTTATTGTGGGCAAAATTATGTAACAAAGGCGAAGAGCAAGAACTATGTCAGGTCGCCAACTTTTTTTATGGCCGCTGTCTGGAGACGTACGCATATGGATGATAATTCGTTTAGCACAGTCCTGGGGGCAGCAGTAACTTAAAAAGGTACAAATGCATTTAATACAAACTTCACATGTATGATTTTTCCTTCAGTCACTTCTTATAATGAACTTGTTGAGTGTGCATTCGGATAAACGACGTGTACGCGTTGTGCTCTCCCGCGCGCTTCTCCTCCCCCTCCCGTGCCACAGACGAGGCGGCAGGCCGGCTGTCTCTAATCCTCACTTTCGAGGTCAGAGCCGCCGGGATTTAGTTGACCATTAAGCTGGCATTGCTCTTCGCGCTTCTCGTTAGGCTTCCTTCTTTAGACGACTCCCTAACCGACTGTATCGCGTCGTCTCCATATAAGCGAGAAGTGACGGGACCGAGCGACAGAAGCGCAGCTTTCATTAAATTGGAAATTCTGGTAAGTGCAGTCGAGCCGGGGGCTTTATGACCAGCAAGAGAACGCGAAAGCATTGCAAACCATCAGTCCTCGGTTAATTTAAAAGGGCAGGCTGAATTTACTTGAAACCACTCGCCTTTTAGGAGGTTGTCGTTTTTGGTTTGTTTTCTCGATTATTATAAATCTTGGGGAGCGCCTGGTGTTGAAGTGTCTGCTTTCGGCAAACTTTGCCATTCTGCTAATAAGGCTACGTGAGTCATTCTGTACGGGACGCCGTTTCTATAAAAGAACACATTTATTTGAACATCCACATTGCCACATGTAAACACAACGATAAAAAAATAACAATCCAACATTCAGTGTGGTTGCAACTACAGTTAATTGAATGGGCCAGCTAGAAGACGTCATGGTTAAGATTGACTTCGTTACCACCTGTAGACTCTTAATCTTAGTTCGGACATCCTGGGCTCTGACACTGGAGGAAGAGGTATTGGAGAGCCAGCAGGAGGCGCTTACTTGGTGGTCTGATGGGGACACTGGCCTTCGGATGAGACGTAAAACTAAGGTCCTGACTGTCTCTGGTCCAAAGAGATCCCTGGGTTCTTTCCAGGAGATTAGGGTGTACCCCGATGTCCTGACAAGGCTCACCGCCGTGGCCTGGTCATTCTGGCCGCCTTACCACCCCGTGTCCCTGATTGGCTAACTCTCTCGCTCATTCACAGCCTAATAGCTAGTGCTTGGTGAGCATACCAGTGCAAGAATGGCTGCCGCTGTATGTTGGTGTTGGATGAAGTGCCTCCTGCTGTTCTGTGTAAAGTGCTTTGTGTAGTTAGAAAAATATTCTATAAATGTTATCTAATTATAATTATTAGTTACGTAACAGTGTGTGAAGTGTCTTGTGTGAATGTTGCTATTTAAAGTTTGACCTTAAACAGACATATCTACAAACTGTAATCTCTAGAGAAAATTCTTATGACCCGATACAAATTGTGGTTCACTGATAACCGCATTTCTGGGTGCTAGCTAGATCATAATTATGGGGGACTGTGTGTGTGTTTTCTTTTTTATCAACAGTTGTCACTCACACTTCCATACCTCCTGTGACTATCAAGTGTATTAAGTACTGTGAGAAAGTATTTGCTTCCTTCTGATCTTCTACATTACTGTAGATGTGTTTGCATCATTTTTTGTACTGTGGTAGAATCAAGAAGAGAACACTACTGCCTTGTAGCAAGGAGATCTTGGGTGTTCTGGGTCCTCCCTGTGGGGTAATGCTTTGAGTAGTGAGAACAGCACTATATAAATGTATTGAATTATTATTATTATTAACTGGAGAGAAAAATCACAGTAAGGTTTTGTGCTGCTTTCATTTGTTTGGTGTGTGAAATAAAGAAACATGAGGTCTTCAGGTACAGAAAAAGTAAATGACAGAGCCTCTAGAGAAAGTGGCCCAATTAAGGACATAAAATCGGGCCTAATTTTGAGCACTCCTGTTTAAAACCTGGCCAGGTAAATGCTTGCCTGCATCTTCAGTCTGCTGGTAATAGATAAGAGTCTGGAAAAAAAATGGAATAGGGTTCTGTCAAACTGCATGGGGCCGCAAAGTCCTTTTTGAGACTCTGTGACTCTGCTGATCGACGGTCAGCCCCATTGTACCAGTGGATAAATTTGGGGCAGCTGTGAAGAATGTCCTGTAAAAATGGGTAAAATGTTTAAAAAGGTTACAGAGAATTTAAGGATGATATCTAGGAATCTGCAGGCCTCTCACCTTGTTCAAGTTCAGGGTTCATGACTGCTAAATCAAGTGGATTCTTAGTAAACGTGAGATTCATGTATGAGAAGCAAGACACTAATGGGAAACAAAGTGCTTGTCTTATTGTTATTAAAGTTGCAGCTCGATAGCCTCATGAGAACTGGAGCCATGTTTTATGAAAAGAAGTCCATAGTGAAACATTTTGGCCAACACGGGGCCTGTTACATCTGCAGAAAAGTTAAGTGCTTCATACAATTTAAATCTCTTAGCAGTGATAAAGCATGGAGATGGTAGTCACATTATTTTTGGATGAATTGCCATTGTTGATGGAACTTTGAACTCTCCTCCACATTGGAGGATTCTTGATGAAAAGGTCAGGCCATCTGCCAGTGAATTGAAGCTGACACACTGTTGGGTCATGTGACAATACAATGGGCAATACGAACAAATCTACCTTTGAAAGGTTCAAGAAAAAATGGCCTCATCACCCTATTGAGATAATGTGGGAGTTTATGAAATGAGCCGTCCATAACTGAAAAGTGACAAATGTCACCAAGTTCATTGGTAGTGCTTCTGCTTTGCAGTAAGGAGACTGTGGAAGATTGTGGGTTCGCTTCCCTGTTCCTCCCTGTGTGGATAGTGCTTTGGGTACCGAGAAAAGTGCTATATAAATGTAATGAATTATTATTATTATTTATTTCTGGAAGGAGGGGTGGGACAAAATTTTTCCAGTGTTACGAGAGACTAATCAGTCAGAAAGTGTCTGATTGTAGTCCTAGACGTGGTCACAGTCTGTGTAAGCTTTGAATGTTCTCCCTGGTTATATGTGGGTGGTCTCTGGGTACTACACAGTAGATAAATTGGTTAGTATAAATGGTTCTTCATCGTGTAAAGCACTTTGAGCTACATTATTTGTATGAAAATGTGCTATATAAATAAATGTTGGTTTTGTTTGGTATCCATTATACACGAAAGTGTTGAATTGATGAATAGGCTTTTATGTAGAGGCTTATGAGAGAAAGAATAAGGGTGCTGCCAATATTAGAGTCTGAAAATTATAATGACGATCTGGAGTCCCTGAATTCCACAAAAGGCCGGAGGTTTGGCAATGCTAAAATGGGCCTGTGTATTTTTTTATGCTATTTTATTTATTATTTATGCTGTGTGACATGATCTATGGACTCGCTCCGGCCCCTGTGTCTTACTACACTACCTAAGTGCCACGAAAGCTCATGAATTGATTCTTTTCAAGCCCCTTCCTTTTTTAACAGACTTTTGTTTGATTGATTAGTGTGCAGCTAAACTTAAAGTAGGCAAAGAGATAATAGAGTTTTCTCTTTTTCGTGTTGACATTGCCACATCTTTGGTTTGTTTTCTAAAGGTCTATTAGGGAAAAGTTTCCTTAAAATTGTAACATTCTCATTAACTGTAAAGACCTGTGAACCTACTATTCACACAGCCAATCTGTAATTTGTCATGCGCTGTATATATCTGTAAATTTACCAACTCAGTAATACATTCAGTTTGCATTCGTGTTAACAAAGTAAATTAACATCCAATTAAAATAGTCGCAGTCTAGATGTGATAACATATCAGCACTCCAGCTACCTGGAGTCATTTTGGAGTCTATAAATACTCAAATCCTCTTAACGCCAGTGGAGGCTACAAGATGTGTCCATAAGCTTTAACGCTTCCATTGCTTACCCATATGTGGTGTCCGTGTGCTCTTAGTAAAGGCTGATCGGAAAGGTCTGGATAACTAAACCCAGCTGAAACTTCTAGCTTTTTAAATCTGGTCTTGTTATTATTGTATGTATTGGTTTGTAGATTGCACAATATGTAATATACTGTATCCAAGCACATTACAGAGATAATATAATGGTATATTCTTCATAGGACCTGCTTAACAGATCCCAAAATTTGAGGCCAAAAGTGTGCCATGTCGTTTTTGCTGCATAGTTTTGTTTCTGTCTCTTTAGTAGTCGTAGAGCCAAACCTGAGAACTTGAAGGAGGGGAAAAAGGTTCATAGGCTCCTATGGGAGGGTGGGTGCCAGAGGTCACCAGGTTGTGTCTTTTAAAAGCCCCTTGATTATCTGTCGTCACCAGCTCCTTTTGGCTGACAGACATGCATGATGGCTTTTCATTGCCTCAAGGGAGAGCCCTTTTCTTCCAAGATGTTTCTCCATATATTTCATAACCACTGAAGTGAAATGCACCATTTTTCTACTTCTATAATACGCTACCGTGGCTGTTTGTTTGTCTATCCAGGATTTTAAATCACTGTTTGACCTATTGACCTAAAATTTGGTACACATATACTACGTGACATCTACTATCCACTTTCAGGGTGATGATTGACCTCCAAGGTTATTCCTCTTTTTATTTTTTATTTTATTTTATTGTAGAATCAACTCTCGGCGGCGGCCAGCAGGGCACCGTTCTCATCCCTACCACCTTCACCGTCACTTCTCCTACCTCTTCATATCTTAAATCATTCTTGAAGCAGATTGAGGCTTAATTTTTCAGTTACGCTGGCACTTAAGGAAAAATTACTAAGTAATTGAAACACAAACACCGACTTAATCAGTTTTAACACGAAAAGATGCTGATGAAAGAAGAGGAGAAGCGGGCCACTAGGGTAGAGAAAAGAAGAGCTGCTCAGGAAGGAGCAAGCACATCAACCTTTGAGCAAATGAATGTTAAACGTACAGAGAGAGAGGATGACAACTAGGAATGCTCAAGTCAAGTGTATTCACTGCACGTTATCATGCAGTGCGTATTATTATAATACCATTTTTGGCCAATAAGTGCATTTAGCATAATCATTGGGATTTGCACCAATACAATGTACAGTTCCGCTGCTGAGCCATTCAAATTATATTCCTTTCATCTAAGCTGTACTGTATTGTTTTTTTCTTTTTCTTCCTTTTTATTGGTCTTCTGTGATAATTGTAGGGAATGGAAAAAGGAAAGAGTGCATGGGGTGGGTAATATGTGTTGTTTCATAACATTTATGAGGCACCCAGGTTCAAATTTACCTCCGATCATCATCTACTTTCTCTGTATACTCAATTTTCCTTTTGCATTACAAATATGCATTTTGGGTTATTTGGGGACAAAATAAGTGACTAGGGATGATCTGCAATGGACTGACATCCCAGAAAGGTTTGGTTCCTTGGTTTGGCCAGTGCTGCTGGGATTAGTTTTGACTCCCTGTTAAATTGTAATAGTTTATAGAGTAAGATGGATGTAATGCATAGAACATTTGCAAAGTAGCTTTGTAATTACCATCATTACCTAAATTTAAAGATAAAATGCACAATTTTATAAAATAATTCTAGTGCTAGAAACCCGTAAGCTGGTTTTTGAATGAGTGTAATAAAGTAATTTGAGCCTTTAATAAATTGAAAGCATTGTATAATCATAAATTCTTCGAAAAGAAGTATTTTTACACAAAGATTTCTATTTTTTCACTTCACACACACAATGTGTATAAAATGTTTTTGACATTTATTCACTATTCCATTTTCTAATCCAGTTTATTCTAGTACTGGGTTACAGGCAGCATCAACGAGGCACAGAGCTGTCTCTGATAAGGCACCACTCTGTCTTGGGGGACATACTTATCTGTGATGGAATGGTCGATTCCTGTCTTGTATGTGATGCTGCTAGGAATGCTTCTGTCTCCCCTCACGACTCTGTAGTTGGATTGAACACGTTTGGGAATGGATGGATGGATAAACATCACAAAATATGAGGAATGTAGATCAATGTCATTACAGTTCATTGTTCATATGTAAAATCTTAATACGTTGTACACTAAAACAACTAGTTAGAAAATGTGCACATGGTATCTGTGTTCTGCATGAAAATAAGAAATTGTAATCTCGTGGCCATTGGTACAAACTACGTGGTATAAGTAATCTCTCTCTTATAAAAAAAAAAAAAAAAAAAAATCTTGGAAGGAGACGATACGTGATTTTCTTGGAGACACTTTAACGTCCCGTGAGACAAAAGGACAGCTGCTGCACAGGCTTTTAAATAATCGACGCGCAGTATGACAAGCAGAACACGCAGCTCGGCAGCAAGACAGCAGCTGATCTGACCGCATCTCCTTAGCGTGCATTCAGCCCCCCCTTCACAACGCGAGCAGCCGAGACGGGAAATGGCTGGCATGTAGCGTGCCCGGTGTGGGGGGTGGGCGAGTTAAGCAAGCAGGGGGCAAAGTCCCCTAGTATATAAAAAAAAAAACAACCCATAATTTTGGAGTGCAGTATTTATTTAACATGGTTTAGATGCCTAATTGTGGACTTGACAACAAGAAGACATTCTCTTGTTCCTGTTTCGATTAAGGTAATGAATACTGATGTCAAGATATTTTTTTTTAAAGTGAGATGAATTCATGGCTTGAATGCTGGCACAGGACTGCAGGGAATTGCTAAAGGAGCCTCTTCAGGCGATTGTGTAGCATCGCTGCTGTTCTTCTTCCAGCACTCTTCAATCCAAATCCCTAAAGCGGATTCCATCCAGACTACTGCCTTATCACGTCCACTTGCAACTCGTTTTGCGCCCTGGTTAAAGGACACTGCGGCTGTAGATCTTATATGCTTTTCCTCCTTTTTAAATAAAAAGAATCGTGGAGTCATTGATGCCGTAATGGTGTCCTGCAGTGGTGTAGCTGTTCCCTTCCTTCAACATATCCAAAACTTTTACCTTTTCTGCAATCATTTGCATCTTCTGTTGGCGCTTGGACACGGTCCCTGAAGCAGTAGCAGGAGCACATTAATGCTGAATGAGTGAGATGAGACTTCCTGGTTAATGCAGCACTCCGTCGCTGAGCCAATCAGCACATAGGAACTTTAACTATGTGCTCTGATTGGGTAGCTTCTCGGTCATCCGCCAATAGCATCTCTTGTATGAAATCAACTGGGCAAACCAACTGAGGAAGCATGTACCAGAAATTAAAAGACCCATTGTCCACAGAAACCCATGAAGCAGCGAAAAATCCACGTTATATATTTAGATATGCTTATATATAAAATCCGGGATAGAGTGAAGCCGCGAAAGTCGAAGAGCGATGTAGCGAGGGATTACTGTATTTTAAAATGGAGTAATGTTCAACAGATTAATAATGAATTGTTATAATTAATGTTCTATGTGAGCCTCATGACGATAACATTTTTCAGGCAACATAACTGCATAAAGTCATATTAGTGAAAGGAAAGAAGTACAGATGAGGATTCCAGCAAATATCGATGGAAAGTGGTATTGGGAGCATTACACGTTGAACTGGCCTAACAGCAAAATGTCTGTGTAGCAGCATCTAGAGGTCCTGTAAACAAATGTCTGGTCAGAAAAACAGAATGCTATTAGACTGATACAAAAGCTGAATTAAGCTTCATCGGACAAGGGCTCCGCACACTTTACAGCTCCCTGATGGGAGGTCTGATGGAGATGATGAGAAACCCTTGTTGCATATCAGTCAGTCATCGTCCAACCCGCTATATCCTAACACAGGGTCACGGGGGGTCTGCTGGAGCCAATCCCAGCCAACACAGGGCTCAAGGCAGGAACAAACCCCGGGCAGGGCACACACACACACGCCAAGCACACACTAGGGACAATTTAGGATCGCCAACCTAACCTGCATGTCTTTGGACTGTGGGAGGGAAACCCACGCAGACACGGGAGAACATGCAAACTCCACACAGGGAGGACCCGGGAAGCGAACCCAGGTCTCCTAACTGCGAGGCAGCAGCGCTACCCACTGCGCCACCGTCCCGCCAGTGGCATATCCTTTTTTTTTTTTTTTTTTACCTACTGTGTTGTTCATTTTATTGGCATTTTGATGTCACTTTGTTCTTCTTTTTAAAATAGCTAAATACCTCAAATATATGTTTTATATTCATCCTAAATCCTACTTATCTTCAGAAAGGGCTCTGACATGAGCACCACGTCTAATTTCACTGTCACCATGAACTGCTGTAAAAAATATTTATATAGAGAGAGTGAAAAATGCTGCCCTTGTCTTTAGCTTAATTTTACTTCATTAAAAGCCTAAGAGGACACTTCATCATTCAAAGAGCTAAAAACTATGTACCTGTCAGAATTTGTCATCATGAAGCCTTTTGAAAAGCTTGCAACCCATTTTTATAATATATAAAATGCACATTGTTCATGTTTTTATGCACCAATTGCTAAGAATTTTGTTTTTTGCATTTTGTCAATATGTATAAAAAATATTAGTATGCGTGTGAAAGTATGTAGTCAGTAGATTACTCGATTACCAATATAATCAATAGACACAGCACTATAGGAATCATTCTAGCCCCGATTAACAGTGGACATGCCTACTGTAAACCGAAGGGCTCCTCTTGCCACAAGCAAAACGTAGCCATTGTACTGATATGGGCTTTGTGCTCAACTGTGCTGTCTGCTGACATACTTGAAATCTGTCTCTCAGGTAAAGACATTTCACCAAAATGAATCGAGTCAAGGTTTTTATTAGCTGGGAAGATTGACAGAAGTTTGCTTATAGGTATATGATTTAAACTTTGGCATAAATAAAAAAAACAAACGTATTGCAGAATTGAATCACAATACATAATATTGGAAAATACAAATAAAAAAAACAAATCCCATTACTGTGATCCATGCATCATGGTGATATCCTGTGAAGGGTTCCTTGGTAATTCCTACTCCTAGTTTGCGACTGCTTTAAGTTCACAACCAGTATTTGGGGACTGCCAGTGGAGCAAGAAAGGAAAGCTGCATTGATCTTCTTACCACTGATGTGAGTAGTATGAACAATTTTGAGCTTGTTAGAGGTGCAAGTATTGACCTCTGCTAGGCCAAGTAAAAAGACATAATAAGGTGTATGTTTACAGTACGGATGTGACCAGGCATGATGGCGATGAGAATGGAATTTATGCTCGAAGTTCTGTTCTTTCCTTTAGGCCGATAATAATTAGTTTTACAGAGAAGATGTAAGCAAGGTACCATTTTAAAAACACTCTTGAACAGTTGGTGTCGTGGTAGGAGACACTCTATCTCTTTTGTTTTATAGGATCATTTTACTGCATAATTACATATCAAATCAGAAAACCGTTTTGTGACAGGCATACCTGGGTGCCAACAGGATAATGTGTAGCCAACAGTGCAGTTGCCTATGTGATACCAGCTGCTTTTCAAAGTTAACCACGTGCCCCGCACCTCCCTTTGGATAAAGCAACAATGGGACCAGGGCTTTCGAGTTGGGTTACTGGAGTCAGACTCTGGGGGGGGGGGAAATGGACCTACTTCAAGTTTCACTCGCACTAATCTGATTAAACTTTTTTTTTCTTCTTCTAGCCTTTTGATAAAAATATAGCCCTTTTAAAATTTTGTACATTCTTTTGTCTTTTGTTTAATGTTACTCAATGTTTGTAACTAATTTTAATAAATGATATAAAAAAAACCACAACGACATCACTACAGCTTTTAAACCAACATGTTAATGGGCTATGGTGCTAAAAAGTAGTCTGACTCACGGTGGCACTGCTAAAATGCCTGGTATCTCGTGTGCTTTCAGTCAACAGTAAATATAAAACGTCCGATCAGTGGTACCATAAACTAAGAAGTCAGAGGACTAAGGTGTTGTGTACTGACTCCCTTCTCCACCACTCCGTATGGAACATCTCTAGGACCCCAGCAACAGTGTGCTATGCGGTGTATTTCGCTTCAATGAGCACCTAGATCACGGTGTCCCTTGATGCTTTGCACCTTTTGTAACCATCAACATGACTTTTGCTCAGTACTAATACCCTACTATGAATAATTATAAACAGTTTGTTTAACTCCTTCAGGGCTGATGTCGACTTCTGTCAAAAGGAGGACAAAACCAACCGTTCTATTTTTAGTTGGACTCTCGTTGCTAGAAGGAAAGATAGCTTCATTGGTTTGACTGAGATTTCCTGCACTCACGTGAGTAGCACGGCGCAAACAACGGCAAAAATGGGACTGACATTTGGTAAGAGATCAAGGCGAATGCGTAAAGCAAACTACTCCATGGATGAAGTTTTGCTTATTATCTCTGAACTGGACTATGACTTGCCGGACTCTGATTTTGATACAAGTGATCGAAGATGAATGTGAGGTTCCAGCTTCAGCTGACTGGTCCCCAGCTAATCGTGGTACTGAACAGCTTCATGTAGCTGACACGTCTATGGCACTGTTCGCCAGGAGGACTGCCACTTAACAATGGTAAGAGGTAGAAACCAGATTGCAGTGCACTGCAACTGTGACCCCTGCTGCTGCTGCCTCAGCCACGCAAAGACAGCCTGGCAGAAAGCCTGCAGCACATGCTTGGCAAACTGGCAGCCGCAGCATGCAGCAACAGACGTTTTATGTTGATTTCTGTTTGAAACCATTGCTTTTCAGCAACCTTTTTTTTGGAAAAAATATTCAGTCCTCAAAGAGTTAAAACTGTATATACTAATCTGTAATTCTTATATATATTGTTTTGGAAGTCTAATACAGATTTGTGTTATCTTCAAAATTAAGATTCAAGATTGTAATGCAATAAGGTGTGAAAGTCCAAGTAGGGTGAATACTTTCCTATGGCTACTAAACAATACGATCGACAGAAAACTAAGCTATTGTTAATCAATAGATTTGAGATTCTGCTAGTAAAAGTAGCACACGTATTTCACAATACATGTCAGTACTAACCAGAATAATAATATAACACTTTTTATTTTTTACACCAGGTTTCTTTTTGTGATTTTTTTAATACTAAAATGAGCCAGTCACAAGAGACGTTTTCAGGAATTCACAGAATGAATGCTATTGCTTTTCTACTGTACACTGCATCTTGTAACTGTACAGCAGACTCCAGAGGTATGTAGTGGACACATACATGACCTGCCTGGTGGTTTTCTCTTGGTGATCTGTCTAATTTCACCTGAAGTCCTTAAAAGGGATGCCACTTACTATACGAATGGGAGATTTTATATAAAGAGTGCAGCAAAAATGAGACCTCCTGCTAAGCAACTTCAAGTGAACAATGTCCTGCAGTGAGGTGGACTTCTGCTTCAAGTGTGGCCACAGGCGTTTATGTAATGGAATCCCATTTACTCTTTCTCCTCCAGGGTCCGGCAATGTCTCGAGATCATATTGACTCTGTGGTGCAAAGTGTGGAGACCCTGCTGATAGAGGCAGAGCAGCTAAAGAACCGCTGCCGCCGGCAGAATGAGGAGATTCGCCTGGTCATCAGTGAGTTGCGTCGTGACAACCAGGAGCTACAAGACAAGTATGTGCAGGCCGAGATTGACATGGCAGAGATGAAGCGTGCCATTAATGAGCTTGTAGACACCAAGATGGCATTTGAAACAAGAGAGAGACAAGTCCGTAAACTTAGCAAACAGCTTTAATCTGGACTGCTATTACAGAATTTACTTTGCAGCTTTCGATACGTATCCTGTGACGGCCTACTGTTTAATTCCAGACAATGTTGATGTGTGATACGTGGAGAAAATGATAGATAAGGAGGTGACCCTAGCAAACGTGTTGGTTGCGGCAGTCGAGTCTAACTGATTTAATGCACAACGTAAACTAATGTAAAATGTGACTGTGACAGTAAAATTAAGATGTATTAGTTTTAAACAATGACTGTATGTATTGTAAATTCTTTTCTACCCTGTTTTACACATGTATTTCCTTGTATATTCATTTGTCAAAACATATATCTAGGATATTGTCACAAAGGCCATCTTCTGATCCGTTTGGTTGTGCCAGTTTGCCTTTTTAAATTTAAAGTCTCTGCTTTGGATGTTCTGCACTACCATGTTGCCTAAACCTACTAATGATGGGGCTGGACAGAAGCTACCTTTTGAAAGCAGCTTTATAAACGTAGCCATGCAGAAAACTCTGTTCATACTTACATAGTCATAACCTGCTTATTCCAAACATTTATATGTGTGTTTCATTAGTGCTCTGCTTCTGTTTTGTGTGTATATTTTTTGGTATTTTACTGTATAAGGAGTACAGCTTTAAAACATGGGTATTGTTACGCTGTCACGATTCACATTTCAGTTTATTAATGTAGCCTATATACAAAGCATGACAGTGAAAAATAAAGAGGACAATTTATTAGCCTTTGTGTGTAACTTGCATTTTGGATATGGATATACTGTAACAAATACCATTTATTCCAAGGATATTAAAAACACTGTGGTGGGCTGGCACCCTGTCCGGGGTTTGTTTCCTGCCTTGCGCCCTGTGTTGGCTGGGTTTGGCTTCAGCAGACCCCCGTGACCCTGTAGTTGGGATATAGCGGGATGGATATTAAAAACAGTTTGTCACTTCTTAATAAAAATAGGTTAAAGGAGAAGGTGCGACAATTGCAATATTTTCCATCTGTGAAATTAAAGAATAGGAATAGTAAAAGATGTGAAGAAACCTTTTCCAAGTTCTACCTCACCTTGACCTTTTATCTTTGGAAGATGGTGGCCTACTGGTTTTGTATTCTTTACTCCTGTTACAGTGTGTGGGTCTGGACAGCGATTACACATCGAGTCAGAGGTGGGGATTAAAGTGCAACTTTGAAGACCACTGCCCTGACTGCTAGACCATGCTGCTTACAGTCAGCTGGCCTAATGTTTAGGCTGCTTCTGAATCGGAAGTCGGAGGTAGAATTTTTTTTATTTTCTTAAACGTGAAAGGAGAAGCTTTCACACCCAGCCAGTCCACAATTATGGGTGTATTTTTGGAAGTATACTTCCCAGATTACACAACACATGATTTTGAAAGTAACGGGTTGAATAAAAATGCTTAAAGATCTGAGTCAGAAAGTGGAGGCAATAATTAAGTTTGTTTCTGTGAGGCACTAAAGTAAGTTATTGTGCACCTTTGTATATTTGCTTAACTGGCCAGGGTTTTTTGCAGGAGGCTTAAGGCAGAGACATCAGAATTAAAACTTTAAATTAGAACTTATTTTAAATGAAATACAGCTATCATACATTCTGGCTTGGTGGTTAGCATGGCCGCCTCAGAAGCAGTGTTGTGGGTATGAATCCTGCACCATGTTGCTTTGCGGAGCAGGCCTGGTCCCCCTGTGCAGCTGTGGACTATTATCTAGAATGTCAAAAGCCAGGAGCACTTGAATGAGTTGAGAAGTCTTGGTCCTAAACTCATATAACCAAAGAGAAAGCGGAGAACGACAAAACCTCCACTGACATTGCTTGTCACATTTGTGTCCTCCAGTAGATGTTTTCTTTGCTCTTTTTATAAAAATTAACTTCTGTGTGCACTACAGCAAGGCACTGCAAGCAAAACAAAAGAAGGCCACTGTCCATATTTAAAAAAATAAAAAATACAAAGCATCCTCACAATTAATAAATGTTAATAGTGTTCAATACACTTTTACTTGAGTAAAGGTTCACTAGTACACTGAGAAAACAGTATGGTGATGGTCTACAGTAAACTCCGGACAGCAGACAGCGCCTTCAGAAAATATTCGGGCCTCGTCACTTTTTCCACTTTGTTTCAGATTTATGGCAAAATGATTTAATTTATTTTTCCCCCCTCATCAGACAACACTCATTGTTCCAGAATGACAAAGTGAAATTGATTTTAGAAATGCTCTGGCAAATTTGTTAAAAAAAACAAAATATCCCATTGACACAAATATTCAGACCTTTTGCTATGAGCCTGGAGATTTGGCTCGGCTTCATCCCATTCTATTAATCGTTGGCATTGTTTAGAGTCGAGTTATGCTAAATTGAATTGATTGAACATTAGAAAGATTTTGACGAGAACATGCCATTCAGCCCAACAAAGCTTGCCAGTCCTATTTACTTATTTCTTCCAAAATAACATCTAGCCAAGTTTTGAAAGTCCCTAAAGTCCTACTAAACCATCACACTACTTGGCAACTTATTCCATGGGTCTATGGCTCTCTGTATAAAGAAACACTTCCTAATGTTTGTGTGAAATTTACCCTTAACAGGTTTCCAACTGTTCTTGTTGAACTCATTTTAAAATAACAGTTTTGATCCACTGTACTAATTCCCTTCATTAATTCAAAAACTCCAAATATGTCTTAATCTCTTTTTGTCTAAACTGAACAGACTCCACTCTTTGAATCTTTCCTCATAATTCATCTCGTGTATCCCTGGAATCAGCCCAGTCCCTCTTCTCAGGACCACTTCTAGCACTACCATGTGCTTTTTGTAGCCCACAGACCAAAACTGTAAGCAGTACTCCAAATGAGGCCTCACCAGCTCCTTATAAAGTTTGGACATAACCTTCTTGGGACTTGCAGTCTACACATCAGGGCACTAAATAACGTTCTGTTCACCTTCTTAATGGCTTCTGAACACTGTCTGGAAGTTGTTACTGATGAGTCCTCTATAAATCCTAAATCCTTCTCATAAAGTGTACTTTCGATTTTCAGACCTCCCATTGTGTGTTCAAACCCTGCATTTTTACTTCTGACATGTAATGCCCAACCTGGTAAGCAGTCTAAGTCTCTCTGTAATAATTCAACAGATTCTAGGTTCTCTACCAGTCCATATTGCTTGTTATTAATATTTCTATCCAATTCGGTGCCCTAGCAGTGACCCTGAGGAACACCACTCTTAACATAACCAATTTCAGATAAGGTTCCTTGTAACATCACCCTAAGCTTCTTGTGTCTAAGCCATTTCTGCACCCATCTACACACTACACCCTAAACTACCACTTCTTTTAGTCTGATGTCCAATCTCTCAATATGGCACTGCCATAGGATGTCAACTTTGCCACAAGCCTGTATGTGAAATTTCTGCTCTGACCCAGTCAAGTGTAAGGGTCTAGGAGCAACAACAACTCCGCCACGACGAGGCAGACCACGCAAACTTACAGAGCTGGAATGCTCTGTGCTGATGTGCTTAGTGTGTAAAAACCTCCTATCCTCTGTGGCAGCGTTTCTCAACCTTTAAGTATTTGCGATCCGAGTTTTCATAACCGTTTTTATCGCACCCCCCTAACGTTTTTTTGAAAGGAGCCCACTAATACCAATTTGTTATTTTTTAATTAATGATATATCATAGATGCATATTTTATTATACCTACTTAACTTTTATTGACATTTATCTAACTATATTTTTCTAGTATCAGAATGTAGTTTAAGTTGATTTGTTTTGGTTTCAATAGATGTATTTTTCATATTTTCTATTGTTTTCTTTTTTCACATCTTCGTGCCCCCCCAGTTTGAGAACCACTGCTCTGTGGCATCACTCACATAGTTCTAAACTTCCTCTGTAAGTAACATCAGCTCAAGAAGCATGCACTGGGGAACTCCATGAAATGGGTTCCCATAGCCAAGCAGTTGCACACAAGCCTAACAATACTATGCATAATGGCAAGTGGCAGCTGGAGTTGTGTACAGTTTGCCACCAATGGACTCTGGAGCAGTAGAAACATTCTCTGCAGTGATGAATCTTGCTTTAGTATCTGGTAGTCTGATGGATGAATCTGGGTCTGGAGACACCAGAACACTGCCTTTCAAACTGTATAGTACCTACTGTAGCGTTCATTGGAGGAGATATAATGGTCTTGGACTTCAGGTGCTTTGGTTCCAGTGAAGGATACTCTTAATGCTGCTGCATCGCTTATGTATATTTTTCTTCTGGTTCGTCCTGCTTCCACTTCAAAACTGGTGCCGCCCACACGCAGCCGACACGGCATTTCTCGATTCCTATTCGTCCTCTTCCAAACCCTTCCCCACGCTGCCTATGTAATACATCCAGCAAGTACTTGAGGTGCTGCCATGACAGTAAAGTATCTTTACCACCCTTGCGGGAGCCACCTGTGTCTTTACAACAGCTTCTTACACAGCAAACATCAGAAGCTATAAATGATCATGAACACATTCAAGAATACAACTCTCCTCTAGCGTTTCCTTCCATGGGTGCACAGATAACTCAACCTCCTGGCCACGGACCATACTGTTTTAAAATACACGGGCAAATTTATCACCAAATCTCTCCACTATATGCTAACACTTCTACCTCTCCAGGATATGAACAGTTGTATGTTTTTGACACAGTGCAAGCTACTAAAGTACGCTTATAAAATAAAGCAAACTCTGCATGCAGTGAAAATTTACATCTCCAGCTAGATTCGATGCTCAGAATGAACCCCTTTGCTAAATCATACAAACACATGCATGAAATCCCTTAGTCCAATCCAACAGCATCTGTACAAATGGTTTTCAAGGAAAACCCTAGGCAGGATTTACGACGATACACTGCCCCAACATGTCACACCGATGTTACAGCGATTTTCGTCGGAGAAGATGGCGAACCGCCTGCCGAAAGGGACATTTGCATCTATCCCATAGGCAACTCCTGTAAACAGATTTCCACGCTCAATATGAATTGCAATCCTATGGTTTACCCACTTTTATTTTCTTACGGAGACATTGGCTGATACAAAGATTTACAACATGTTCCCAATAAAAGAACCACCAAGCGAATAAGGCTTACTCAATGCCAAAACTACGCGTACAGATCAGCAATGAGGAATGCATTTAGTATTTTGCACTCCAGCAGCAAACTATTCCAACAGTACGTCGTAGATGCGTATGTTAAAACAATGGGCACACGTCTCAGCTTTTTCAGATTACATCAACAAGATCTGCGCGTGGAACAATACAAAGGACGATCAGACGCACTGCAAGCAAACACTGAAAATAACAATGTACGTCTAGGCAAAATGATCATATTACCGTCCACATTTCCAGGAAGTCCAAGATACATGCAACAAAACTATCAGGATGCCATGGCCATAGTACATAAATTCGGAAAGCCTGATTTATTTATCACTTTCACATGTAATCCTGCTTGGCTGGAAATTCTACATACACTGTCGGATACCCAAAGACCAGAGCACAGACCTGATATTGTAGTACGAGTCTTTTGGATTAAGCTGCAGGAATTACTTAGAGACATTGTACAACAACATCTTTTTGGGGTTGTTATCTCTTATATTTACGTAATCGAATTTCAGAAGCGTCAGTTGTACGTGGCTTTTTCTAGGGTTAGATCTTTCGACTCATTGTCTGTCGTCTCCACCAAAACACCTATTCACAACTGCGTCTTTCAAGAAGTACTTATTTCTTCTTGATTTCTGAATTCCTTTCTCACCGTTTTCCGTTCCTATTCTTACACCGCCGTATGGTACGGCGGGCATTGGCTAGTATGAGTATATCCTAAGACACTGTTTCAAAAGGTCGGGGAAAGCCCTTTTCTGTTCCAGCATGACTGTGCCCAAAGCCAGGTCCATACTCATATGGAGGATCTCAAGTGGTCTGCCCAGACCCCTAAACTCAACCCTGTTGAAAACATTTGGGATGAATTGGAATCACACATGCCTCTAGGTCTTCTCATCCAACATCAGTACCTGACCTCACAACTGCTCTTTTGGCTGAATGGGCACAAATTCCCAGAGCCACACTCAAAACTCTTGTAAAAACCCTTCCCAGAAGATGGTGTCTGTTATAAACACAAAGTGGAGGCAACTCCATATTAATGCTCATGCTTTTGGAGTAGGATGTCCAACAAGCTAATATAGGTGTGATGGTCTGGTGTCTGCAAACTTTTGGACATATAGTGTATAGAATTTTTCTTTTTTCTGTACTGTTGTTGGGCTTGGTGAATTTAGTCAAGTGCTGGGGTGCTGAACGAAACACTTTGAAAGTGCTAGGGACTAAAGCGAGTAAAAAGGAAGCCTCGCTAACTTTATATCTTGATGCTAAGGGTTTGTGATACTTGATGACATTGGAGTTGTTTTCATTATGTTTAACAATGCTTTACTTTGTTCCAACCAAAAGCCTTGTTGCGGTGATGAGTAATTATGGTTCTACCCCCGGGCACACCAGGCCTGGCCTTGGCCCCTCAGGACATCCATCCAAAAGACATTTGAAAAAAAGTCCAGACCCAAAACGAGGCCTCAGGAGGGTTGCCGGCACGAGGCGGATTTCGAAATTACTCAACAGACTATATGGCATATTAGAACATGCCGTTTGCCCTTGGTCTATGTAGCAAGTCTAGACATATTAGAAGTAGCAAAATGTTTTTTTTTTATTTTGGTGTCTGTTCATTTGATAAGGTGTATAACTTTGCTGTGTGTTATTTACATGTCATCCCATTGTGCAAAAGGGCATAATGGTGTTCAAACATTAATACGAGATGGCCATCAGTCAGACCTTTAATACAGAGCTCTGCTCACGCAGGAAGAGCTCAAGTCCTTTGTTGCACCAGGCACTCAGGACCATTCAATTTAACATCAAATGCATTTGTGTGACAAATGAAGCCCCTGGTTTTTCAATCATAGGATAAGGTAGGCTGAAATCTAATTGGCGGCACAGGGAAGGGGTCAGTGACGGACACTCTCATGGCACCAACTTCGAGTGACCTGTAAACTTTAGAGCAGAACTTGTAGATGTGGATGGAAATCAGAGAATCTACAGAGAACCAACATGGTGAGAATACACAGGCAGGGAAGAAACGCTGCACAGTTACTAACCAGGCAGACTTTTGAACTCGGGTCCCTGAAACTGCTACGCACTCATTATAAGGAAACATCAAGCATATTCTTAAAATTGACAGCATGGTGCCCATTCCAGTACACAAATCACAGGGACGAGAGAAAGACAGGCCTGTGCACTGGCAACAAATCAGTAATGGCCCCTCCAGTCAAATATGGGGAAAGAAGGAAAATATGTGCAATATGAAGCTAATTAACTCTTCTCCCTGGATATTTATTGAGACAAGTGAATAATAATATCAGGGTGGTACAAGCTCTTTAACAAGTCCTCCAGCAGCTAAATAGACATTTTTGTCTTTTTTTTTTTAGTTAAATGGATGACGGCAGACTTTTTAAGACCAGTGAAGGAAAAACAGCAAAAAAGCCTGCAGTTCAATACAATTTTTTTAATAAAAGAACATTTTGAAGTAGCAGTTTTCAAAGTAATATTTTAATGTTTAGATAGAATTTGTCAATTCTGCTGTCTGTGCCAGTTCACTGTACAACATATCCATCCCACTGTCCCAGTCAGCAACTTGTTTTTTCCAGCAGTTTTAATGTATTTTTTAATAATTATTGTTACTCTTTTGTGTTATTTCATTCATGATTGTGATACATTGCCAAACAACTCTTAAGCTAAACTGTGACCTAATCAATATGTAGTCACTATACACAAATTTAATAAGTACACCATACAAAATGCTATTGATCCATTTTTAGTTAGGTTCACATAAAATGTACAAATCACCTATTCTGATAGCTAGGTCTATCTGTCTGTCTGCAAAAAACATCTCAACCACCCGTGGACCAATTTTCTTGAAATATGGCACACGTCTTCTTTATGGAAATTTGTCAAGAGAGTTTAATTTTTGTTGAGATTGAAGGTGGAATGTAAACTTTGTCTTTACCTATCCTCAGATGGGCACTCGGTGCGCAGCACTAAGATGATAATCCCAGAAGAAATGTCTTCTGCAGTGTGTGTGTTTGAAAGAGAACATGGCCCAAAGACACACGCCAGTCCTCAAAGCTCACTGACGGTAGATGCTGACCAGGCTACAGCACAAATGCAGCTGTAGTAACTGAACTGCCTCAAAATATGCATATTCTGACAAAATTGTCTGTTCTATCATATTTGAGTTGGTTCAAAACACTGGAAATTAGCACATTTAGTCACACAATGCAGACTGAGAAATAAAATTCAGAACCCTCTACTAAATAAATAGAATAATCTAATTTAATTTAAGGACAGGCAAATGCCAATAAAGACATGGTAATTAGTAGGCAATACTATAGTTATAGCAGGTCAACCATGGACATGGCACACCAGGTTTGTAGGTGTGATAGACAACTATGCTACTCACTAGACATAATAACATTTAGAGGGTTTTATTTGTTTTACAATATTTACACATATATTGGTATATAAATTTAGTTTCATATCAGCTATTATACATCTGTAATATTAAAAACATACATGAGAAAAATTGGCATACTGTTCACAATAACACAAAAAAGGAACATTTGGGTGATTTTCACTTTCATGGCTCATCTCCACAAATACAAAACTAAATCACTCATTTTCCTAGAATCATATTTTTCAAGTCTTATAAACTGTTTTTCTTTGCTTATTCTTTACAGCAGCCAAAGCAGATGGCCTTGATGTTTCTACCTGCACCTCATGAAGTGGTGACTGTTTCTCACATGGAAACATAGGACGTTGTAGCTTCCTTTCTAGATGTCCATATCACACACCCACCAGGTATAAGAAGACCTTGAAATGAGAATGGTTGGCATGACAAAGATAGCAAGATGACATTCCATACCCCCTACTAAACAAGTAGCTAAGTGAAGTGCATCAGAACACATACATAAAAAAGCACTATAAAGACAATTAACGCTAAGGATTTTAATAAAGCTTTTGCAAAAGGCTTTAAATTTTGCCTGCATGTTGCTCTATACCAGAAAATAAAAATACATAATAGTAATATTGCACTAACAAACAAAAAAGGCATAGTTTTGGGGAATTGATGATACTCAATGTGAATGTCAAATACTTGACTCTGTGAAGACGAGAGGTGATCCTTTTCACACGTGAGGTTCATGATCCTTCTAGCATGAAGGACTTTATAAACCAAAAAGGCAGCTCAGCTCACTAAGTCATCCACCCATAAAACATCGGCACACAGTGTCAAAGAGACATAAAGATCTGTGGCTAATATTTAAAAGCACCCAGTGATTACAGCAAAGCTAAAATGTTTTAAAAAATGGGCTACAGATACTTCCATGCTGTTTGTCAGCATATGTTACAGACAGTTTACAGGCAATGGAACTGCAGGATGTGTAACATCAGATAATTAACTGAAGTTGCTATTGTTGATACTTTGTGTCAAAATCATACTGAATACACATAATAAAAAAAATCTTTCAAAACCCTTCCAATTTATAATCATGCAAACAGAAAAACTACACACTTCATGTTTGTGTTCTTGTGACCAATGCACAAAACATACTCACTATGTTTAAACAGAGACTGTTTATTTTTTAAGGCAACTCTTATTAACAAGTAGCAACAAATGCCTACCAAGTAAGTAGCCACAATTCAATGAGTACTGCTTGTTATGAGACAAAACTCATCTTCATTAGTAAGTGCCGGGTGTTGGCTTTGCTGCAGAAGAAGTTCAATGGTGCAGGCCAAGTTTATTTAAACACGCAGCTCTAAATCTTAAGAGATGATGCAACAAGCTGAAGCTACCATTTAACTAAAATGTTTTTAATATCCACAAAATCTAATTTTTTTTTATCATTGCACTGACTGAGGCAGCCCAAACGGTACATGACGTATTTTAAAGGCACAGTTTCTTGGCAGTTCTGGTTTTTAAGGCACTATAGTTATTCAAAAATGTTATTTGCATACAGAAAAAAAAGTAATTTCTAGGTCAGATGTGTGGCTGCATTCTACCTCCAACTATTCTGTAAATCAAGTTGGCAAATGTATATTTGTATTCTTACTCCACCCATTCTATGGGGCAAATTGGCAACTTGATATCTGTTTCATTTTTCTGGAATCTTGTTTGGAGAAAGAAAAAAAAATTACAGCTGTTTAACAGCCAACGGAGAAAACACAGAAGGAAAGAACTCACTTACCAAACTGTAATCATTTTATCTGCTCCAAAACAGCTGAAGATAAGCAAAAGCATTTTTAGGCAAAAGAAACAAAAGACAGAAATGTGGCAATAGAGTGAAGCATCTTAGAAAAAAATGACAGAACCAGTTAATCAGTCTGTGTAATGCAATCCTTCTTTGAGCCAAAGGCCACCTTTGACTCAATTAAGTAAACTTTAAAAGTAAGTTGGCCTCTATTTTGTCTCACTGAGACCGTGTAGAACGGTGAAAAATGGGGTCTGTTTCAGATGTACTCCATTCTGGGTCAGAAGCAGACAAAGGTGTAAATTCAGAGCCTTTCTTTTTCTGAATTACCAGAAGAACCATTATAGTCACCCAGAGGAAGAAGTTCACCCATGCTGCCACCTACAAAGAAAATAAAGACAAACAGAATGTTAACTTTTCATGTATCTGACACTTATTAGTATACAAAAGGCAGTCTAATAATCAAGTCTGGGTGATAACATTCTGATGGCCAATGACCAATATCCTCTGCCTTCTAGTTTGGAAATGAAACACAAGTTGAGCATTAAAAAAAAAAAAAATGCAATGTTGCACTTTTGTGGACTAAATCTCTTAATTATTGACAACCTGTGGCACGTACCTCAGTAATAATAAAATCATCTGAGCATCATTTATTTTGCATCACAAATCTACCATAGCAGCTCCTACTCTAGAACCATTAATTTCACTTAAGATGTTGAAAACTTTGGGAAGACACAGTAATATGTACCTCCACTACATCTTGCTGAATTTACACTACCTAGATATTCCATATTGATCTCTAATTACACATTTAACTAATTCTCAGAACAGTACTATACATGAACTTGGATAAAGCTTCATGTTGTTGGATCTGTAACCTCAATGAACTAGAACAACACTGTAAACAAGAGTAGGCCAACATTCCACGTGAGAGGCTGATAAAGTCATACAGAAAATGATTACATCAAGTTACTGCTGCTAAAGATGGTTCTATAAGCTATTGAATCATGGGGAGTACTTAGTTTTTTTATACATGGATCTCCATTTTGGCTTCAGTAAATAATGAAATGGTAGAATGTGTTGTTTTACACCAGACGTTAGATTTAAATAATTTCGAGGACCAGATGTTTTTAAAATTATGTCCTAATATGTAAAACCATAGAACTGTAAGAGGGCGTACTTTCTTTTTCACATGACTGTATATAGTGCTTTTTAAAATATTTATATGATTTTAATATTTTTATATGTTGCTAGATTACAAATAGTAACACATTTAGCTTGTTCATATCTTTATTTATATTGAATTCTCACTTGCCCAATTAAAAATGAATTAAAAACAAATACATGCTCCCTGCGTAAATACTCAGACAGTAACATCTGGTACCTTCTGTACACACTGTCAGCTTGAAACATCCTGGGATAGGTGTCTACCAGCTCTGCATACTGACTAGATTTTATGCCATTCCTCTTGTCCAATTTACTTCAGTTCACCCAGCCTCTAAGGAAACAGATACGGACACTGTTTCCACACTATACAACAGATTCTTGATAGGTGGTTGGGACACTGACTGGGAAATTAGGGACGTTCACCTATTTATTCTCTGTGCATTCCAATGTTGCTCTGTCTCTATGCTTGGGATAATTTTACTTCTGAAATGTGAAATGATTCTGATGTCTCAGCAAGTTCTACAGCAATATTTTCTGGTACAGTATTATGCTCTCTCCATTTTTCCTTCAACCCTAACATTTTGCTCCATCCATACTGAAAAGTAGCATCCTCACCGAATAATTGTGACTATTTTTCTCTACTGGAATGGTGTTTCTTGGGGTATGGGCAGTACTGGGTTTTTACAACACACAGGGCTCTGAACTTACTTCAGTTTTGGTCTAATATAACCACAGCACTTTGTCCTAGGCAGACTGCAGGGTTATTCATTTTCAGCAGTAATTTCTTTTGTTTTACCCTCCTATACAAGTCATGTTTTAGACAGTGTTTTGATACAGTTGACAGATGTACCTTTATCCTGTTCTTAGTTGCTGAGCTCTTAAGCTATTTCAAGACTTCTCAGTGACTTGTGTCAAAATTTATTCCTATTCATATGCAGAATTTTGATGGGTGCCCATTTCTATGCAACCTCTGAATATTGTGATATAGCTGCCATTGCTTGATTATTGAGCTAATGGTGTGCAGAACTCAGAAGGTTCAAACATACAACTATATTCAAATATATAGATATAGTTTTAAACTTTGATTTAATAAAACAGCAAATTCTAGTATAAGACAAAAATGTTTTAAAATGATTAGATCCACAGTATTACATGTTTACACAAAATTTGTTTCCATAAGCAAGTCAAGAATTTAATTTCAAAAGTAAATTACCTCTGCATTATGAAGACTTGTATAGAACTGTGATCCTTGATAAGGATTACTCCATTTCATGGCTTCTGCCTCTTGACAGCTAGATGAAGGTAAACATCATAATTTATTATAGTGTCAATGGGAAACCTGAATGAGCTATTAGTTCACTTTATAAAATGTGAATTAGAAAGGAAAAGGAAAATAATGAAAATGTAATATATGTCCTCAAATTATGATCTTGATATGCAAAGAAAATACATTTTCCATTTAATGATGGAACTATACAAAACCTAGCTGTGCTACCTGTCAAACACAGGTTGAAATCTATTGACGTCTGCAGTGAACCATCTATTGGAATGTATTTTGTATTGCAAGCACTAATAAATAATATTGCATTTTCATTCCAACAGATGACACATCACAAACATCTGCACACCTTTTACAAATTCCATGCCAAATGGCCTGAGAATGTTGTTGCCGCAGCTAATCCCTGGAGACAAACATGAAAGAATTTTGCTTAAAACCTATTACCGCTGCAGATTCTTTGGAACATTTGCTTGCAGCCAACGCACGGTCACAACCTGCATGTCAGTTGCTTTTGGAGTGTGCTGTTAAATTTTCACATTTGAAATTGCATTATCCTGCCACAAAATCTGTCTTATCGGCTAAACTAGACTTGCTGTAGCAGTCCTTGCACATTATCACGTCTTCCCCAGATTTTATAAAGGCAGCTGAAGTCCAATAGCCATCTAGTCTGAAACTTTGGTTTTTAAACATTGCTCCTAACTTTTGACTCGAAATAAACGATATGCCTTTCTCTCATGGTTGATTTGCTGTGAGACAACATACTCAGTCTAATGACATAATCAACTAATCGATGAAAGTGATTGTTGCCAGTGTTTTTAATAATCAAGTATTAACAATTATGACAATTACTTGTTGCAGGCCTATATTAGAGTACAACTTTATTACAGTTACTGCGTTTTCTACTATACAGTGTTTCAGTTTTCTACTACAGATGCCATTCACAGTGAACAAATAGTCATAAAATAATGGTACCTTAGATACCTTAGAAGCAAGTGTCTACAGGTTAATTCAATCAAAAAAGTTTGTCTTTAGAAATTATACACTGATATAAACTAAACCTGTCACGTGTTCTGTTGTAACAAATATTCCACAAAAGAAATTGCACAGCTGAGAGTGAAAGTGTGCCTGTTGGCATATTTCTAGCTTTGTGCAAACATATTTGGTAGCTTGAAAAACTCTCTTTCAAAGTCAGCATTTCATTTTGTGAAATTTTTGGCCTAAATGTTGATCCAAAAACATATTAAAACGATGAGTTCTACAATTACAGAAATAGTATATTTTGAAATTTAAAAAAAAAAAAAATTAAAATCAATATTTGATTAAAGCATTTACTATTACACCAATTTATAAGGAACAAATTAGTAATTAGTAATAAACATCTTCAATACCTCTTTAAGTCGCTATCTTTCAATAACACACTGTCACATAATGTTTTGAGTCCTACATTTAGGACACACCCTGAGATGAGGAGAAAGAATAGGGCTGCAGCTCCAATCACCAGAGATATCATCAACCATCTCTTTCCTCTAATGAAAGAATACACAAAAATATTAAATGCAATGTTATATACAAGAAGGTTAACTACAATAACACAAAACAGATGAAACTAAACAGTTGCCATTGATTATAATTGTCAAGCTGGTCCTTATTACAATAATGTTTCATTACGTTGTATTAGTCTTGAGATGGTGACCAGTGCTAAACTGTTTTATTCTAGCAAACTTTAAAATCTGGAGATAATGCTGCAAAAAATTATTATAAACCACACATATTGTGCATTCATATTTTCCAGAAAAGTACTTTTTAAAGTAAGGAATGCTGGTATAGTTTAACAATGGCACATCCACTGGCAAACACATCTGAGTCTGGTTCAAATAAGAAAATACTGAATTCCCAGAAAAGCCCACTGAGAAATAGGGAAAATGTGCAAACTCCAGAATTACTGGCCTGGGAGCAGCAACCACAGTGCCACCATGTTGAACATAAATGATTTACATTCATTCATTTTATGAACCCCAGATGTTTGCAGAGTACTATCTGTCATATAGGAGTACTCTGCAATGCATGATAAACTACAGATAAAAAAGGCTAATTATCACTAAACCAAACTGTCATTCACTGTAAAAAACCTGTCTTAAGAGTATAATATCCTGGGGACTACAATGTAATATGATTGCATTTTTAGATATCTGTATTAACTCTTACAGAAAAAAATAAGGAGTACAACTATGTAATAAAACACTAACCTCATAAATTAAGACATAAGCCTTATACAACACTTAAATTACACTTTAGAAGAACACAGTGACCATGACAACTTAGTCAACAGCATCTAACACATACTCACCGTTTGACTTCATCTATGCAGCTGCTATAAATCCAGAACAGTACTATGGAGAAGCAGTAGATGGCAATGAAGATGGAGATGGCAGAGACAAAGTAGCACAAGGACACATTTTGAGAGCTCTCAACGGTGAATTCCTTGCTGGTACTATTGAACTTCACACTACCATACAGCATACATCGACCATTAAAATGCCCCTGGACAACAAGCAAGTTGTTGAAAGTGTCAAGATTGAGCAATAACACATAACCCCATCTGAATGACATACTGTATTGCATATTCCTCCCCTTAAGGCTATTACATGACTATTTTTCATTGTTATTAACAATAAATGTGTTCTGATGCCAAGTGCATTTACAGAAATCAGATCACACTGAAGAGCCTTTCACATGTTCTTGTGACTTATTCCTGCCTGAACAAATGCTCTTCAACGATACATCTATTTTGACTTTTTAAACGTCTGGAGCTCAGTGTGGTAGTATTAAGAGAATTTTTACATCACGTATTTAATCTCTTCTTCCTTGACTTTCAAATATAATGTCTAGGTTATGTCTATTCAGTTAGCCTAAAAAGAAGAACTTAATGCATACATTTTCCATACATTTTGTGACACACAAACTCTTGCAGCGTCTTCTTTATTATAAGCATGTCTTGGTTTTCTAAAATGGCAATTTATTGTTTCAAATATATCATGGTTTTCAAAGCTATTTGATAAGGATCTCTTGTTATTGTGGGGAATTGCAAGGTGTAGTGTGTAAAGGTTCATAATTTGTCCTTTAAACACTGCTTCAACTGGACTACAGCTAAACTTTATAGACTATTAAGTAGATGTACAATATAGCATGAATAACAGTTATTCATTTAATGTACTTGGAACATTAACTAAAACCACTGAGGCAATGTAAACTGCAAAAACATGTTGTATACAGTATATTCAAATGCATCAGAACTCTTTCAACAGTGTTTTCTTTTAAATAAATGTCAATGAATAAATTGAAATTGTTATTCACATATATTTGCTTACCACTAAAATATTAAAAGGAAAACACACATTAAGAGATTCCAAATGTAGACTATAACAACCAAA
Source organism: Erpetoichthys calabaricus (assembly GCF_900747795.2). Classification (NCBI taxonomy): domain Eukaryota; kingdom Metazoa; phylum Chordata; class Cladistia; order Polypteriformes; family Polypteridae; genus Erpetoichthys; species Erpetoichthys calabaricus. Next base: position 80,404,814 of record NC_041394.2, read on the forward strand.
AGCTTAAAAAAATCAGTACAACATGAACCAACATACAATATTACATACATACAATTGTAACATGACAAAACAAATATATTTAACAGACCTGATGTTAATTAAGAGCATTTAAGCAACCAATATGTCCAGCTAATCATGACATGCAACGCATGGAGCTAAAAAAAACAGTATTTGGTCCTGATGGACACAGACATACACAACAACAATCTTTTTTTTTTTACCTAACACATATGCTTAATTAAGGTTTGATCGAATTTGACCCTAGTATTGGAATAGAGATCCACCATTTTATGACAACCTCTGAGAATGCTCAAATTAAATTTTAGAAGCCAAAATGATTTTTGTTTACCACTTTACTCTGCATAACATAGGTGATTAGCAGTATTAATGTGTGACTGAACAAATATAGATGAAAATGACTGATTAAAAAAATAATGAGAAAGGTTAATAATATATTGTAGGTCTCAAAGCTATGGGTAGGTTGTGTATCCAGTTCCACATTAGGAGAATGGCATTATGCTTCTGCACCTATAAAGCTACATGGACAATGCAAAAACAAATTCTTGGTGTGGTCAAAAATGATTATGAGACATTACATGTGTAATGTTAATAAAGAGTAAAAGATTTACATTTGTTTAAACAGACTATGCATTGTGCGGTTAGTATATTTATTTGTGCATTCAGGTCTATTCAGAGGGGACCGGGTACAGATCTGCAAATATCAAAAAGGAAATATTGAAGTTGTATGTTTAGGCCAGCAAGGTTAATGTAGCCAAAGAAATGCAGAAAGACAGCCATCATGGTCAGTATTAAGAGTGCAACAGCAAAAAAAATGTTTCCTGCTTCATTTACTACAATTTAGATATTCAAACAAATCAGAAGGGCTATAACACCACAGTAATAATGAAAAAGACACTATAGAGTGCCTTTACCTCTGAGGAGTAAATCTATACTCAGGGTTTTTTACCATTGCCATCTGAACTAGTGTGGTGCTGAGTTGGTTTGTCGTGTGGTGGGTGCAGCAATGTGCTGAATCAGCGTGTGCTCCTAACCTCTTCCTCCTCATGACAGAAACACTCCTAGACTTTTAGCCTTCTATTTAATATTATGGTACACATTGCACACACGAGGATGGCATGGTAAGATAATGCATGACTACAACATTCCTGCATTTCTTTCCAATTTCCTTTTGTCGGTCTTGATTTCTAAGATTCTTTAACTTCTAAGAATTACTGACTCATTTTAGACCAAAGAAACCTTATCAACCATGTATCATTTTGCTTTAGGCGTTTTGGTAAAATGTTGATAAGCCCTGTTTGAAAACAGTGGTCATATTATCTTTATTTTAATGTTTGGGTTGCCAAGTCTGCTATATCACCTGAAAATTAAATTTACCGATTAATAAAAATGATTTTCATCAAATCTCCTCTTCTTTTACAATTACATTTTCACCAATGATTTCTAGAAGGCTTAAATGTGAAAAGGTTTGATAAGAAAATTAAACAAAGGTGTGATGTTATATTTTTCTTATGGAAACAGACAAACATATATAAAAATACAACACCCTGAAGAGTTACCATCCATCGATTTTCTAAACCAGCTCTTTCTTGGACTGGGTTGAAGGGAAGCAATCATAGCAGCAACAGAAAAAAAAAACAGCAATCAGCACAGAAAAGGATGCCGGTCCACTTTAGGTCATACAAACTGTATATCTTATGAATTACAACCTATCATCTGAAGAAATGGAAGGCTTGGTTACCACTTGCCACCACTGTGCACTGTCAAAATCCTATCAATAAGAGTGGATTACTATTGCACATAAATGTCAATCTTATTCTATTTCTGTGTTTAACTTCATGTTTTGATTAGTATTTTATCTAAAAAAAAGTATTTTATATATTACTTTATTTAATTTTATACCTTTTTGATAATTAAGAAACAAAAAGCAAATAATTTTGTAACCAAAGACTAACACAAATTACTCATCATGCAATGTCCACTTAACTTTGACACATATGTCTTTATGACCCAGTTATATAGTCAACTCCAGAAATATTGGCACCCCTGAAAAAAATTAACAAAAACATTAATATAGATAATACATACATTCTGCGGTGGGCTAGCACCCTGCCCGGGGTTTGTTTCCTGCCTTGCGCCCTGTGTTGGCTGGGATTGGCTCCAGCAGACCCCCGTAACCCTGTAGTTAGGATATAGCAGGTTGGATAATGGATGGATGGAATACATACATGATACATGATTCTAAAATTCCTCAAAAGTAAAGTATTCCTCTGGTAAATTGTTTTAATATCTTTGGAATAGCTTATCTTCACAAAAACTTATGTGGCAAAGTTATTGGTACCCTTGAGGAATAGTATAAATAAGACAAAAAAAAAAACTACGTCTTTGGGGGAAAAAAAATGTTTCTTTATGTTGCTTTTAGTGTCTAGAACTGTTGTCTATGTCTATGACTATTTCCTGCTCCACTGGGGTCTAAATATGAGGTAACACAAAGGTAAAATCCTTTTGTCATCCATCAACATGGGTAAATCCAAGGAGCTATCAACTCAAATGAGAAAAAAAAAATGTTAAGCTGCATAGATCGGAGAATGGCTGCAAAAAATAGGTTTTCAATTGAAATTACCAGTAAGCACAATCAGGGTCATAATAAACTGTTTCAAAGTCAACTGTGAAACGACACTTCCATGACCAGAACGTATGGACAAGTGCACGTAAGAAGCCTCTCCTGAGTCCAAGACACAAATTCCAGCATCTCAGCTTTGCCAAGCAACATTGGAGATGCAATTTATGGTCAGATGAGACAAAATTTGAGCCTTTAGGCCAGACACATTATTGTTCTGTTTGGCGAAATCAAAGGGAACTGCATACAAAGCAGGGCACCTCATTCCCACAGTAACATATGGTGGTGGTTCTTTGATTATTTGGGGATGTTCTGCTGCCAGTGGTACAGGGGACAGGGGCTCTTGTTAAGGGCAATGGGATAATGAATTCCATTAAATACCAGACTATTTTAGCCAAAAATCTGGTTGCCTCTGCAAGAAGGCTGAAACTGGGCCATGGTTGGGTCTTCCAACAAGACAATGATCCAAAAGCACACATCAAAATCAGCAAAGAACTGGCTGGAGAAACGCAAATTCCAAGGTTTTGCAATGGCCATCTTTGTCTCCAGATTTGAACCCACTGAAAATATGTGGTCTCAATTGAAGACAGCAGTTCACAAGTGAAAACCCAAGAATCTCCAAGAGCAGGAAATGTTTTGCATGCAAGAGTGATCCAAGATCCTTCAACAAGTGTTCTCCAGTGTTGTTAAACACTACAGAAAAAGGCTGTGTGCTGTCATTCTCGCAGACTCCACCAAATACTGACATTTGGTGTTCCAATATTTTTGGAATCTGCCTTATTAAGAAGATTTGTGTTAACAAATGAAAAACTTTGTTCCATACATCTATTTGAAAATAAAAGCATGAGGCTTATCCAATTGTTTAAGCACAAAATATCACTCATTGCATGTATGGCCCCTTTTATATATTCATTTTTGCATTTTTTCACGTGCCAGTATTTCTGGAGTTGCATTCAGTGATTCACTCAAACACAACCTTTCTGACATTTTTTGATATGTTACCTCATTTTAAAGCCACTGCCTTCAACTTTTTAATCCATATCTTACAAATACAGTAAATCAATATTTTCCCCAGAGCAATCGTAAATTAGATAATCTCAAAACTTATGTCCTAGCACGGCTGGTGTTTGATGCCATTGCTCACAGTTAAAGTACCTTCTCTGGTATATTTTTGATTTCTTAATTAATGGACTCTGCCATTTATTTGGATATTATACTTCTTCCTGGTGTTATTTTGTTAAATAAGAAATTCCTATCGATGTACATAAAAATGGACAAACTATATTGTGGGATAAAAAGTATGAATGGGTGTTTGTGCCCTTGCCTATTGGCCTTCTGCCATAATCTCTCTTGAAGGACTTTTTTGCAACTTGTAGTTGCTCTGTGACAGCCTAGTGGTGCCCTTGACCCTAGTAACTCCTTACAAGCCACGTACTGCATCTTTCTGAATTTCAGGAAGATGTTAACGCTAAATGCTGTTTTTAATATTTATGACTGCAAACAAGAGAGGGATGGCATTCCAACAAGATAAAAAAGAAGCTCAAATAACAAACAAATAACATATCCTGTTGAGACATTACCTGGACTAATACCCTGTCCTCATGAACCAGAATTGGACGCCATGACTATAAGTAAAATTAAAATGGAAACAAGTTAAAAAGTAAGTATTCACTAAAATATTTGTTGGTGTGACACTAACTTTGCATGTGAGGTTCACACAAGAGTATTAAAAAAGTATCCAAAACAAAAAATATGCACTTTTTTACATTAAAATACCATTCATATGAACAAATGTTTCTGTAGCTCATGAAAACTGATCTACCTAAAGTACAGATTAATTCTTTCAAAAAAAAGTCTGTCTTTATTCTGAAATTATACACTGATATAAACAAAACTTATCACATGTTCTGTTGCAACAACTAATCCCAACTAAAATTTGTGTAGAAGCCTGCCTGTTGGCACATGTCTAAATTTCTGCTTGCATAGTTGGTATCTGACTAATCAAGCTGAAATGTGCAGAGAGATTTTGTATTCAAATCAGAATATTTAGGTCAAAATGTACTGTAAAGTGTTATTTTTGGTCTTTGTCTAAATATTATACTGTCTAACTAGTAAGAAACTCCAGTTGCTCTGATGCCAAACTTTTAGTCACCTCACACTGGTCTTTGTGAATATTCAGATAGCGATACCAACTCCCTAAACCTCTGCTATTATACCATACTTTGCATGTAAGATTATAATAATTAACAAACACTACATTCAAAACTGAAAATATTATTAAAAAAACATTTTCGTAAATTGAAATAAAATAATTAACAAAACCGAAATGAAAAACTAAAATTAAACAAAACTATTAAAGTAGCTGGAAAGACTAACTGAAATAAAACAATTTACTAAAAATAATTTTAGTTTTCGTTTTTGAATTAATATTCCTGCTGTTAGTTTTTAACCCTTATAACTTTTAACTCTAAAACTGAAAGTCATCAACCATGAGCCACCCGCACATATTAATCCAGTGAACAGCGGCTGGTCAAGGAGGGTGGCTGTTCACACAGCATTTGCAGTGACAGAGCAAGCTGAATATGCACATAAAGCGTTTGGAATAGAAAGCAATTTATGTGCCGCCTCTCTTTGCACTTGTTGTATATCAAGATGTAATTCAAACGCCTGAAATAGGAATGTGCTGGTCAACAAAAACTTTACCATATGGACAGAAAAATCACGAGTGAGTAATATTTCAGTTTATTTCTCAGGTGCCTGCTTTTTGTTGACAGCAATTCACCTGCCACTTCGCACACAAAATATAGAGAAAGTATAGTAATCATGAAAAAAATTCAACCTCAAGATTTTGATGAATGTTGACGTTTTAGACCTCCCCAGGTCTGAAAATACCATTATTTATGTGTGTGTGTGAGTGTGTGTAAACACGAGAACTCAAAAACGCAACTCGATAGATGGATAAAATTTGGCATGTGGTTGTTACACCAAAATTGTAGATCTCTATTAACTTTTGCGCCCTATCCATCAAGCGGAAGTGGTACTTTACCTGAACACATACTCAATTTTTTTTTTATTCATGCAGCTGCAGAGTCCAATTTACTTAACATTAGCAAAATACCCGCGCTTCGCAGCGGCGAAGTACTGCCTTAAAATTTTTATTAAGAAGAAAAGTAAACCTTTTTAAAATGTACCAATAATTATTTGTTAAGGATCTGTTTGTATACCACGTTGTCAGTTCGGCCCTCCAGTTGCAATATGACCAAGCTGTGCGCTGAGCTTACTCTTGAGTATGCAACGTACAGTTGGCCATGTGAAAAGCAATCTTGCTTCAAATCAATGCCAACCTTTTGTAGGGTCTGTCCCTGAGACTTATTAATTGTCATTGCGAAGCAGAGCCTTACTGGAAATTGGAGGCATTTGAATTGAAATGGGAGATCAGAGGGTATAAAGAGGAATAAAAATTCTCTCCCCTGAGCCACTGCCAGTAAAAATAGTTGCCTCAATTAGGTTCTTTTGCAGACACATGACCTGAAGTCTCGTGCCATTACAAAGTTTCGGTGGCTGTAAGTTTCTCAGTAACATTATTGGTGCCCCAACCTTCAAAATTAGATTATGCTCAGGAGTGCCTGGAGGATTCAGAATGTGGAGAAACTCTACCGGATAGTGCACCGCGTCTTCCACTTCTACAACTGAATCCAGAGACTGATATGTTTTCAGTTGTGAAGGTAGTTCTTGAAGTAAAATGTGGTTTATAGTAGTAGTCATGTCATTTCTTGGTGTCAGGATAGCTCTCTCCCTCAACCATGACACGTCGTTTTCATGGAGAGTTCGTAGATTGGGGTAAACATTTTGAAGAAGGCTTTGTAAGAGGCATTGGCGGTTGTCCAAAGGTGTAAAATATTTGCCCATTTCAGTACACTTGAAAGCGACAACTGAGCAATTCAGCAGCAGCCATCAACTCACATGCAGAACCATAGGTGAAGGGCTTAAGTATTTCACTCTTATAGTGCTCCTGTGTAGTATAATTATCTCCTGTACCGTCATCAGTCCACACCTTGAACCTGTCCCAGTCATTCAATACATAAGACACAATGTTCCTCCGGATATCAAGAGTGAGCCTGATATGGCTGTGCAATATGTAACACAGAGAATGGAAAAGGCAGTCGCCATCTCCGGGCATGGAAACCACTCAGTAAGTGACAGTTCTTTGATCGATGGTGATCACCTCGATAGACGTGTTAATGGGGGTACGGTTGGAACGATAAAGGAAATGGGTACCTGAACAATGTAAACTAAGTCTAAAATACCTATACAACAACTATAATCGTAATAAACAAACAATAAAACAGCAGAGAAGCCGTGGATTAAATAAAAAGGCTGCAGTTATCAGCAGGGAGACGTGAATACTGTGGCGAAGCAAGGAAGGGAATGAAGAGACCAGAGCGACGGACGGCTTTATATAGGCAGGCAGCCAACTACATGGGAGGTGTGGGGAAGGGGGACCCAACACCGCCTCACACGGCGACCGAGCTGCAGGCTATGGACGTATATATGTATGTAAGTAGGATTCAGTTAGCGTTGGGAACCCGCGTACCAAATTTCTTGAAGATGGGCCCATAAGTAACAAAGACTGTTGGAAAGTTCAATATGGTAGCCGACAGTGGCATCATACCACCAAAATAAGTACTACATCGGTTTCAGTTAGCGCAGGGAAGCCGCCTACCAAATTTCGTGAAGATGGGGCCATAAATAAGAAAGTTTAACATGGCGGATGTTGTCGACTGTTATGACCATTACACATAGAATTTCGGCCGACAGTGGCGTCATACCACCGAAATATGTACGTACATCGGTTTCGGTTAGCGCAGGGAAGCCACCTAACAAATTTCGTGAAGATGGGGCCATAAATAAGAACATGGCAGACATTGTCGACCGTTATGACCGTTACGCGTAGAATTTCAAAATGAAACCTGCTTAACTTTTGTAAGTAAGCTGTTAGGAATGAGCCTGCCAAATTTCAGCCTTCTACCTACACGGGAAGTTGGAGAATTAGTGATGAGTGAGGCAGTGAGTTAGTGAGTCAGTGAGGGCTTTGCCTTTTATTAGTATAGATTACTTTTATAATAATTGTTCAATATATTATTAATTTGATTTGTTGTTGGTGGTCATTAATCATTGTCTTGCGGTTTAGTCCTTAAATATCCATCCCCATATCTGAGTACACGAGAAAGTCTAGGGGAGACCACTCCCAATTTTTGAAAATAAAACAGCACTGATCGAGAGACTAACAAGGTCATTATACATGATCAGCATATTGCTGCTTAGACCAATCACATTTGCTTTAAAAATGTTGTTTAACAACGAAGCGATAGAAACCTTGTAAAATTCCTGAGTTGGCAATGACTCTACTGAACTACAGGTAGGTAGGCAAAGAGAGTCTGCCAAGTGATGAAAAGCTAAACATACTAATGTGTTTTTGTATTTATGTTATATTTATTCATTTATCTTTTTAGTTAATATTCACAGCTCAAAATACCTGATATTGTGAGAATAATCCAGTAGCAGAATTATGTTTTAAAATATCTGTCTCCATTTTTTCAATGTTTCTCTCTCTCTCTCAAAATAGATAGTTGAAATCATATTCTTTTTGTTCTTAACATCAGCCATATCATACATATTACATACCAGGGATTTTTCCTACCTTGCATCCAAACCTGCTGAGACAGGCTCCAGGTTTACTGTGATCCTGCTCTGGATAAACAGGTTTAGATGATGTCTCTGTCGTTTTGTGCCTATCAATGGTCTGATTACCTACTCTGCTCATTAAGGGTTTACCATTTTTATAAATGGGCTATTCAAGTCTCACTGCCCCTAACCTTGACACAACATGGTTGTTTTTCTATGTTTCCCTCAATACAGCTAGGTGGGGTCTGCAAACTGATTCAAGCCTAAGACCCCTGTTCTTCCTAAGTCCTTGTGATGTTCATGGTCACAACTGTCAAAACACAGTAGATTCTGTTTTCTAATTTTTTGTATCTTTTCAGGCCTGCAGGTGGCAAACTTCTGTCTATAAATTGTATGTATGGTAGAAAATAAAGCCCAGTATTTGAGATTTTTGAATGCAATATTGAAGGCATTCATTATAAGCACATTGTCATTGAAGCAGGAAATGATATGTGCTGTAGACAGAGTAAAAAAAACCCTCACACTTAAAATTCACCTAAATTTCATTACAAATTGGCCCATTCTTGGCAATAAAAAGAAAACAAAAAATGTGCCGACTGACAGCGCAAATCTGTTCAGCACAAAAGACATAGAAAATATTTTTAAAATGATAGAATTGTGTAAAATTGTTCATATTCAGTACCTGGTTTTGATTATGCTTGTTTTTATCACACAAAAACAAAACCAAACAGTAAACTGTGTCATGTAATGTATTAAGCTTCCACTAACATTGAACTCATAGATAGATAGATAGATAGATAGATAGATAGATAGATAGATAGATAGATAGATAGATAGATAGTTTATTAATCCCCAAGGGATTAACATCCAAATCCATTAAGTGTACAGTTCTGTCTCACTGTGACACAAAAACTAAACTCCACAGTAGCTCTTTAACCACACCATAATTACTAAAACTAAAACTGTTACATATAAAAATAAAATAGAAATGTCTTTGTAAAATAAAAACTAAATTAAAACTAAAAATACATGATGAAGGAAAACTAAAACTAAACTGAATTTCCAAGTAAGGTCAAAAAAAATATAGAAATACAAACTAATCTAAAAAGGCAAAAGTATAATAACCTTGGTCAGAACCCAGTCTGTGCCTGGGTCTTCTGTTACACCCCTTGTAAGAACAACTAATATCCAACCCACCTAATCTTGCTCCTTTTGATTTGAAGAAGCAGTGGTTTTACTTTGAGATCCTCACTTTATCACAGAGACTGAGGCTGGCAACCTTGTGCCGAAGTGGTGGCTTTTAATCACAATATAATTTCTTTCACTCTCTACCCAGAGTTTAGGGTAATGTTGTCAGTTTCATATAGTGTCCTGTAGAAGAACATGCTGTGGACAGTGTACAGTGAATATTAGTGAATTCTATTAGACTTCAGTGCAGCATTTGACACTGTCAGACATGATATTCTACTGTCCAGAATGGAGAACATGCTGGGTATCTCTGGCACTGCCCTCCAGTGGTTCAAGTCCTCTCTGACTGATAGGCAAGAGTTTGTTAGTCTTGGCAATAGCAGATCTAGCTCAGTGCCAGTCACACAAGGAGTTCCTCAGGGCTCTGTCCTTGTCCCTCTTCATTTCTGTATTTATATGCTTCCTCTTGGCCATATTATCCGTAGCTATGGACTGGGTTATCATTTTTATGCAGATGATACTCAACTCTACTTCAATGTTAAAAGTGGAACTTCATCAGAGCTTTCTCAGCTCACAACCTGCCTTAGTAAAATTAAAACCTGGATGGAGCAGAACTCTTTAAAATAAAACTGCAACAAAACTGAACTCCTGCAAATTGGGACTAAAATGCAACTTAACATAATGAGCTCCTTCCCAAGTCCATCTTGTCGGTGATCTCATCAGACCTGCCTCTACTGTAAAGAATCTTGGTGTCATTTTTGATTCCTCTCTCTCTTATTCCACCCACATAAATCACATTAAGAAACTTTCTTACTTTCACCTCCGTAACATATCCCGTGTTCGCTCCTTCCTCTCCTTCTCTAATGCTGAGAAACTTGTCCATGCTTTTATCACATCCCGCATCGATTATTGTAATTCCCTACTGGCAGGTTCCCCTTCTAATCTTACAGTGCAGCCAGAAAGTATTCACAGCGCATCACTTTTTCCACATTTTGTTATGTTACAGCCTTATTCCAAAATGGATTAAATTCATTTTTTTCCTCAGAATTCTACACACAACACCCCATAATGACAACGTGAAAAAGTTTACTTGAGATTTTTGCAAATTTATTAAAAATAAAAAAAATTGAGAAAGCACATGTACATAAGTATTCACAGCCTTTGCCATGAAGCTCAAAATTGAGCTCAGGTGCATCCTGTTTCCCCTGATCATCCTTGAAATGTTTCAGCAGCTTAATTGGAGTCCACCTGTGGTAAATTCAGTTGATTGGACATGATTTGGAAAGGCACATACCTGTCTATATAAGGTCCCACAGTTGACAGCACATGTCAGAGCACAAACCAAGCATGAAGTCAAAGGAATTGTCTGTAGACCTCCGAGACAGGATTGTCTCGAGGCACAAATCTGGGGAAGGTTACAGAAAAATTTCTGCTGCTTTGAAGGTCCCAATGAGCACAGTGGCCTCCTTCATCCGTAAGTGGAAGAAGTTCAAAACCACCAGGACTCTTCCTAGAGCTGGCCGGCCATCTAAACTGAGCAATCGGGGGAGAAGGGCCTTAGTCAGGGAGGTGACCAAGAACTGATGGTCACTCTGTCAGAGCTCCAGAGGTCCTCTGTGGAGAGAGGAGAACCTTCTAGAAGGACAACCATCTCTGCAGCAATCCACCAATCAGGCCTGTATGGTAGAGTGGCCAGACGGAAGCCACTCCTTAGTAAAATGCACATGGCAGCCTGCCTGGAGTTTGCCAAAAGGCACCTGAAGAACTCTCAGACCAAGAGAAAGAAAATTCTCCGGTCTGATGAAGCAAAGATTGAACTCTTTGGTATGAATGTCAGGCGTAACGTTTGGAGGAAACCAGGCACAACTCATCGCCAGGCCAATACCATCCCTACAGTGAAGCTTGGTGGTGGCAGCATCATGCTGTGGGGATGTTTTTCAGCGGCAGGAACTGGAAGACTAGTCAGGTTAAAGGGAAAGATGACTGCAGCAATGTACAGAGACATCCTAGATGAAAACCTGCTCCAGAGCGCTCTTGACCTCAGACTGGGGCGACGGTTCATCTTTCAGCAGGACAACGACCCTAAGCACACAGCCAAGATATCAAAGGAGTGGTTTCAGGACAACTCTGTGAATGTCCTTGAGTGGCCCAGCCAGAGCCCAGACTTGAATCCGATTGAACATCTCTGGAGAGATCTTAAAATGGCTGTGCACCGACGCTTCCCATCCAACCTAATGGAGCTTGAGAGGTGCTACAAAGAAGAATGGGCGAAAGTGGCCAAGGATAGGTGTGCCAAGCTTGTGGCATCATATTCAAAAAGACTTGAGGCTGTAATTGCTGCCAAAGGTGCATTGACAAAGTACTGAGCAAAGTCTGTGAATACTTATGTACATGGGATTTCTCAGTTTTTTTATTTTTAATAAATTTGAAAAAACCTCAAGTAAACTTTTTTCACGTTGTCACTATGCGGTGTTGTGTGTAGAATTCTGAGGAAAAAATGAATTTAATCCATTTTGGAATAAAGCTGTAACAAAACAAAATGTGAAAAAAGTGATGCGCTGTGAATACTTCTGGATACACTGTATATCACAACTCCAGCTTATTCAAAAGTCAGCTGCAAGAGTCCTTACTCAAACCAGCAGCAGCGAGCACATCACACCCATCCTGCTCCATCTTCACTGGCTCCCTGTGTCTTACAGAATTGAATATAAAATCCTACTAATAACCTACAAAGCCTTAAATAACCTTGTGCCAAACTACATCAGTGACCTTCTCCATCACTATGTGCCTGCCCGCCGCTAAGGTCCTCTGATTCTGGTAATCTTGTTGTGCCCCACACTAATCTACACTCCATGGGTGACAGGGCTTTCAGCTGTATAGCGCCCAGACTCTGGAATGACCTACCAAAATTAATTAGATCAGCTGACTCCATGAATTCTTTTAAAAAACAACTCAAAACTCATCTGTTCGGGAAAGTTTTTAGCTCTACTTGACATTATTACCCTTCTCTCAGTTTACTTCTCTGTCAAGATGCTCATTTAACCTGTATGTGTGTGTGCTAGACCATCAATTATGTTGTCCGTTAGGCTTTTTTTCCCCTCTGAATTCACTGTCGTAATCTTATTTATTTATCTGGTTTGTACAATGCTATATACTGTATACCCTGCCATTCTTTCTTATATTCTGTAAGTGCCTTGAGCATGGGAAAGGCGCTATATAAATAAAATGTATTATTATTATTAATAAATGCCATGTGGTTCTAACTGCTAGAATGGACTCCTTTTGACTCTTTACTCGATAAACCAGTTCAGAAAATAGATTGAAAGAGGACTGAACATACAGTACTTCTTTATATTCCATGCTTTGTACTGCAATAAATACAACTTATTGTCAATATACTAACAACTCAATTGTCCTTCATTAATTCAGAATATGGAACCAATGTAGGAAATATTTCAAGATAGAGAAGCATTTATCTGTTGAACCTCTACACAATAACCACCTTTTTCCACCCTCTCAAACTTACAGTTTTTAATGCTTGGAAAACATATGGGATTAAATCATATTATATATATATATATATATAAAAATGTCTTTGCATCCTACGAACAATTACACTTAAACATTTACCTTCCCATCAACACAATTTTTCCACTACTTTCAAATTAGAAACTTTGCTAAATGGAATCTGCCCAATTTTCCTCACCTCCCACCTATCTCTTACTTAATAGTTCAGAAAAGGAGTGGAAGGCAGCCATGGACAGAATTCACTCTAGCTTAATATGCACAAAGCATACAATTATTCAACTTTAAATCTTTTATTGAGTACATTTATCTCATTTAATACTGTCCAAAATGTTTCCAAGGCAAGATCCAACCTGCAAACGTTGCAATTGAGCTCCTGCCTCACTTGGCCACATGTTTTGGGTGTGCACCAAATTAACATCATTCTGGAGTCTGGACCAAAATCTTTAAATGCCTATGAGACAGTCTTGGTGTCACAATTAGGGAATCCATTCCCGGACGGTTTTATCCATTCCCGGGAATTCGGGAATCCCGCATTTCATTCCCGGGAATCCCAGGCGCCCGGGGATGACACAGTGCACGGGCACCTCACCCGTGAACAGTTTTAGAACGACCCACACTTATTTTTAATAAAACTACTGCAATATGATGACACAAACATATCTTTAGTTGTGGTAATAACAGTGTAGCAAACACAATGTCCTCACAGGTGGCGCAGTGGTAGTGTTGCTGCTTTGCAGTAAGGAGACTGTGAAAGATTGTGGGTTCTCTTCCCGGTTCCATCCTGTGTGGATAGTGCTTTGAGTACTGAGAAAAGCGCTATATAAACGTAATGAATTATTTTTGTCAATGTGTCCAGCATGCGGTCGTCCACTCAAGAGCGCACCTTCGTGCAGAAGTACGCCAGCCACTTAGAAAGCACGCTCTGCCTCCACTGAAGTAGGTGGCACAATCATCAGATACCGATACACTTGTTCTAAACAACGTCCACGCTTGCCGTTGCGCTGAAACACCGCTATTTCAGCTTTTACTGATGCATCCAGGTTCTTGTCATCATTCTGTGATGGCAAGTTTCTTGGCACAGATAATGCGTATGCAACAGACTGACGCATTGCAATTTCAAGTTGCTGTTCAAAGCTGTTGTCTGATGAAGTGCAAGCTGCAGCAATGGTGCCTCCTTAATTATTTTCAACTATAACTCTGTTATTTCTTGATTGATTTTTACACTTTTACACGCTACATATGCGAGCTTGGCCGTTCCCATTTTCCCGGGAATTACAGCAGTTTCATTCCCGGGAATGAAAAATGTCTGGGAATCCCTAGTGGATTCCCTAGTCACAATCTCTCCTAATCCATTAATAGCTGTGTTTTGTGTACTCCCAGATGGATTTAAAGTGGAGAAGGACAAACTAACTGTAATTGCCTTTACCTCACTACTAGCACATGGACTCATGTCACTCAATTGGAAGAATCTTACCCATCTCTTTTAAGTCAGTGGGTAACTGATGTGATATACTATTTGAAATTGGAAAAAATCAAATTCTCACATAGAGGATCTATTCAAAACTTTTTAAAAACCTGGCAGGATCTCATAAATAACATTTTAGAATAAGCATTTATATTGGGGAAACGGATTCTCTTCCATCTTTTCTACTTTTAACATTTTACTTTGGCTGATGGCCTTCTCCTTCTCTTGGATGGAGGTTGAATGTAGTTTTGTTAAGCTTGACTTGCTTTTAATAAAATCAATAAAAAAGACGAAAGAGGGCTGAACATAGAAATGGATTACGGTCACAGGGGGGCAAATGATGATCAAGCAAATGTTTAAAAAAAAAACTGTAATGATCCTGAAGCAGTAGTAAAATATGTGACTTTGTTGACTGGCTTTATCTTCTTTGATTAATCTTGTGCACATTGTCTGTGGTTTGACTACTTTTTTACTAACTATTCAAGTTCACACAAATCTGAAACTGAAAACGTAAATACTAGTTTTTTTTTTTCTTCTCGCTGCTAAATATGAGTCAATCTGTTTAAGCCTATAGGATACTGTTTTTTTTTCTTCACCCTCCTGCAGATTGTCTTTTTATAATCCTGACAGATCATATCCTTTATCATTAAAATGGCCGGAATAAAGAGTTATGCTATGTGTTGAGCCCCAAAAATGCTGACAGCACAGTGAACATTTCCTGAAAACATTTAGGCATCGGTTTTATTGTTTCTCTCTCTCACTTTTACCCACCAGGCATCTGACACGAATTAGTCTGTAGAAATCCGGAAGCACTGCCTGACTGTCACATGATGAGTACAAACTGATTGACGAGTGTGTGCTCTTCGGACTTGTCAGCACTGTGCCTGGCAGAGTAAGGTCTCGGTATCCCCGTGCCTCTCTCGGTTGGCATGTTTGGCAGGGGAATCGAAACCATTATAAGTAAGAACTCTTTCCTGTTCCAACGAGCCCCACAAAAGGATCACACAGCCCATAAATAGTTCCAAGTTCTTCACGACGACACTCACTGTGTTTTAATATTGTTTTAAAATCACACTAAACAAAACACTCATATTCTGTGCATTTCCTCTTTGAAAGAAGTCTAGTTTGTGATCACGCTTTCTGTAAGGAACCCGGGAAATATATTCAAGTTTAAACATTGAATTTTGTGGTATTGCACTTCCCTTTTCACGAGTTGCTATGGTGACGCGGCAATTTTTCAGACGCTGTAATTTTAAAACGTATTTAGTGAAATAGCGTTGTTTTTAATAAAATTTGAAGTAAACAGTAATATGCCCTGGGTACTGCGAAGCTTCGCCAACAGAAAGAAGGATGGTCACATTTCTGGGAGAACTTAGTGCAGCTTGTCCTACTGTCAAATAAAGTACTCTTTTAACGAAACGTGCTAATTAACAGTAATAATAATAATAATCAATCATATTAAGCTTGGCATTACTGCCGGTCCACCGCGCCGCTGCCCCTTCTGCCCTGTCAGGATACTCCGCCTGCCGCGCCGCTTGGCTTCTTGTGCATCCCTGACATTAAAACTTGCCATCAGCAGACAGGCGAGCGTGCCCAACACAAATACTTTTGCGCCATTCCCAAGGCCCGAGCACAACGTTGTCCCTCCAAGTCAAACGCCAGTTGCGAGTTCGCGGTAGACTGCTAACAAGGTGACGGTCAGCTCCGGAGCTCGCTCTCTTACCTGTGTTATGGTGACAGAGGAAGCCGTAATTATCCCGCAGATGAAAGTAACAGTGTACAAGAGCAGCTCAGCCACAAACCACCACGGCAGCGCCATGTTACCCGGAAACGAGGAGAGCGGCAGCTGGTGCGGAGAAGCCCAGAAGTTTGGACTTGCTGCTAGAGCGGAAAGACGCTGTCACTGACCGCCAAGGGGCGCTGCAACGCCACATCGCGAGACCTGCTTCGAGTGGAAACGAGAAAGAGCGGACTGAAAACGTAAGGAAAGGGTTAACACGTTACATTTCAAATTTGCAAACTTTACTTGGCTTATCAATATGAGTTACAGAATACTGTAGTCATATGAGGAACGTTTGAAAGGTGCTTCTCGACCCAAAGGCGTATAAGGACGTAGTGATATCTGGTTTTCGTTTATACATTTCCCAAGTATTGCTAAAACCATGGCAGTTTAGCCATATCTGACTGAGATTTTCTTTTCACTGGTCAGAGAGGATTTTATTTGACACATAATAGACGAATGTAACGTTTTTGAAGAAAAGTAATGACACGTTTTAGCTCTTGTAACATTCAACCTAAAGTTAATAAAATGAAACATTGTAATGCCTTTTAAATAGAAAGTGTATTTTAAGTTCTATGTAATTCACGGTACAGCACAGGGAGATTTACTTCATTAGTAAAATACTTTATGTAGAAGTACTTCTTTTATAGGAGGTTAAATGCTAGATTGGTTTTAAAGAATATTATTTAATTGCCTGAATTTTACACTGTTGTGTGTGTTTTGTGGTTGTTTTAAATGGGTTTCATTAAACTTAGAAATAGAAGAATTAAAGTGGTATTGGTCAATTTTACAGTCTGGCAACATCTTCCTGTTCAGTGTCTATACTGGTGTCAGGATCAGATTTGTGTAACTGCTTTGGCTGTAGGCAGAGGCCTCAAAGAGACTGCTTTTGGTGTAAGCACTAATGCTATTGTCCAGTTTAGTGTAAGAACTGGTATTAATATCCAGTTTAGTGTAAACACCGGTGGTAATGACCAAGTAAATGTATGAATTAGTGCTAAAGTCCACTCTAGTGTAAGTACTGGGGCTAATGTCCAGTTTAGGGTAAACTGTAGTGTTAATGTCAAAATTTAATGTATACATTGGTAATTATGTCCAGTTTAGTGTAAACACTAGTGTTAAATTCCAGTTTAACATATTTATTGATACTAATGTCCAGGTAGCATAAGCAGTGGTTTTAATGTCTAGTTTAGTATAAGTGCTGGTTTTAAATTCCAGTGTAATGCATTTATTGATACTAATGCCCAGGGTAGTGTAAACACTGTTGGTAACATCCAGTTCAGTGTAAACTCTGGTGATAATATTCAATTAAATGTATGTTCAGTTTAGTGTAATCATAATCCTCAGTCCCTGAACCTTTAGCATACTGGGGCATTATGACAATTTCCCCCATTCCTGTCTGTTGTGTGCTGTTCTCTGCGAGCTGCTGAAAGACAATCCAGTCCACTCTTTGCTGTTGTGTTCCCATCTCTTTCTCTGCCTGCCTCCTTTCCTTCATCCTGGCACAGTGTCCTGAAAAAATGTTTTTTGCAAGGCCAGATGATCTAGTGATGTACCCATACCACTTGAGTTCCTCTTCTTTACAATTGTCAGCAGTCTGCAAATGGTCCACTGGCTGCTTGAATCCTTCAATGCACGTCCTACAATAACATCTCCTTTCAAAGGCCAGGAATCTTCTTTGGAGATCTGCAGTGAGGTTCCATATTTCACAAGCATGGTGAAAGACGAACATTACAAGTGTTCACATTAATTTCATTTTATAACAAAGAGTACTAGGGTGGTGTACTGTGTTAGCCATTATGAATGTAGTGAGAGATATCTTGCCTGAAGGAGGGGCCTGAGTTGCCTCGAAAGCATCTTGCCTGAAAAAGGGGCCCGAGTTGCCTCAAAAGCTTGCATATGGTAATCTTTTTAGTTAGCCAACAAAAGGTGTCATTTTGCTTGACATCTCACTACAGAACAAAGAGTGATATTCTTGTAATTTCACATGGTCTTGATCTTTGCAGAAACTGCTGTTGCTTGTGCAGTTCAGGAAATAACTTCTACTTTGGATTCTTCATCTGTCACAAGTGCATCAAAATATTCAAAGCTTTTCACTGTCTCAAGTTTTTGACTTCTTACTTTGTTGTCTTTTCTGATGCAGTTTATGTTGCTTGTCAATAGTTTGGTCTTTTCAGTGTCCCCTCTTTACCGACAAAACCACCAATGGTGACAGCAAATTGAAGGATGTTGATGGTCCTCCAGTGCATTAGTCATTATCCTTACTAGGAGATGTTGAAGAAGGTGGGAAAACAGTATGCAGCCCTGGCTGAATCCAAAATTTATCCAAAACCACTATCCTTAACTACCGTTATAGAGGACTGCACTAGTAACTCTGATATGAAGTGGTTAAGTGCCTTTACTTGCATTAGTGCTGATGTTGTATTTTCTTAGGGTTGCCCATTAAGCCACATGTCATACCATGTGAAAAGTCATCTTGAAGTCTATAAAGACATGATATAGATTCTGTTGGTGCAGCAGGTGTTTTTCGCAGAAGATGCAGAGATTGATAAACTGTTCTGTGGTAGATTTTCTGGCCCTGAAGTCGGCTTACTCTTCAGCAAGAAATTTCTCTGCTTGAGGTTTTTGTCCACTGTGGAGAATTTTCAAAATAACTAATGAGGCTGACTGTATGCTAGTTCTGACATAACTGTAAGTTTGTTTTGGAAGAGAGATGACAAAGGACAGAGTCCATATTGTTGGCCACTCTCCCATGTGCCAAATTATTGACAAGACATTGATTGCTTCTTCTCCCCGTCTTGTAGTAACTCTGCTGGTATGTTGTCAGTTCAAGGTGATTTTCCTTTTTGGAGAGATTTCACTGCTGCCTGTACTACTTCTCAAAGGATGGAATGGTCATGATCATCCTTGTCAGTAAATTCACAATAGTACCTCAACTGTGTAATCACCCACTTAATTGCAAGAGCCTCTCTTTCCACCTCTGCATACCTGTTCTCCCGATCCAGCAGTTTCTGGCTCAGGAACATGACGGGGTGTTCAGCACCATCTACGTTTTGGCTCAGCACTGCTCCTAGGACTGTGTCCGAAGCATCCGTCTGGAGAATAAAAGGAAGTGAAAAGTTAGGTGCTTTCAAAACAGGTGCCGACGTCAGGGCCCGTTTTAAGTCACTGAATGCAGCTTCTGTCATGTCGGTCCATACCACAGTGTTAAGGGCCCTCTTCTTTGTTAAATCACTCAAGGGCGCAGCTCTCTCTGAAAACCGAGGTACAAACTGGCAGAAGTACCCAACTAAACCAAGAAATGCTTGGACATGCATCTTGGTTCGCAGATGGGGCCATTTCAAAATGGTATCTACTTTAGACCACTGTGGCTTCACAGTACCACGACCCACCAGGTAGCCTAACAATTTGGCTTCTTTCAACCCAAAAAAGCATTTTTTTGGATTTATCCGAAGACCGGCTTTACCCAGCGTCCGTAATACTGCTCGGACGTGTTGTAGGTGCTCCTTCCACGTGCTGGAATAGATGACAGCGTCACCCAGATAGGCAGCACTATACGTGTTATGGGGGTGGAGCACTTTGTCCACCAGACGCATGAAAGTTGCAGGAGCCCCATGTAACCTGAATGGAAGGACACGATACTGCCAGTGTCCACTAGGGGTGCTAAACACAGTCTTGACCTTTGCGGAGTCTGTTAAAGGAACTTGCCAGTACCCCTTTGTCATGTCAAGTGTGGTCAAATATTCTGTCTGTTGAAGCCTCTCAAGGAGGTCGTCCACTCGAGGCACTGAATAAGCATCAAATTGGGAGACTTCATTAAGACCGAACCCGGGGTTATAGTCTGAGAGTGCCCCTATCGTCTTTCTGAGACAAAGAAGGCTGAAGTGGAGCTTGAAGTCAAGCTGGACTTGGGAGTAATAGAGGAAAGTTATAGTCCTTGGTCCAGCCCAATAGTCTTGGTTAGTAAGCCCGACGGAAGTTGGTGGTTTTGCAATGATGATTAATGTCCAGTTTATATATAAGCACCGTGATTAATGTCCAGTTTATATATATATGTATAGGCATTGACCCAAACACCCAGTTTACTATGCCCAGTTTAGCTCAGATACTGGTGTTAATGTACAGTTTATGTATGCAATGCTATTGATGCCAGTTTTTATATGCTAGTGTTTTAATTGGTATTAAAAGTCCAGTTTAATATTTACACTGGTTTTAGTGTTCAGTTTAGTGTTGCCACTGATGTTATTGTCCAGTTTTCTTTGGCCCATGTTAATGTAATACTGTACTTCTGTTTTTACCTTTATTCATTACTTTCAGCATTTTTCGCACCTATGACTTTCTACCTGAGTTGAACCCTCTTTACGCTGGATTATTACACATCTAAGTAACTTAAACCTCTCCTTTGTTTGTTTTTTTACTTTTTTTTGTTAATTCTTCTATCACTTATCCTACCATCATTAGGACTTCTTGAGCTTCACTTTACTTATCTCCTCCCTCCTTCTCTCTGCCTCTCTCTTGCCTTTTCTGCATGTCTTCTACTCCAAAATGCCCTCACTACTTACTGCCTTACATGTCAATGTGCGAGCATTTATTGGAGGTTCATAATTTTAAATCCTTCCTTCACAAAGTAAGCACAGCCCTGTTTTAGGAAGACTCCTTACACAAATGTTACCATAGCTAGAGAAAATCAAAATGAGCCACGACCAATGGTGCAGCAGGTCAGTGCCATTGTACTTGAATCTTTGTTCAAGACCAAGCTGGAGCTGCCTTCTGTGTAAAGTCTGCATGTTTATTCTGTGTGAATATCTTTTTGTTTCCTTCTTTGTTTTCAAAAAATTCTGTCTAATTGACTGGTGAATCAGAATTGTTCCTGCGTGAGCATGAAGGTGTTCTTTAGTGTGCAGTGGCATGCAGTGCATTGGCCTTCCCTCCTGTGCCTGTCCAGCTGTCCTCAATCCAGAATCTGTTAAGCAAGGAAATGAAAGTTAATGAACTGATGGAAACAAGGTGCAGTTTGAGTTTTCTGTTTCTCTGTACTATCTATCTATCAAGTCATATTATTTTTTTTAAACATAAATTGATGCTTTTTGTCATCTCTTAGTGACTGCCTTGACCTAGAAAGGGAACACATAAATATAACCACATTTAATGTCCTGTAAAATCAGCACAGCTCAGTGCTTTGCACACTTTGTAAGTAATGGAATGGTCCCTGGAAAGGAAAGCTATGTCTGCAATTCCCTCACCATTTTAAGCTTGGTGCCAACCAGGCCATGTGTTATTGATCCATCTTACTCGGTGTTGGCAATTTCACTCTGATTTTTTTTCTTTTGATTTAAAGCTTTGGTTGAATGGAGTCATAGGTTTTAATAATGTTGCCTCACAGTGTCAAAGTCTTGGGTTTGATTCCTAACCCATTTACATTCTATGTACAGGTTGCAGTTTCTTCCCATGTTTTTTTTTTTGTGACATTGTAAAGATGTCTGTGTTAAGTTAATTGGGGATTCTAAATTAACAGTTTATAAGTGAGGGTGGGGTTGTAAGTGTGCCCTGGGGACTGGTGTGCCATCCAGGGTTGGTTCCTTTCATGAACCTTATGCTCCTCTTTTTCTTTTCTTTTCTTTCTTTTTGAAATATCCTTCTTTTTTAATAATTCCGTTGTGTGCCCAGACCATAGTGTTTGCATATATATTTATTTAACTATGTATGTATTTATTTATTTAAAGAGTTTCTCTAAAAAGCCAAATATCCTCTAGGGACAAATGCAGATCTATCTCTCTCTCTCTCTCTCTCTCTCTCTCTCTCTCTCTCTCTCTCTCTCTCTCTCTCTCTCCATCCCCTAGCTAAAGTGAGCAGGTTTAATAATAACTGAGCAGATCAATGCATTACACAGCTTTTTGACTTTATATTAGGCTGTAAAAATGACATGTGTCTTCCAAATTTAAGACACTGATATTCTGTTAAGTCTTGAATTGTAATCGCGTTTCAAAATAGAGGTCTCCATAAAGATTGTTTTCTATCTATAATTTACCAATAGTATTTCTTTCTTTTTCAAAACTTGAAGTGTTCAAGTCAAAAACTTATAAAATATTACTAAGAATACAACATTAGCAAAATAATACTAAAGAATTATAATATTGGAAAA
Organism: Erpetoichthys calabaricus; assembly: GCF_900747795.2. Taxonomy (NCBI): domain Eukaryota; kingdom Metazoa; phylum Chordata; class Cladistia; order Polypteriformes; family Polypteridae; genus Erpetoichthys; species Erpetoichthys calabaricus. The sequence continues at coordinate 80,427,240 of NC_041394.2, forward strand.
GTACTATAGTATAGTAATCCAAATCATATTATGTGATATCATCTACTGTTAAATTCTGCTACGTACTTCTAAAGTTTTTATTTTTATACTGTATTGAGGATTTGTTCTGTGTATTGTATTGTATTGTATTGTATTGACCCCCTTCTTTTTGACACCCACTGCATGCCTAACCTACCTGGAAAGGGGTCTCTCTTTGAACTGCCTTTCCCAAGGTTTCTTCCATTTTTTCCCTACAAGGTTTTTTTGGGAGTTTTTTCTTGTCTTCTTAGAGAGTCAAGGCTGGGGGGCTGTCAAGAGGCAGGGCCTGTTAAAGCCCATTGCGGCACTTCTTGTGTGCTTTTGGGCTATAAAAAAATAAATTGTATTGTATAGTATGCAGAAGGGACAGATCTGTATAAGGGAACAGAATGTACAGAACAGAAGAAAGATGGTGAAGAGCTGATTACCCACTGCATATTCCAAGAAGATGTCCTCGTCTTTCCCATGGTGTGTCTTGTGGGATGGCTCATCCTTTCCTGTTCACGCGGATTGACAATGCCTTGAGAGGCAGTTGTCTTCATGTCATGACCATTCAAAACTGGTCCTAACTTTTCCATCTAGTAAGTAATTTGAATAAAAGCATCCATTAAATAAGTAAATCAATCAATCTTTTTCAAATCACTTTTGTTGTGCTGCATCTAGGGTTGTTTACCTAGTTTGCATTTATTTTCTGTTTTTCCCTTGTTTTGTTATTACCATTTTTAATATTTTTTTTATTTTCTGTTAGTTTTGTTTATGAATTAGCATTTATGTATTATCACGTTAGTATTCTACACCCTCTTATAAATTCAAAAGTGTTCAAAAAAGTCTACATGTACAGACAAGCAAAATAAATAAAAAATTAACACCTGAATTTTCAACCAAACTGTAATGAGTAGGAAGCCAATCAGACAAGCTGGCACACGTGACTTAAAAGCTCATGTTCACTCTGAAAAGCACAAACACCTTTGCTTAGGAAGGGTGTTTATCAGTAGAAGTGACAAACTAGTGAGGCTGGTTTCATTATATTTAATAATGTTTAATTAAAACTGATCATTTTTAAAATCAATGATTTTTTACTAAGTTATGAGGCATGTAACAGTTTTCACTTGCTAAAAATAACACTATAATCAAATGTTTTTGTGTTTGTCTCTTTTTTTGCTGTTTTCCAAGAAAAATAGCAGCCTTGCAACTCCTTAAAAAGTTTACTAAGTACCTGAATGCAAACTAAGATATTTACATTTATTAATCTGGTCGTCCTAATAAATAGATAGATATGCCTACTTTGCTGTCCATGCTGCTAAGACCAGCATTGACAATACTTGCTACTCACACCGCTAACGCTATCCAAACAAGGTTAAGCAAATATACAGTATATATTGTTTGAAGGAAAGGGGTAAGAGAAAGAGGTTGAGAGCATGTGCTGATTGCTGTGCCCACCACAAGATGAGCCACCTGGATTGTGGTCCGAGTGCAGCCATGCAGCAGGTGACATCTCAGTACCATGCTGGAACAGTGTGAGGTTTTTTTTTTTTTACAGTGTCCTGGAATGCCAATCCTGTCCTTGGAAGTTGGAGGACCTGCTTGCAGGGCTGGATGCAGGTTAAAATCATCCCCAAGATGAAGCAATTGCAGGTTAAGGGCCCAAAAGAGTTGAATCACTTCTGGCATTTATGGGATTTGAACTGACAACCTTCCTATTTGGTGGCGTAGATCCCTAGCCTCAGAGCCACCACTCCGCTCAAAGGGGTTTAAAAAAACAAACAAACAAATAAACAGTACTACAGCCAGTAATGATATCACAGATCTTCATAACAAACTACCATGCATACACACCACAATGCCTAGATTGATCTATTTAAAGAAAAAAAGAGACACCAACACACCACAGACAGATGCACTCTATCTTTTCTTATTATCTAACTGGACAAATATGCACTTTTACAGCGAAACAGTATTATGACATTATTATTATGACTTTGATGATATATTTTAATAGTGAAATAACATATGTGGTTAATTTATTTTTCAAGAATATTCTTTGAGGCTCATGTATGTTTTGACACTCCGTTTACAACTACAGGAATAAAGGTTACTCACCCACTACTTTTAAATTTCACTCCCATGCCACAAAAAATTAGGTCAGGTCCTGTGGAATTTCCACCGAACTGTACACATCTACTTTGAGGTGAGACTCTTCTGGATATGGTAATTTTAGAGGCGTCACACCCCTTTCTACCTTATTTGAGACTCTGCTTCACATAAAAATGATTTGTTCAAAAGACCAAAAAACACATTGATTTAAGAGTAGCTTAGTGCAATCTGAGCTACATATTTTGCTCAAGGCCTTGTGGAGTTTTACATATTCTATGCCAGATATCCATTTAAAATTTAATAATAATATGAAAATAATTTGTGCTTTTCATGAACTTCAAGATTTTAAAAATAAACTTATGAAAGCATCCTTTTTTGTGATCAATTTGTTATTGAAACAAAATGTGCACACATGAACCTTAAAGGTAAGCCTATTAAGAAGTGATTAGTGTAATCCAACTGCACCCAATTTCCCCAATAAGGGTATAGGGATAAAAGCAAAAAGCAAAAAAAAAGTATGAGACTAACCACACCACCTGAGCAGGCTCAAAGAATGAAAAGAACAGTGCCAATAGGACCCAGACAACCAAGTTCTAATTGACTAAGCTGAGGCAGACCATTCTCGAAGGATTTAGCATGAGGACAGTTCAAGGGAAATTAAATTAAAAATTGAGGATAGCCATATTTTTCAGAAAAAGAAAGGATGTGGAGGATGATGATGAGTATTTTGGAAATGAAGATCACTTATATTCAGTTTTGTTTCTATGAAATCAGTCTTAAATTATTTCATCTAGTCTCCCAGTACTATTCTAAGAAGTCTCCATTAAGCCCAAGTCTGCTGTTGTTATACTCAAGTCTCCATTTTCTGCTAAAGTTTCTTTTGAACCGGCTACTCCATTGTTGTTTACCACTACTTTTGAACCACCTGCTTCAGTACATGCTACAGTTTGGATTGAAATACCATTTCCTGGTTGTGCTGTTGTGATTAAAGACCCACCAGTTCCCCTATCAATTGCTTTTTCTTGTGAAGTCCTGTCTTTTGTTCCTACTTTTTCTAGTTTCATAAACCACAATATCCACTTTTTGCTTCCATTTTTTTTTTTCACCCATCCATACAGTGTTGGGTGATATAGTGTAACTTACTCTTCCGGCACTTTCAGGCCTTCTTCAGCCTCATAGCCTGGGACCCCAGTCTTTACCTTTGGTTTGTGTCACTGTTGCCAATGGGCTTTCTGATTCTGCCTTTGTTTTTTTTATCTGAATCTGCTGCATCCTATGTACAGGGTGCTCCCAACCTGCTATATTTGAGCTTTGAGGATGTCTCACTTGGTTTCTTAGTGGCTACTCTTGTTTACCTCTGACTTTGCAAAGTCATCTCTGTTGAATAAATTGTCATTTCTAAATTTGTGCCAAGTGAGTTTGTGTTGATGGGTCCTTCTGATGCCTTAGTGCACCATCTGGAGTTATTTCCCACCTTGTAACAGAAGTTATCATGATAGGCTCAGGCATCCTTTACCTTAAATTGCATTAAACAATAGAACAATGTTATTAACTTGAAAGAGTCACTGTGCCACTGCCTCACTGCTTCAGATTCTTGTGTTTGAATCCTAGGCTGTCGGTGAGAAGTTTACATGTTCTTCACTTATCTGCCTTGGTCTTTCTCTGGATAATTCAGTTTTTATCCCACATTTTAACCATGTGCATGTTAGGTTTAGTGGAAAAATTCAGATTGTTCCTAAATTATACAAGAGAATATGCCTTGTAGTGTATTGGCACCATGTCAAGGCCTGATTCCTGCCTTGTGCCTGCTGCTGCTGTCGGGATATGCTTTTATTAATTTTCAGCTTTTATGAAAAATCTAATGCAAAAAGAACTAACTAACTGAAAGGTAAACATTTGCAAACATTTTATAAAGAAATTGTGCAGAGGAAGCCTTCCAGTTTTACAAAGTACATTATTATGAAAGACATTCATAATTTATTGTAATGCTATATCTGCAATACAAGATAATTTTATTGTTTATCTTACTTATGAGTCAATTATTCCTAATTTTTTATTTCCCCTATTATTAAGAACACTTTCAGAAAGCACCTTACAAAGATAGCAAAGTAATGATCTGGTTAATGGTTAATGGTCTGCTTAATAACAGCAGAGATAAAGAAAGAAGCATGATATAAAATTTGCTTACTTGTCACTTTAACTATAGAAAAGGCACATGTTTTCCAAGTAGCAGCTTGGACTAAAACATTCAAAGGGTTTAATTAAATCATACTATATATTCATGCTTACCATCTTCATGTAGTTAAGGCATGTAGGACCACAATCTATTTTCGCAGCATCAAGTGCAAAGGAGGAAAGATAGGTTTAGAAGGTGTATTTTATGACTGACTGGTTAGCAAATGAATATTCCATTTAGCTAGAAGGGCTGTCTCTCTCTCTCTCTTCTGGAATTGTGGATCTCTGTTTTCCAACACACATATTCTTTTTAACACAGGTACAGTATAAGGGGTCAGTCAAAAGTCATGTGAGTAGTGGTGCCTTCATATGTATGAATTTGGCCTACCCATTTCTTATACATTTTGCACCACAAATTCATCTGTCATCTTTGTGACCACAGGCAGACCCGTTACCTGTTTTGTATAAGCCTAACCAACCTTTCCTCCTAACTAACTGTCTTTCTGTCAGCTGCCATCTGTCCTTGCAACTATTATTGAACTGGAGCCCATTACACAATATACAATCTAAAAGTTGCCTGGCTGTGGCAGCACTAGAGACTGTTCTCTCAGCCATATATACAAGCCTTTAACAAAGGGTGGGTAGTAGTACCAACGTAATGAGAAGATGGCTATACAAAAATAAATTAGAAGGTAGTTACAGGTATATTTGAACCTAATTCTACAAGACATATACTTTTGGAAATGCAGCATAGTATACATTTTACCAAAATATTCTATTTTCTTAAGCAAGTGAATAAAATTATGCTTCTCAGGGGTTATATCCAGATTTATCATACTATGAATGCCCAGTGCAATTTCGATCTGATGCCTAAGTAAACCATTGCCTAAGGGTAAATGAGCATGTTCTATGGATTGATGGATGGAACCCCAGATTATACCCTATAAGAAATTTAAAATTGAGGATTTGGAACCATTAAGTGTTAATCTTTTTAAGACAAGAGAACATCATAACTATGCCAGGGCAACACATCTCAGTCATAAATGGAACCAACAGAATATTCCACTGTCAGAACCAATCATTTAAAAGCATGTGTGATCAGTCTATTTTAAACTCTGTCATAACTAAATTTTGCTGTTTTTGGAAATGAATGTGAAGGGTGTTTTTTTCTAACTACACACAATAGCTTCAATATCTAGTCATCTACTGCCTGTACTGTCTGCACTTTGGTACTCATTGAAAACCGTTCACGTCAGACCATTTTAGGCGAGACTCCTCATGTACTAATGAGAGCAGTGAACTGATTTAGGATTCTGCTTCTATTTGACACTGTAGCTGGAACTAATACAGTATATATACATCATAAGCTATGCTTCTAACCTCAGTGTATCTCTGGTAAAGCTGAGCCTTTATCTTAAGTACCATGCTGCCATTACCATCTTCTTCTTATCACTGAACAAAACTGCCCCAACAGTCACTCTTCCAAAGTGGCTCAGTTGCCATCTTCTAATTATAGGCAACAATGCCTTTTAACACTAGAAGAAAGCTTATTTACCATGGAAAAAATATAAGATGAAACTTTTGGTTTTGGTATATATTTTTCCTTATTTTCTTAAATGTTTTCTCCTCTTTGGCCGTTACTTATGAGAATGAAAAAAATTTAAGAACTTTATTGCTATGTAGAATATTTGCTAAGAATTTGTCTTGACATTAAAGCATTAAATATTTGTTTATACTTGCGTCCACTGACCTGCTAATCCAATTTCAGCATTATGGGGAGATATATTCTAGTCTGGCTACATTGTAGGGAACTATCCTTGGATGAGATGTCAGTACCTTGCAGGGCATACTCATACACACACACCCACACCCACACACAGACACAGAATCTTAGTTCAGTGGTACCAATCAACCTAACACACATCTTTGGGATGTGGAAAGACATCCATAGTTTATGCAGAAACCCAACACGGCCATGGGAGTGGCATAGAACTCCACATAAATAGTGTGGCAGACCAAGATTCAAAACAAATTTCCTGAACATGTGAGAGAGAAGTGCCATTGTTCCACCCCTCAACCATAACTAGCAGATTAAAAGTACAATGTTTAACATTGCCACAACAAAAGTGGGCAGATTATTATCTGATATATTTATTTATCTTTCCATTTACCCAGTCTCAAAGGTATCTTTATTCTGCTCCTATTTGGATTGAACTGGCTATTTAAAGGATTGCAGGGAACATGCACACACGTGTATAGGGGCATTTTGACAACATCAAAATCAATAAAAGCACTTCAGTCTAAATGGGAGATAGTAGAACTGTGCGTGCGCGTTTCCTTGGTAACAGATGGGCACTCTTAATGACGAGCACATGATTGCCTATGAGAGTCCTGCTCTTCTCCTTCTTAGAATATTGCCGTTGCTGCCCTCTATAGGAACAATTTTGACAAACAAAAAAAACTAATCCACAAAAGAGGGTCACATATGACTAGCTTCAGTCAGAGCAATTGATACACTAGTCATCCTTCACTATGTTGTAGGGGTTTCAATGAAAACCAAAATAATTAATGGAATACTCAAAATACAATGGAACAACTGTGCTTTAATTTAATTTGATTAGATATAGGTAGGTAGCATAAAAAATGCATAAGAAAGTGGGCTCTTTAGCACGAAGTTGCACATTTAGTGCCCATCTCTGATTTGCTGTCTCAAAACAAGTAAGTCACTTGCTCTGCATGCACATCAAGTATTAACAATAAATATGAACATTAGTAGTCTGAGTCTGTACTTGTGAACTGCCTTGTGTTTTTATTTGCTAGAAAAGCTATATAAAATAAAGATTGTGTGTCTGTATGGTAGGTTTATACTAGTCTACATGTACTTATGTTTTTATAAGTCATTTTGGACAAAAGTCGTATTTAAATAGATGTAAATGCAATGTGAGGATCTTATAATTAAGGTAGAGGCTATGCATTTTATAGCAGAGGTGATGTCTAAGTCACTTGCTGAAGCATCTATCTAAATAATTTAAAGTTAAAAAAAATAACACCCCACCCTCAGAGAGAAAAAAAACAATTAAAATAAAATCGGAAATGCTTTAGACAGTTGGAGTAGACCTATGTGTGTTTCCATGACAACTGTTTTGAACTGTTAATTGTGAGCAGCAGTAGTCAGGGCTGATGACACATTCTGTTTCGGCACTGTCTGAATTTAGTCTTTACCTACATGAGGTCTCCACACATTCACATGAAGGTGTTCAGTGAGATTTCACTATAATACCTGACAGTTTCAGCACTCTGTGTTCAAGGCTTAGAGAGAGAGAAGGCTCAGATGTGCACAGCAGGGAAATGAGCAAGCGCAGAATGGCTCCCAGAATGCTTAGTTATCAAAAGAAGAGAAAAAAAATTGTTGAGGATTAGCTTGTGCTTTAGTTGAGTGATATATTGGTGTATGAATAAGAGAAAGACAGTGTTAAAAGATTTATGATTATAGTGGGCATCTGTTTTCATGGTAGGGCAGGAGCCACACAAACCCTGGTGCAATCCAGTTCACTAGGGTTAAAGACAAGAAATAGACCTCTCATTAGGCACTTATTTTTGTTCCCTCGTACTCCTGCCCCTTTGCCAACATGACTTTGTGTATTAAAGTGGCAGGACAGAGAATTCTTGTGATTTGCTTCTCTCTTTGTCTCTGTGTTTTCCAACAAGGTTTGGCATCTTGTAATTTGCCTTGTTTGCAATTTTTTATTTGGTGCCCGGAGATGTACTGTGTTTTAACAATTTGCATTTTCTTTTGTACTGGCTGACTTTTTTGTGGTTGGTGATGTTTTAGACCCATTCACATTCCCACTGCTATATTTAATCTATCTCTATCACTGGGTGATCTTCCCAAAGAGTTTTAACTCCCATATGAGCATTGGAACACATATCTAAATGTGGCAGCCAGAGGTGAGAACAGTCCATTATTCTAATAATAAACATTTGCTGACTCCCAAAATTAATTTACAAGACTTGAATGAAGTCTTGGGTTTCCAATTTTTGCCAGGTCCCAATGTAATGTAGCAGACTTGTCTACAAACCATATTTAGAATGTTTAGAATTACTTGGAGCTACAGTGGTTCTTTAACTAAATATTTGTTGCATTTTGGTGTGCCCATGCCCATAATAGTACCCTGGGATTGGCTATGTATTCCCTACAGAGGGTAAACAAACTGTAACACGAGGGAGTGGTTAATTTTCTTATAGAGTATTTTAAAAACAGTGAATAACAAATGGAAAACGGCAAAATTAAAATGAACATACAGTAAGCTAAAATTAGCCTTCTGTGTCTCTGAGGTTGCCTGCATGGGTTTGAATCCCTGTCTGCCTCTGCGCAATGTGGCATGTTCTGTTACCCTTCACATTGCTGTACACAAGCATTCCCTTTAACACTGTCATCTTTTCTGTTTCTCTCTCTCTCTCTTACTCTCCCATTAAATTTGTTTTAGACCCTAGCACATCTTCCTCTCGCCATCTAAATGTTGGCCTCAGTACACTTCATAACTCTACACTTAGTAACCCCTTGGTTGTTAGACAGCATTGAACTTAACCCAGGGTCACAGGTTTACTTCTGGGGTGATGGTGGTTCTATTTCTGCAGTGGGGTGAACTGGCTACAACTGCAAACATCTCAAATCATCTAGTCTGGGATTGTGCTAATGGGGAGGAGTTTTGTGAATCGTTTCCTTCCAGTCCCTACATTTAGACATACATAAACCTTGTTGGTGTGTTGCATGTTGGTCAGTAAGAATTGTAAGTAAGTAAGTAAGAAGTGCAAGTAAGAATTTTTGTGTACATGACAGAAAGCATGTTCACACCTCCTGCTAGTGTTCTGCAGCTTCCATGTGTCTCTCCGCCTAGCATCTTGAGGTAACATCGCATGCATCCAATTAGGTCATAACCCTCTGTCTCTGTCTTACTTGTGCTTGAGTCCTTACATATTTATTTATATTGGGTGTCCATGGTAGCCAACACACTTATAGGGCATACCTTTCCCTGCTTTAACACTGCAGGTAGTTGCTTTCCTCTTTCCAGTGTGCCTATCACAAGTCTAAGAATTGAGCAGCAATTAGAGAGCAAATAGTTGAGGAGAACAGACCATGACTAAAAGAGAGGAATATAAAAGGAAGAATTATGAGTGTGTGTTGAGTAGAACTCATCTATCATTACAACTCTGCACTATTTCAATTTTTCTCACAAACATTTTTAGCTATACTAACACCCAACTGTGAGGGATTAATACTTTAACCAGGGAGGATTCTTATTGGGTTCACTTCCCAGGTCCTCCCTGCGTGGAGTTTGCATGTTCTCCCCGTGTCTGCGTGGGTTTCCTCCGGGCGCTCTGGTTTCCTCCCACAGTCCAAAGACATGCAGGTTAGGTGGATTGGCGATTCTAAGTTGGCCCTAGTGTGTGCTTGGTGTGTGGGTGTGTTTGTGTGTGTCCTGCGGTGGGTTGGCACCCTGCCTGGGATTGGTTCCTGCCTTGTGCCCTGTGTTGGTTGGGATTGGCTCCAGCAGACCCTCGTGACCCTGTGTTCGGATTCAGTGGGTTGGAAAATGGATGGATGGATTCTTATTGGGGCAGCAAAAAATTAGTAATGAATGGAAAAACATCAGCTAAATGTCCAATGGCTCAGGCACATGTTTCCATGCTGTGTACTATTTATTTATACACTAATAGGACCTAACAGTGTATTTCATTTAATACTGCAGTCTGCCTTGCTCCTCATGTATTATCCAGTCACACAGCAATCATCTGATATTTCAACTGAAGGAATCCATCTCAGTAGCTTTCAAAAAGCAAAGAACAAACATAGAATGGGCAGAAAAATATTTTGAATCATAACCAAGGTCCTTTAGTCATCTGAGTCTTTGCTCCATCTGTCTCTCTATCTATCCTTTTTTTCTAATAACCTCCAGCTTTTCAGGAATTCCAATGGTTTTGTGTTGAAAATCATTTGGAAAGACCATTTTGTCCTACACGGTTATACTAACCCTTCACTTTCACATTAAAAAAACAAAGATAACTCCTGTCCTACTTATTTACAGGCACAGTATGAATAATTCTGGGTACAACATATTTGTGTGAAATCAGCTGAGGCAGCATTTACTGCTGGTTTGTCTCACACTTTTGTCTGTGTTTCGCCATTAATTTACTGTAAATAAGTTAATTAATAAAGACCTTAGCTGGAATTCAAATGAGAATGATTATTTTAATTTCTGTACTTTTTATATATGAAACAATCATATTCATTTTTAATTAACCTTTTTTTCTTTTCAGTGAATCAAAATGTATTTGAAGTAAAATCTTTCATAACAAAACACCAGCACCAAGTGAAATTCAAAGATTATTAGATTGTAAGATTATTTGTCTCCATACCTTTCAAGGAGTACTTGTGTCTAGTCAACAGTTTGTTTTTAAGATATTTTTTATCTGTTTTGTTTTCAGTTTTATATTTTCAGTCTTTTTGCCAGTTTGATGATGTTCTCTAAAGTTGCCATTATATTAGTTGCTATGGACAACTCCACAGAACAAAGCTGCTAGAAAATGTATCAATTTGGTTGTGTACTAGATGCTGTGATACATAGGACAGACTCTCTCATTCTCTTTAACAGAGAATTTTAAGCTTCGAATTAAAGCCCTTTCTTGATTATGATTTAGGTTTTACCCCATCACAAATGTTTGCATGATCATCATCAGTCTTTAGGCTTGGTTTCTGCATAGTCAACCTATGCCACTTATTGCTCTTTTTTATGAGAGTTATTCTCACCTGCTCCATGCAATCCAAAAACTGGACTAAATAGATGCAGTACATCAATCCTGGATGGATGGATGAACGTTTGTGGAAGGATCTTGTTAGAATCGATTATAATTTGGTCTATCAAAGAGGATAATATAATATATATATATATATATATACAGTATATATATATATATATATATATATATATATATATATATATATATATATACAGTATATATATATATATATATATATACAGTATATATATATATATATATATATACAGTATATATATATATATATATATATACAGTATATATATATATATATATATATATACAGTATATATATATATATATATATATATATATACAGTATATATATATATATATATATATACAGTATATATATATATATATATATATATATACAGTATATATATATATATATATATACTGTATATATATATATATATATATATGTATATATATTGTCACACACGTGCACATGGGAGGCAGCTAAAGGGCTTGGGTAAGGGCAATTCTGAGCCAGACCAGGATGTGGCAGAGTGCACTGACTCTTCTCCCTTTCCTGCAGACCATCCACGGGAGATCTCACCTGGCCCTTTTGACGTCACTTCCGGGTCCGAGCCTATGGAGGAAGACCTTGCCGCCTCTGGCCCCTTTGATGTCACGTCCGGGCTCAAGCCTATGGCTAAAGACCCTTGTGAGCCCGACCCCTTTGACCTCACTTCCTGTCTTCCGCTTCAAAAGCCGCCACCTTTCCCCTAATCCCTCAGTTCTGTTTTGGACTCGGTTTTGTGCACATCAGTGCTGTTTTCATTTTTCGACTTTAAAAACTTATCTTAAACTAGGATTAAAACCCATGACACTGAAACTGTGAGACCTCAATACTAATCGCTGTGCGATTATAATTTATTTATTTATAAAATATTATATATATATTGTCACAAACTCCACACAGAGCCATAGCAAGGTTTGGGGCAGCCGTTCAGTGTCATGGGTTTTAATCCTAGTTTAAGATAAGTTTTTCTCCCCCAAACCACAAGGGTTTTTCTTAGAGTATTCCAATTTTTATTTCAAATACTGTATGTGTGTTACTTTAATCTGTGTATTGCCATTGTCTCACTGTGGGTGTATGCATAGCTGAGCCCTGCAATGGACTGGTGCCCCAACCAGGGCTGGTTCATGTCTTGCATCCAATGCTGACTTTTTAGACTCTGGCCCTCTGTAACTCTGAATTGAATAAATAGTATCTGAATATTTAATGTTAATAATTACATATGATAGTGTGAGGATGAAGAAATTTAAGGACAACAGAAAAGTCTTAGAGCTTCTTTATCTGAGGACCATTCAGTTAATAGTGCAAAAATAGGTAATGTGAGTGAACAATGAGCAGAGTGACATTTTCGTGGTCTGGGTGTGCACTACATTAGTTTACTTGTGTTGTTTGTCCATGTCTGTCTCAGACTGTCTAGTTTGTTTTTCTCTTTTCCTACTACATCACACTACTTGTGTGCTCTCTGTGGCTGGCAGTCTTTTAAATGTGGTGAGTTTGGTTTTATCAAGATTTAAATAATATTGCAGCAGTCAGCCAGAGAAGGGGCTATAATAGCATCAGCAGTGTTGTTTAAAGAACTTCACATTCCGAATTATGAGTGTTTGCAGAGGGTTCTTTGAACCAGTGAAACAATCCTTTTGACATTCGGACCAACTCTGTTTATACTGAGAAGTCAAGAATTGCATATATTATATATTTATTATCTGCCTAAACTCCTTAACAGAACAAGATGCAGAGGACAGAAAGATATGGAAGAAGATGATCCGCTGTGGCAACCCCTAACGGGAGCAGCCATAAGAAAAAGAAGATTATCTGCCTAAACTCTTGGATTGGGTACAGTTCTCTGTCACATAGCAATCGCCCATCAAAATTATTTGAATAATTGTTACAGACATAAGTCAACATTTTACTACCTTGACCATCCCTGCCTAGGCGAAGGCTATATTCCCTGTCCAGACCATAAAGCAAAGCAATGAATTCAAGAAAACCTAGCAAATGAGTGTGCCAACTAACCTTGTGCATAAACTGAATTTAGGACAGTTGTTCACCTAACCAACTACTATTAATACTCTAGAGAAGATATTAGAATGTCTCATAGCACTATCACACACAAAAACACATGGGAAGTAGAACAGAGTGATTATCAGAGTGCTCCCACTTGGAGAATCAAGCACAATCATTTGAGCAGGATGGGGATCAAGCATGACCCACTGCAACCCACTACCTATAATCACAATAGCAACTTTAGACCACTAGCGGTAGCATGCGACTGGACCCAGTGGTTGAGAAACACTGTTTTAGCATATTACATATTTAAAGATGTTATATCCAGATTTCTGACTTATATTCAGCAGCTTCTGAAAACAAATGGATGAATGTTTTATCCCTGTCATAATACTGTTTGTCTTTTTTTTTTGTCCATTTTTACAGATGTCATGTCAATTTCCTGATTTATAAGTGATATGTGTGCATCTTGGCATACAGTTTTATATTCATTTCCATGGCTGTCCTGTTCGGATTAAATATATGACAAACTAGTTTCATTTAACATGTACTATTCATTTGAGGATGTGATGTACTCCCAGAGCTCTAATTTTTAATTAAGTTGCTCTTTATAATAACCATCAGGATTAAATGAAAGAAAATTAGTCACAAGTTCACTGTTTTTTGTGTGTGCTGGAAAGCAATCTGATTTGTCATCTCTGCCTGAATTCAATGTGACAGCAATGCATGGCTGTTGATAAGCTACTCGGTAGAAACAGAGAAAAAATCTGTGACAAGCTGCCTTGAGCAGATATTCTTAACTTGATGAAATGGGTGCTGTAGGTGTGAGCGTGGGTGATGCTGAGCATTCTTTCACGCTGGTTTTCACAGTGCAAATATTACATACTTACAGCACATCGTCTTGATTTAACACATTAGATTCTGGAAAAGATTTAATTTGTATTCTTACAGCTTTAACAAAAGCAGCAGCAAACATCTTTCTGCTTTTATATCTGCCTTTATGATGCCCTGAATTTCATGCAATAAATGGCTTTAAGTACTGTCCAAAAAGCTTCATGCTTAATTATTCTATAGGACAATGGGTTTCATGTATACTGTGGAAAATATTTCCCTTCTTACTTTTTACACTGCTCTACAAAAAGTTCAGCTTTTGATAGACTGCAACAGGGGTAAGGGGTATGGTACAGGATGCACACCCACATTCACCTTTGATTAAATAAGAGACAATGTTTATATCACTCTCATATAAGGCAAATTTAGAGTCACTACTTAAACTGAAATAGATTTCTTTCAAAATATTGGAGTAAATCTCAATTGGAGAATATGTAAAACATTAGACAATAGCCAAATTAGGAACTGAGCCCTTGCCTGTAGAGCTGTAAAGTAGAAATACTACTAGTCACTTTACCACCAGTTATAAAAAACCCATCCACTGTGAACTATCTACTATATAATAAAATGATACACTCTACAGTATGTGTGTGCCTTGTCTTCCTGGGCAATCTGATTGATTAGTTTGGCTTTGGTCTGATTGGTCAGTTACTTTTTTTGACAACTTCGAAAGTGGAAGTGCTGGGCAGGAGAGGCAGAGACATGTGAAGAGTAGTAAAGGCATAAGAGAGTCAACTTCAAAAATGGGCAGTATAAAAGTGGACAGGAGGTGAGCAAGGTGTCTCAAAATGACAGAGAAATCTGAGAAACAGATTTTACAGAAATGGATTTGAAAGAGAGGGCACTGTGCAAGAGAAGTTCAAACACACAGAATAATCAGGAAAGAAGTGTGAGTACATGTAGGGCAACAGAAATCAAATATCAAATATTTTAAAATGTATTCTATTACCTGTCTTTGGCAGGTAATGTGATTAGAACAGAATATTTTCTCCATCTATTTTTGAACCTACTTAATCCAGTTTGACCTCTAAAATAGCCTGGTTTTATCTATGTGGCTTGCATTTTCTGTTTAATTCTGATTCTCGTTTCCTCCTGCATATTTATGCCGTGTATTTAATGAACTGGAGACTCTGAATTGTACCAGTGAGAACGAGAGAGGGTGTGAGCATGAGAGTGACTTCTGCCTTTCACCTAATGCAGCCCGCATAGGTTCTAATGGCATGCAATTCTATACCTGAAAAAGTAGGTAGGTCTGGAACATGAATGCATAATTTTAAGGTGCTCTGAGTCCATATATACACACTTTTTCCTCTCATAATGTAAAGTGTGACATGTTAGATAAACTGGTGATTCCAAACTTTCCCTGCGAGTACCCAATCCATGAAAGCTCCTTCTTTCCATCTGATGCTGCTCTGTCGTTCCACAACTCTAAATTGGATTAGATTGATTGGAAAATTCTGTTATGCTATATAATAAACAACATCTATTGTATATACTATATGTTATGAAATGATATATGAATGGTCAGTGCTATCTTTCAAAGGAAAGACTTTAAAAATGCCTCAAGCATAGGAAATCAGGGATTAAACGACTCTTAGATTATGTTTAACAATGATGCAATGTATCCTAAATAATATACATTTCTGAAAAACTGTATCTGTTAGGACAAGCCTACGTTAATATTTTTTTTAAAGAAAAATGAAATGCACCTGAATTTGATTTGATTTTCAATTATATTATCTTAAATATAAAGCAGAAAGGCTGGAGTGAAATGCTTCTCTGGGTGTACTCTCTACCCATAAAGCAGTCAACCTGTGGATGTAGGAATATAGCCAGTTACCAATCAATCAATCAGTTACAATGCCATCATCTGGCACTCTACAGGGTGACCAATACTCATTCTGTATACCTCACTACTCCTTCAATAACTGAGAGATATTTCTTTCTATCACTAGCCATGGCCATTGGTACAATTTCATACGGTTGTCCTTTTTTATTTTAACGCTGTTAATGTTTTGCTGTTCTGCTCCTTCTTCTTGAGTTATTTAGGTAAGAGTCATTTGGAGTCGTAGATAAGATGGGAAAGGTGGAAGGAAACTTAAAGAGAAGAAATCAAAGTAATGAGAAGAGCTATGTTTCAAAAATGTATTATAACAATTATAACAGATGCTATAAATTACTGATATACAGGATGACAGCAGGGTAATCTGGATGATACAGTAATGATGGGTGAACCCTTCAGTGCTCCCTGTTGCCATTTTTTCTTCAGAAGTGAAGTATACAAAGTCCAAAATATCATCAGCATTTCAATTATGCTCCAGTGGCTTTTGCTTTTTTTTATTATCTAGGAAGTAAAATTAATCAAAGATAAAAGGCGGCAGCATATAAACAATTCACAATTCAACCACAGATTATTCATTTCATATCTATAGGATGTTTCCAAGTGTCCATGGATAATAAATTGATAAGCCATAATAAAGATATATACATGTGCGTAACTGCCTAATCTGGCAAGCAGTAAATTGCAAACATTTGGTAAGAACACATTTAAATGTAAACCAGTGTTTAGAAGGCAAATTCTTGCCACTTAAAAAGCTATAGAATTAAACAGCTATCTTAACCCAAAATGAAAATATTCAGAAGTGATCACAAGGTTTCTTTTTTAGATTCTAATATACAATCATCAACATTGCAAACAGGTTTTTATTTTGGTCCAGATAAATGAAAGTAAAAACCTTTTCTACAAATATGATTCCCACTATGAAAGCATTAGACACAGAGGAAGAGGAGTAAAGCTGCTTGTTGTGCATGGGAAAAAGTACAACAAGAAGAGGTATACAAAATATCAAACCTATACTACATCTGAAAGAGGCAATGATACTTTAAGGCAGAATTAATTTGAAAGCAACAGTAGTTTGTTATTTTTGAACATATATGACTCTATGAAATAAAGACCCCCTTTTCCATCAATTGACTATTTCTTCTAAATACTGGTGTACTTTTTATAGAGAAGGTGTTGGTGTATTTCAGTTAATTCTTTTGATAATTAACAACAGTCCATCTTTCATAGCCCTGCAAATGTTTTATATAAGAAGCTCTGCTCCAGCACAGGCAGGCCACTCAATGAGTTGGCACTGAGGATTGAAACTGCGAGATGACAGAACCCAGTCAGTGTGTTTGGCATGTAGGCAGATGATGGAGTCACAGCCTGTCTGGGCATAGACACTTTGTTGATGACACTCTTATAATTACCCAAAAACGGGAGGAAGGAGACCTGTAGAGTTAGACCTAGGTTCATGAAGGGGATATAGAAAGAAGCCTGCCATTATGGTATTGGTCTGTCCCCCAACTACATCACAAGAGCACGGTCAAAAATTACCTTCCTTCACCAGCCTTTAGCATATAGATATTGGCAAACCCACTGGGATAAAGCACTATATTTTATGTAGTGAATTATTAAAGTGAACACTGTGGTGAGGTGCTTTGTAAGTGTAACATTATAGTACAATTTATTACATATATATTGTAAGTATATATGTTACAAATAGAGCACTGGTAGGTGAAGTGACTCATTCAGAGTCACACAATGGATATGTAAAGTCAACTGAATTAGTCGCCTATTGGGTTACAGACTAGTACCTTAATCAATATGGCACACTACTTGCACAACTTGTAATTTCTGTAACACTTCAGAATCCCTGGCTGAATTTAATTGGAATGAAAGGTGATTTTTTTTCTTGTAAAAAGTTGTAAAATAGTAAAATTAAACATTTCACTCCTTCATACTATCTCACCATGTTTTAATTTGAATGCATGTTATAGACATCACTGGAAAATGGTTGTAGCATTATGCCCCAACCTTAATTCCTTCTTGTTTTATGGAACGTTAAATATGCTTTGAGTCTTACATTTATTTATGCAATATCAAGCATGAAATATTTAAAAAATGCGGTACTCAAGAACATAGGACATCAAAGATAAGATAAGATAAGGTAGTTCTGCCTATCAGATCGAGTGATCTGGGTTCTAATTCCATCCTAGTTATGTGGAGTTTGCACATTCTGATTATAGCTGTGTGGAGTTTCCCTTTGATTTCCTCTAATTTCCTAATAGTGTTTGTATCAGGGCCACCAGTGTCTCTAACCAGCCCACACAGAGGCAATCCCACACAGTCATCGGGAGAACATTCAGACTCCACTTGGGCAAGCATCCAGTTGCAGGATTCAAACCAAGGATAGTGGATATTGAGGTAGCAGAGTTACACCCTGAACTGCCATGCTCCTGTGTGCTTCCTTTAACAGGATATCCAATGCTGCCAGTGTTGTTAGAAGCAAGTTAAAAAAGAGTCAATGAATCTAGACAGGGTTGCAGAACACTGGGAATAAGTCAGGCTGGACACTTTCTTTGTGGAGTTTGCAGGCTCACATTGTATTTACTTAGGCTTTTCTTCTGGTCGTCTAGTTTTCCTTTCACATCTCAACAATAATATTAGATTAACTGGCAACTCTAAACTAGCCCTGTTTGAGGAAGGATTGCCTAAGATGGACATTTACCTTGTCAGAGTTGTTTCTTGCCTTAGACTCTTTGCAGACGCCTAAGACTTTGTTCACCACCTCTCTGCACTAGACAAAGACGGTGCAGAAAATGAATGGATCTAAACGTGAATACATTTCTCATTTAGCAAACTGTGTCGTAGCATACTGTTTAATATTATTCCTCACACATGCACTTTTCTGTAATACTGGCTTATGTTAGACAAGCAAGCAAGAATTTCACTGTACTCTTTACATGTGACAATAAGCTTGAACTTGAAACCAGATGTATTTTAAACCTGTTGTGAATGCTGTATACAGTACATCTTAAGTTTTCATTTTTTATTTTGTTATTGATATTTTACAGTTAACACACAGCACTGCTGATATTGAACACATACTGTAAGCCAATAACTGACTCAATAACTAAAACAAATCCACAGCCATCAGCTTGATACATATGGTTTCCAAGAGTTGCAATAAAGAGCCAAGGCAAATGGACTAATGCCAAAGAATACCCAAGTCACTTGTGAGCTGGCATATCAATGACCACACTGACCATCTGGCAATTCGGGAAAAGGAAAGTTTTGAACAAAGGGCCACAAGTGCAAGATTCAAGATAAATAAAGCAGACATTCTGTCAAGCAAAATAATTATGTAATATTGGTTAAACCTATAACCTCAAGATATGTAAAGTTTAAAGACACTCTCAATATGGAATTTTAACCAGATCATACATGTTTTCACTTCAAAAATCTCAAACATGAATCCAGAACAGGTTTTAGTTCCAGGATACCCTTGGGCATATCCGTGTTTATGCAACATTGTAATTGTAAGTATTCTAAAAGCATGTGTGGCACTTGAGTAGAATACAAAAAAAGCTCCTAGCCGAATAAATAGTTTACTTGAATGTAAGTATAAAACTGCAGTCAACGTGAGTCTGTGACTGTACAGTCTATTATGCATTAGATAGTGCACAATTATCATTTTTGTATTTTATTTGTGCTCTGTATCCCCATCATTGGGAGCATGGAACCTTATGCTTTCTCATTAAATATTGATGACATGTGACAGTTCAGTGAGCATTAGAGCATCAGTTATTGAATTTAGCCATCTAAGTTGTAGGACTTAAACACAGTTGATAGCACTTGACTTTTTCAGGCTCTTAACCTGTTGACATTATGTATGCTTTATGCTGAATTCAGCTGTAGCATACAGCACACCAAGAAAACATTCATAAAGAATAATACATTAAGGACAACTTTGAGGAGTGTAAATTTCTGAATGCACTCTCCAAAACTAGCTGGAAGCACTACATAGCACCCGCAAGAGGAAAATGCATGCCAATAGTAAAACATCTTCAATTATGAAGTCAGATAGAGGAGAGATATCAAACATTTGCATTTCCAAACCCATCTGAGACCATCTACCCAACTCATCTTCTATGCAGAATCATTTAAGTGATGAGGCAACTACTTAGTGTGGCATGATCAGTGGAGATGGCAAATCAGAGAAAAAAAAACTGCCAGGGAGGAACATATACTCTCAAATCTCTCAGACCACCACAGGACTGCCTAACAATCAAAATTATCTTATTCTGATGTAAAAATGGTTAGGGGACATCCAAATTGTTTTGCCTATTGATTGTGAAAACCCTTCCCATTTAGATGACAAAATCCAGAGAGGGGAATGATGAATTACAGGCAATTAATTGTCAATAAATGTTATTCTGTGGCAAAATAAAATACCACAAGAGGATCAAATGGATCATCATGCAATTGATTGTGAGCCCCATCTTGACTGAAAGTACAAAGTACTGTAACAATTCGTTCAAGACCACTATAAATGGACTGAGAGCTCAAGATACCACAGGGACTATTTTCTTTTTCTTATTCCCATAAGTCACAAGAATTTGATACAGTGAGACACAACCAGTAAAGGAAGTCAAAAACCAAGAGTCAGCATAGACTAGGAAGACACCAGAGAGGTTTACAGTAATATCCCTTTGGTCATATACCTTTTAGGGGATAGCCTTTTAGGCTAAAATGAATGTTATTTCGTTTAACCATCTTAAGGAGACAGGAACTCTGCCCTACACTCCACTACAGGTCAGGTATTCCTGGGACAGAAAAGTCTAATGCAGTCAGAGAACAAGAACAAGACAGTTGATTTTGTTAATAAACCACATGACAGTGTTACTACTACTATTACTACTGCTACTACCAAATAAACAAGTCAGAATGAATACACTCAAAGAAATAGTAAGCAACACATGTCCCAGATTACTGAGCACCTCCTAGTGGTCACAATGCTGATAACACAATTATTGGATTGCCAGAATGTAACATAATATTCAAAGTCCTGCTTTATCTGATTAAAGGTTGTGGGAGACTGCAACACTATGTGCAATGCAGGAATAAAAATCACAGCAATTCTTATGACCGATTGTAAGTTCAGGCAAAAATAGGAAACAACGCACGGAAAGAGGAACAATAGGACTGTCAGTCACCTTCTTATGTTACAACACACACATTTGGTGGCAAAATGTTGAACATTAACCCATCTTCTCCAGAAACAGAGAATTATGGGTTATGGGATAGTGTTTTACAGTTTTAGTGCCAAACTTGTGAAGTTGTAGCATGGAGAAACAAAAAAAGTGCTGAGATAAAAAATTTGGGGAACTTGAAAATTTATTACTTATTAGTTAAAAAAGCAAGAAATGGACATCCATTTTAATGAATAAAAGATAGGAGCAATAAAACTCTAATCCAAGCTACCTTGTTGTATATATTTTCATTTTTCTACTTGTCAATAGAATAAAAGCTGCAACAGACCCCCTACTCTGTTCTTGATATATTTTACTACTGTGTGTTGTCAGGAGTCCTGCTTCTGGAGAGTACCAATCCTGTTTATGCTGTCAGGAAGAAAATCAAGTGTTCACCTACATTCTTTCAAGAACAGCTGACATGGCAAGCCTGTTCTGTTTGAAGCAAGAGGTGCTTGAACACCTTGACTTGACCAAAGGCACCTTATGAAAGGCAATGACAGAGACAGATGCAATCTGCTATGCACTCTACATGAAACACAGGAGTGCTTCTGTGTGTTTGTTCTTAGTATATCAGAAGAAATGCAACTTTTTTAGCTCGGGAAGAGTCATTCTTTCCTCAGGTTTTGGATTCAGTCTGCTACAGATTGAGAGTATTACAAGAAATAGTGCCTTTTATTTTATATAGCAGCATTCTGTTTTAAACATAACTTCATGGCACTTGTTTATTATAATGTAGTTGCTGAAAAATACAGTTTTCAATTCTTGTACAGGTAGCTGCATTGAGAAACTCAAAATAAATGAACAGTGAATCAACTTGCTTTTGTTTTATAATCCATTCACTTGGCCATACTGCTTGGCTGCTTCCTCATCTACAATTTTGAGTGTTGATGACATGCATACTTCCAGCTGATCTTGTTTTCCATTCAGTCTTCATTTTGATGGCCTCATCCAAGGTTGGTTATTGCCTTGCACTCAGTATTGCCAGGATGTACTCTGGCTACTCCATTACCCTCAACTGGATTTAATGTATTTACTAATTAGTTCGTTATATTTATATAGTGCTTTTCTACTGTAGCTACTCTAAAGTGCTATAAAGTAATGGGAGTATGCATGATTATGCCTTCAGTTCCAAGAGCCTGTCCTTATGTGCAACTCTTTGTTTAAATCGCCTTTGAGGCTCTTTTTCCAGGGGCCTTGTATGCTGAAGAGCACTCTTTTATGAAGAAGCTCCACATTAGAGTCTTAATTTCAGTATTTTCCTCCTTTAAAAAAATCAGCTGGTCCAGAGGCAGAATCATTAGAAGTGTCCCTTATGATTATTGCAACATAGTCATGTCTCCTGACCCCTTATGTCATCACTACTCCTGAGTTTTCATTAGAGGTGCAATTCATACTGTAGTTCCTCTTTCTGTCCCTCTGTTTCTCTCTTTCTCCATGCGCTGTTCCCTTTTATTTCTTCCCCTTTTCCAAGACTTCTTATATTCTTTTCTTATTTATTTTACTGTCTCTTTGTTTTTGGGAGAAAAAAAGCTTTTTGAAAGAAATCCCTTACAGTGCATGATGACTCTGGCTCTTTCTGTCTCTTCAGATCAATGAAGAAACTAAGCATGTTGCTCTCCTGCTGGATCAGAGACAACACTGGTTTCAAAACATTTGAGTTAGAAATTCTGCACAAATTGCTAGTGAGCATTGACTAAAAATGTTTTTTTGTTTTAATAGGCATCTAGAGGGTTTTTAGAGGAGAACTGTTGTAATTTGTTTTTTTCGGGTCGGGGGGTCTGATGGTAGAGCATGCTTTTCTGTTATACTGTTAGCTGGATTTTTGGATAAAAAATAATACACATTGAGCATAAAAGGTAGGTATTTATTCAGATGACTGAAATAAATAATCAGTGACTGTGTTATTATTTCTGGTCATGCTCCCATATAATTTCACACTTCAGTTTCCTTGAAAAAAAAAAAAAAAGCACCCTTAGAGAGACACTTTCAACAATCATCTGCTTGTATGTAATTTTCTAAGAGTGCCTTCCAGCAGTCCTGCAGAATATAAAGTACCCGCCTTTTAGCTGTTCTGGACAAAATAAACAAAAATGTCCTACTGTGCGTCATTTCAGTATGATCATGTATCCAATGCTTATCAAAATTTAAATGTCAGTATAAAATGTTTAGTGTTATAAATGAATACTTCTTGGTGACTCTGTAAATTTAATCAGATACATCTAAAACACCTACAGTTACAGTAGTTGGTATCGTGATTCAGGCCTAAACTAAACAGAATGCCAAAACACAACTTTCCCAGCTCACAGCTTTTAATGTTTAAATTAATTTATTAAATTAAATAAAGAGAAAATTCTACAAAACAAAATAATTCTAAAATTTATCCAGATGCAACATTCAAAATAATTAATTATACCAAACCAAAAGAGTAAATAACCAAAGAATACAAAATAAAAAACTAAACGCTAAATATACAAAACAAAATGCAATTAAAAAATTACCAAAGCAAGTCCGATAAACCAAGAACAAAAGGCAAAGTCAAATCTAAATGAAAATGGTCAAAACAACTACAACAACATCAGCATGGGATCACAAAAAGGAGGTCCCAAAAAGCGCAGCTATTTTAACTAATTTCAAGGAACTGTGGCAATAGGTGATTTTAAATACAGCTCTTGATTTTATATCTCAGGGCCATAATTGAATACTAGTTGGAAAAGCGATCAGGGTAAAGTTATAAACATTATAATAATCACAAACAGAGATCAAACAATGAAGTGAAGAAAGTTTGCAAAATTTACAAAAAAAATGAAAACAACAGACTTTTGTTAATAAAAAAAGGAATAAATAATACAAGGGGAACAACAAAGTACTATGGGACAAATAAAATAAACGCCTCTGCCCTCTGGGCCCAGCTAAGTGCCAGTAACCCCTGGCTACTCTTTTACTTGTTCTCCATGCTCATATTCCAATATTCTGGCCCTTCTTCCTCCTTCTGGTCAGCTGAGCCCTTGTCACTAGGTATCTCCCAACTCTAACCTCACTGGCCCACAGGAATCAAGGCCCTTCTATATTGTGCCCTTGAATCCTTCCAGGTAACCCACCAATAAGCACTTATGGGGTCCTGGCTGGCATCAATATCTGGTGTCATCTGAGTAGATGGCACCAGGTGTCCCTGCATCATAGCCACACTGCAGCATTGTACAGGAGAAAGGGCAGATTTGTTCTCCTCTCCAGTACCCTTGAGAGCCTACATTACATTGACTCTAGGCACTAGGGGAATCTCAGACCTCACAATAGGGCTTATGATCCCCCTGTTGCGACGATAATGTGGCGTGGTGGTTATTAAAAGTACCACAACCCATATTAACATCACAGTACACATGGCCATAAGCTTGAGCTTGAAAGTCAAACTTGATATGCCCCAACTTAGGCCTTTCAATCACTTCCACATACAAACATAACTTAAAAGATTTTTTGGTTTATAAAGATCATTCCTTGACCTTCAACTGAACAAACAATTTGGAAAGTTAATGCACACATGGAAGAACATAACAAATCTATCAGTTATATGTACACATTTGCAGGGTTAGTAGGCCTCTGTGCAATTTTACTATTTTAGAATCATTGTTGTTTGAAAGATTAGAGGTTTTTAAATGTATTTTGGTTCTCTTTCTAGTTTTAACCTCAACAAACTCAGCTATTTGCTGTTTTTATAAATGTCATTTATTATTTTTTCATGGTGTCTGTTGCACTGTTCGTGACAGATTTTTGATCTTTTTTTTTGGATGCAGAACTTAATTTTTTTTATTTGTCTTTATCTCTGGAGTATGTTTTGAGAGTCAAAATTGTTTTGCATTTCAGTACAACACTGTTATTGTTTTTCATGGGTGCCGCTGTTTTGAAGGAATATCATTATGGTTTCTATAGTGTTGCTATGCTGGAATGACTGGGAGGTCAGAATACATAACATCACTGGCATGACTGGGCCATGCACTTCCTGGTTATTCAGATTACAGATACAAACCAAAAAAGAAAAAAGAAAACGCTTTCCCAAACTGTGTGTGTTTAGTAACCTGGTGTAATAACTTCTTTGGTTTTGATCTTTCATTATGAATTCTGTAAAGTGATATGATTTTGTTGCTTCATTTCTAAGGTCTTATGGTTAACAATTCTTGACTTACATCTTTGACTGCATTTCATCTCCTAGTTGCTTTCTTGTCTAACTCTGCCTTGTCTTTGTTGTAGCACATTTGCCGATTGCTGCTTATGATTTGTATATTGGTTTAACAAAATAGTGTGCTTCTGCCCCGCAATGGACTGCTAACATTGTCTCCTGCCTTGCAGCCAATACTACTGGGATAACCTTTGGTGTCTGTAATTTTTAAGTTGTTAGGAACACATTAAATTTCTGTCTGATTTGTTTACTTCCATTGTTTGATGCTGCTTGTGTTTGTTTTCATAACTGTAAATATTGTATTATTACTCTTGTGCCTTTTGTTTGATACTGTTTTTGTTTCCCCATTTTGTGTATGTGGTTTTTCATGGACAATGCCATGTTGTTTATGGCAATGAAACCTTTTGCCAGTCATTCAGTTCACCTCTATATAAGATGACTGTATACTCATGCACTGTATGTGTCAGGATATTAGGATCAAAATACTTGTCATTTGAAAATGCAGTGGAAACTATGTCTAAGTACCTTCCTGCTTTGAATCTCATTTTGGATTTCTGACTTAGTTTCTTGGTTAGTATTTTGGCTTCATTAAAAGTTTATTTTGTCCTCTTGTGCTTCAGACATAAATTAATATTTTGAAAATTCTTTGCCACTTCTCCTTATAAGACATTTATTAATCTAATTTGTGCCATAAGATATTAATACAGTCATTCCATCAGTCCAATTTAAAAATTATAAATGAGTCTGAAAAAGAATGGACAATGTGCGTAAGAGTGTGTCACTGAACTAGTAATCTCATTATAGTGTTGCAAATTAAATCATTTTTTTAAGAAACATACTATTTCTAAAACCACTGAACTTTGTCTGTTTTGTAGTTTTTTTTTTAGGTTAAATTATATAAAGTGAAAAGCAACATGACTGTTGGCATAAAGTCAGTACAGACCTACAGTATGTGTGTGTATAGGAAGTAGGGGCGAGAAAGCACTTAATGCTTAACAGCCATTTGGACCAGTATCAGATCCTACCATTTTCACAGGTGTATCCCACTAGTTTCATCTGTTTAGTCATGGAGGAACCAGAGCCTATCCTGGCAACATATGGTCCAAACCAAGAACGAACACTGGTTCATCACAGGGCCCATTCAGACACACAGTAGACCTGTTTATGGCTGACACTTAACCTAACCTGCATGTCTTTGGAATCTGGGAGGAAAGCCCACAAACATTTAGGGGATAAATATGCAAATTCCTCACATACTGTTACCAAACCACTGTTTGCACCTGTTACTTTGTAGCTGTGTGGTACCAGAAAATCACAATGTTGCCTATAGTTAAAATATATTCATTTCTAGCTTTTTGATTACTTTAACATTACTGTCAAAAGTGTAGGTTTTAGATGCAGAAACTAACTTTTAGATATTCTTGTGTGCGGATATTCACAATTTTGCCCTGGGACAGCTACAGCAGTAGGGTAATACTGTATATGTACTTGGTTTGCAGGGCAGTACTAATCATTATTTTCCACTGTTCACATTTATGATAGCATTCAGTACTGTTAAGTTTATATTAGGCTGCTGGTTATAAATTAATCATCTGTGTGTGAGTGTGTTTTTACTTAAGAGTTCATTGTGTTCTCCAGTTATTCATGTTGCAGACAGATAGTCAAAATAAATCTACTCTCTATATATAAAAAGATTAGCGAAATCGTGCAACATTTTCATGTAACTTTTCATGTACACCCCCCCCCATTTTAGAAATTCTTAAATAGTCCTAAAAATGTCATTATCACTAGTTTGTGAAACAAAACTCAATGTAATATTTTGATGTTTTTGCATCACATGCAATTTGCCATTTATATATAGATATGTAACATAACATGACATTGTCAAATCTGTTTAGTCAATTCAGGGTCAGGAGGCCATAGCCTATTTCAGCAGCTGCGGATGCACACAGGACCCAACCGCTGATGGTATGCCACCCCTCATAAACATACAAGAACATATTGCATAAAACTGATGACCGTGTGCATTTGTGAAGAAAGGAATAAAGGCTGCTAGAGCAACCTTTTTTGGAATCTTCAAAGCTTTATTCAATGGTAAAGAAATAACAATTAGAGTGAGGGCTGCTTTACATTAAAATAAGGGAAGGTGAATTTAAGTTTCATAAGTGTTTGATTTTCATACATTCAGATTAAATCTTTCAGCTTACTGTGTGAAGTAACAAGTAATATTACACAAAGATGAACAGCATCATACAGTCAACACTTGGACACAATAGTAGGCACTATAACTGAAATCCTTATACACAATGAAAATAATTAATCGTGACAATAAATAAACAAATTGCCTAATTTAGATACATGTAAATTCTGATAATGCTATCGCTCTCTTCAAAGAGGCATGATTGCCCTTAATGGGATCATACAGTCTTTCTTTCTTTCTTTCTTTCTTTCTTTCTTTCTTTCTTTCTTTCTTTCTTTCTTTCTTTCTTTCTTTCTTTCTTTCTTTCTTTCTTTCTTTCTTTCTTTCTTTCTTTCTTTCTTTCTTTCTTTCTTTCCTGCATGTTAACAACTATTTTAAGAGTCTTGTTTAAATATGCAGAGGAACTTATAAAGAGCTGCTTCTAGGTGGTCACCTTTAAACACACAGCCTGGTAGTGTGGTGCTGAGCTACATTTTCCATGCAGTTTGGAGAAATGAAAGATCCAGTGTACTCAGGGAACATTGAAGATGATCAAACACTTCTATACTGTAAAGGCAAAGGTTTGCTAGGAAACCATCTTGGTGTCATTAACCTACTTTTAAATTCAGTGTGGCTTTTACTCACAGTGTCTGCACTTATTTAAATCTCAGTGTTGCTTGTTAAGTTTCATAACTGTTGTTACATTTAGCATAGACATTTTTACTGATGAATTACATTGTTAATATATTGCATTGTTAGAATTGAGGTAGGGTAAAGTGACTTTCATCCTTGGAAACCAGCTATGGATAGAAAGCCACAGCACATTAATTCACATCAAGTTAGTTATCATTTGCCAATTACCCTGAACTACATATCTATGGGATGAGTGATATAATAAGAGTGCTATATAAACTCAGAAAGAACAGAAAAACTGTGAGGTGCAAATCATACTTGAAGAGCTTTTTATTAGGATGATCAAGCAATGTTTTTAGAGGTGAATGTATTGCATTAATCACCCAGTATCTGTAATATTTTTAGATTACCTTTTTTGAACAAAGTACTTTTGAAAATGGCAGAACCCAGAGGTTTTAAAGTAAGGTCCATGGTTGACTGGACAGACATGGAAATAAGAATTTTCATGTACTCTATACACATAACAGTAAACTTGAGTTTAAACTTTAAACATTATTTCTACTGTGTGTGTTCATTCCTGGGTACATTTGGTTGTTTGTATCCAGTTGAACTATGTAGCCCTTCAATCTCTTTTATGGTGTCATTTGTAAGCTGGTTTTAGTCTGCTAAAATTGGTAGTTGAATTAAACAGGTGTGTGGCTGTGAAACGTTGCACATGAGAGTTCAATGAATGACATAGCATTACTACCTTCTTTTGGTGTATTACATATAGTTGTTGAAAAAAGCAGAAGGACCATACCTTTAACGTGACTTTTTGCTCTGAATATAAATCTAATATAAATGTTTAATAAATATTATATTGTCTCTGGTCACTTTGGGTCTGCTAGTGTTTGATGAAAATGGTACACTACTGTGAAATGCTGCACTTTTCCAGATACAATGGGACATAGCATGCCCAGTCTCTTTAAGTCTACTAAACATAGTGGTTGAATAAAAAAGATAACACATGGCTATTGAATGTTACAAAAGATGCAGATTTCATGTTTTTACATGTTGTACTTAGCACATGACTTTTCAATGTAGGCCATAGTGCCACTGGCTACTTTGAATTAAATGATTAAATAAAACAGCTAGTTTGTGACTGTGGAGTGCTGTAATGGTTCCATGTTTGCCTGACATGTTCAGCGCATAACTTATCAATGAATGTCACTGGATGGTTTTGCCTTGCTGTATTAACTATAGATGCAAAGATTTTTAGATTAATCTGCTGCATTTATAGGTTTAATATATTAGATGGTGCATAACTGTGAAATGACAAACCTGAACGGTCTGAACACAATTATATTTTGACACAATTGTTCAGTAAATTTCCTAATGTCACTGGGTGGTTTCAGTCTGCTACACTTAGTATCTAAACAACAAAAGATGTTTCACACTTTTTCAGATGTCTGGAGCTGTTGAGAGACTGCAAATTTTTAACCTGCACATGTCACAATGAGGTAGCATGCAGTGGAAATGCATCCAAAAATACAACTGAAGTAATATCAAGCAATCTTGTCCATTAAAAAACTGAGCTTTGACCAAATACATTAGCACACAAAAAGTGAATGATACACATTCTTTTTAAAATGCCCTATAACAAGCATTCTTGTTTTCTGTTTTTTGCTGACATCAGAAATACAACTGGCTTTTGTGCATTTTTTTAATACTGTATACATGTTGATTGATTTTAATGTAAAATGTACATTGAGGCATTCTTATGTTAGTTCACACCTTAAAGCTTAGCTATTTCTAAGCCTGTTGGTGAATCTCTTCAGCCTTCATAGTCAAATCTAACCTGAAGTCCCACATCATCTCTGTTGCATTTCATAGTAAACATTCTCATCATTTATTTGGGACAGTTAACAATCTGTTTCTGTATCTCTTCTGTTCAGTTACATGTTTCCATGCCCATTCATTCACTCTATAACTGTTTATCCAATTTAAGGTCATAAGGGTGTGAGGCCTAATGTGGAATTGCTATTTGTAAGGCAGAAGCCAGCCCCAGCAGAGGCACCTGTCTAATGCTAGACATATGCATTCAGGGCCAATTTAGTGTTGCCAATATTGCCGTGCTAATTTTCATTATTTCTTTGTCTATATTTGTAATATTATGCAATACCTTCAAATTAATATGTTGTGCTCAACATATCAGTTATAACAGCTGTTGACTTGAAAGATTTCAGAAGGGATTTGAACCCAGAGTTTCTGCCATAGTCATCATCTTTAATGGATGAAAAGCAAGTAGGTTATCCCTTTGATCTAAGTAGTTGGAAATGCTCATAGCTTTGTTTCGGAGGTTAGTGTGCACAGCCAAACACTGCCAGTAGACTTGCTGAATCAAGCCCAAAGTTAGGAGCCAACTTGAAACACAACATAGACCACAGTAGAGTTCCACTTGTTCCCCTCTCCTGATTCCCGAGTGGTAAATACTTAAGGCCACCTAAGGAACGTTATAAATCTACTTAATCTAACACCCGTAATTCATTTAATTAAATAAGCAAATATTCTCTTATACATGAGAGAGAAGGAGTCTTTCTATGCATGGTCACTTAACTTTCTGAAGGACTGTTTTATTTCTGGTAATTAAGAGCTTTTTTAAAATTTCAATAAGATAAAGCATCTACATGAAATAATAAACTAAGAACTTTTATTTTCCTTTCACTTCTAGTAGCCTTTTTATATTCACTCCCTGCAAGTGGCAGTAGGCATACATTTCAACAACATCACGTTTTGAACCCTCTCTTTCTTCCTAAACAGGGCTTTCTAAGCCATTATTAGTTATACTAACTGTCCTTCTTTACTCCACAACAATGACACAAGCAAAGCCCAGCTAATGTAATCCCAGTATAACAAGGTCAAGGTTCACAACAACTTCTCCTTTCTTCTTAAGCATTCTCTTTAGGTTCTGTATTTTTTTGACAATGAGAAATCCTCATGTGGATGGTCTCCGCAAATCGATCATTCATGATAGTCAGAGAACCAACTCCACTCAAGATCTCATCCTTGGGGAGGTAGACACTGCCATGAAACCGATTATTTTTTGTGGTAGCACTATTGACGTACTCTTTGTGGTGGTCCATGCTGTTAGATGGACCTCCTTTCTGTAAGTCTTTGCATGGCGTACGGTTTGAGTTTGCTGGTTTGTGATTGGATTGGTTCAAATGGAGCTTTTCAGGGTTCTTGTCTTTATGTGTCCCATGTTCCTGGGTGTGGTTGAGTGTTGGATGAACTGTATCGTTTAAGGCAGGTGAAGTCTCGGCTCCTACTGGAGTCCCACGGTCTTTGGAATAATCTTCCTCTTCCATTTTATGGTTCAGAGCTGTTGTTGACTCAATTCCACTGGATGATAAGCCATTCTGAGAGGTTCCTCCACTTGTCTGTGCCACACTCTCCAGATTAGCCAAGGAGCCAACACCGCTAGAACGAGCACCTTGCTCTTCCATCTCACTGCCTGCTTCTGTGTGGCGTTGCAATACATCAGGGGAAACTGTGAACCTGTGATGGCTCCTGGTCTCACTGATGGGAGATCCTTGTCTACTAGGTAGTTTGCTTTGATGCTGGTGATTCTGATGATGGTGATGATGATGATAATGGTGGTGGTGATGATGATGGTCACTAGCATCATGCTGCAGCCTTGTGTTAGTGGTGGATGAACCAGTGCATCCAACACTTAGGCCATGACTGTAATTGTGATGGTCGCATGTTTCTGCTAATTTATTGTTCATGACAGCAAGAGAGCCAATGTCTCCCAAAAGACCTTTTTGACAGTCATGTTCTTCCATAACAGGAAGAGATCCATGGCCACCAGCACCTATATTACTTGTGAGTGTATTATGGTGATGGTCACTCCAAGCAACCTTGAGATGCCCATTAGCTGCTTCATGGACTGATGTTTTAGGGACTGATGTACTTTCTTCCTGGCAGCACATAGAGCCAGATGAAGCTAGGAAATCTCGAATGGCACTCATTTCGACAGACATACGTCTGGCATCTGTCTCACTTTCAAAGACAGCTTCTGTGTCCATGGACACCTCACTC
Source organism: Erpetoichthys calabaricus (assembly GCF_900747795.2). Taxonomy (NCBI): domain Eukaryota; kingdom Metazoa; phylum Chordata; class Cladistia; order Polypteriformes; family Polypteridae; genus Erpetoichthys; species Erpetoichthys calabaricus. The sequence goes on from NC_041394.2 coordinate 80,459,427, forward strand.
CTCATAGGACGCCCATACCGATCAGTTGATGCAGGGGCTACAGCCATTCTCTGCTTCCTTCCCAAAGGACGGGGCGGCCTCTGGGCCTTTTTCTGGCATAAACAGCAATGCTTCAAAATCCAGTTTAGAAACTGCTTAATAATAATAGAAATGACATTAAAAAGTGAATAGATGCAGCAGACGCCAAGTAGGATAAATGTGAAGTTTGCGAATCCATACAGTGCCTGATTCTCATAGGTATATCTTTGACCACTCACCAGATCTCCAAATCCAATAGTGCTAAATGTAACAAAACAAAAATACAAGGAATCAATAAAGTCCCAGCCCTCTGCTGGTGAATACATGGATGAGGCACAAAAGGAAATGATAACAGCAGCTAACCCCAAGATTAGCATGACATTGTAGACGGAGGGCTTCCAAGGATTTTGGTAGTGGGACTCCTCTTCTGCCCGGATAGTGATCTCAGGATATACTCCATTGAGCCGCAGCTTACCCTGTCTGACAGCCTTCATTATCACAGCCAGAAGTGTAATAATACGTTCCAAAAAAAGGTTGAAGAAAAGAATCGTCCCTGCACAGCCTATCATGCCATAGAAGATGAGAAAGATCTTGCCAGTAGCAGTAGCAGGTGTAGTCATTCCAAACCCTGGGGGAGAAAAAAGGAATATTTCAGTAGCTAAAAATTTCCTGTAACAAATTAAATCACTTAAGGCAGCCAAAGAATAAGTGAAGACTTAGATTGTTAGCTTGCCTTTAAAAATCATGCTTTTATACTTTGTCCTGGGTAATGTTTTAGAACAGGGCATTAGTTAACTTTGCTGTATATATTTGGGATTCATTAAATCAGTGTTAAGGTGTGTGAAGTGCCATCTGTTGGAATGACAGAGACACACAGACAGGCACACATTTCATTTATTTTTTATTTTTTTAATAAGACCACTTCCTGTTTTATGTGACAACAGTATATGATTATCTGAGGCATTACTCTGAATTTAATGAATGCAAAAAAAAAAAAAAACAAATTTTGGCCTACTGCTTTTCCATGTATCAGGGAAATACAGGTCTACTCTTTTGTAATCTCCACTACCATTCTCCTACTTCACAATACTATACTATGCTGCAGTATACCATACTATAATATACTAAACTAAACTCAACTATGCCATGCTATGCTATATTAAGGAAGGTTTTATTTACCCTAATATATTTATTGCCTTCAAAATTCCAGTACAGATTGAATTTTACCAGCAAGTAAAACAAACACTTATATTGAAATATCCCTTCCACCTCTTACCAAAAGGGCAGAAATGAGAAAACAAAATTAATATGAATACTCACTACCAGCCACCAAATTAGTCAGGGATTGGGGAATAATTCAGGATGTTCAGTTGGTAATATTTAACATTGATAGAGACCAGACAGATTTGATAATATTTTTGAGTTGTTTTTGAAAGGTAAATTATTGTTAAAGTTTTAAGTAAAATGAAACATTTTTTTGTTATATCAAGGGGAAGTGAGGGGGATGTAGCAATTAGGAATCTTCCAGAGAAGCAGGAGGACTTGGCATGCTAGTAGTATGTACATTCCATCAGTATGCTGTTCAAAATTGTATTTGTTCATACCAGTAAAAAAAGAGGAAAATTAATAAATAAATATAAAATAAGCAAATTTTAATTAAAAAATGTGTACTGTACAACCTTATTTCATTACTGAACATCCTTTTTATTTTTTAATTAGTGAACATTTTTTTTTAACTTTCTGCACAGTGATCACAAAAGGGCACACATTACACATTTAATGTTATGCATATATATATATATATATATATATATATATATATATATATATATATATAGAATTCATACAGCCAGACACAAGTAATTAGTAACCCTAATTCTGAAATTCCCCATGGAATTAATACAGTTTATCTAATCTAATCTTATAACACATTGACTTCAGTTCCTCTCCTGTAAATTCCCTAACAAACACACACTGGATTCATTACAACAAAAAAGATAGCAACAAGTAAAGACAATAGACCATCTCACAGACTGAAGAACTGGAGTCCAATAAGGTATTCATGACTTAGATTAGACAACTGTGATGTTCATTGGAAGAAGATGGGAATATTGAAGTCTTGTGTTGGTGCTACTTGATGCACTTTCTAGCTGTGCTCCATATAAAAAATAATGAATGGCCTACTGAGCCATAATGCCTATTCTGATCTTTTTGATATTTTATTTCAGTCACAAGCATCCCCTGTATTTAATCTGTATAGCTACTGTTCAGTGGGACACTGCTTTAGAACACAGTTGTAGGCAAGCTTCTGTCCCATTTCTTGTCACCTGATTGTTCAGATGTGGCTGTGGTGCTGAAGATTGGAAATGATTATGTGATTTACAATATTATCTAATTTATTCAAGGACAGCTACACTAACATGTTAAAGAAAATGCTGGGATAATGAGCTTCAAATATAATGTTGGTACTAAGCAGGTGAAAAATGATGTTTTTCTTTTGTCAATTCCAGTGTTAGAAACAACACTTCTTAAAAGATACTTTGTTTTAAAATAATAAATGAAATAAATCTGGTAATTCAGTGTAAAGTAGTCAGAAAGCCCAACATTCAATAAACAGTGAAAAAATACTTAAAAATTTTATAGAGGGTAGTACAACTTTAAATATTTTATGGAATAAAAATAAAATAAAAAGAAGTTAATGGACAAATATAAATATTTACATTAAAAATAAGTTTATAAACAGATATATGTAGAGATAACAGTCAGTCAGTCAATTTCTAACCTGCTTAGTCCTGAAAAGGGTCGCAGGGTTCTGCTGGAGCCTATCCCAGCTAGCATAAGGTGCAAGGCAGAGGAACAATACTTGGACAGGGTGCCAGTCCATTGCAATAGAGATAACATAACATGGCATTCTCAAATGTGGAAGGATGGAGCCTGTCCTGACAGAATCAGGACTAAGGCAGGAACCATGAAGGGACACCAGTCCAGAATACTAAGATACAGCTAGAGGATTTAGCCATCATGATCTCAGACTAGAAAAATTGTGGGTACAGAAAATAGATGGATGGATGAAATATCACATAAAAAATGACAGTTATGAGTGCATTTAAAACATAATCTGTTTTCTAGTCCATTTATCAACTTAAGAATCTTGGGGATCTCACCTATCCCAGCAGTTTTGGATGGTTTAAAGAACAATTCATGGATGAGACTCCAATCCACCTCAGAGCAAACCCATGCACACACCCACACTCATTCACATGGGGCCAATTTACCAATGACCATTTGAAAGCTAAATGTTTGAATATAAATCAGCATAGATAAACCTACATTTTCAGCAGATAAAAAAAAATCCACAAAGTGTAACATGATGGATAGATCAAGGTTTAGTTTCACAAACTATAAAACACGTATGTTTCATATTTATCACTAACCACACCACATTTAAAGACTTCATTTTTATTTTATCCGGCAGAGTAACAAATAAAAACAGATATCACAAATAAACAAAGGTAAAAAATGCAATATTTATTAATTCCTTATGGTGCTTGGCTACCTCAATAGTGCCTCTTAAGTAATTAAGGTTTATTTGGATCATATTTCTTGGTTTTATTTTTTTTAATTAAGAGGCACAGTCGTTACTTTCATTACTTTTGTGGCATCAGCTAAAATATCAGTTAACATCCTTAGCTAACAGTTAATATCCTACAAGATAAAAAAAATCCACCTCTACAAATATTGAGTATAAATCAAAGAAAACTTTACCTGGAATATGTAGTACCCTAGTGGGGCCATATGTGGAATACTTTGTGCAGTTCTACAAAAATACATACATAGTGTCTCTAGAATATCTCAGTGAGAGGAGAGTAACTAAGTGCATCCTAGGCCCGAAGGTGAAGTCCTACTCTGACAGGTTAAAAGAATTAAGACTCTTTAGTACTGAGCAGAAAAGGTCACACGAGGACCTAATTAAGGCCTCCCTGGAGCATTGATAACACTGATAATATTATTCATACAGAACTCATTCCATTAAATAGTGACTCATGTATTGAGATTCAACTTCAATAACTGAGAACAGTGGAAAAGAAAGTGAAGTGCATTTAAGACTGAAGCCAGGAATCACAGTTTAACATATGAATGCCAAAAAGAATACCTACCAAGTCATGTACTTAAAATGCAGATCTTTTTTTAAAGATGTCTGTGTTGAGTCCATTTAAATATTTCTTTTCCATATAAGAGGTAACAAGTGGAAGTGATCGCATTACTCTGCTCCATGATTCACACCCACAGGACATGCCACCTAATGAGTTGTGGCATCATAAATACCAATTATAAATTGATATCACCAACTAAGGATAGCGGAAATGTAGGCCAAAAATTACAATAAAATAAAATGCCACTATTTCTATTTAAAATCTGATTAGCTGGTAGGTCTCCACTTGCTAGTCAAACTCCGTATATTATTGATACTGAATATGAATGTCAATTTTTTGGATAATAAGTGCATTGGCAGAGCTAGGCAGATTTTTAAATTTAACTCTTTTGGTGGGATGGAGTGTATGCAAGTGCATGAGTTGGTCAAGGCACAGGCCTCATTTATGTTTGATTGTGGAACTGAAATTAACTAATTTTATTGGATTGATCTAATGCAGTCAATAAAAGAGAAGAGGAAGTCAAACAGCCAACATTATGAATAATTTGAGGATTGTATTGGCCTTCAGGTGTGTGTGTTTGTAAGACACCTGTTGGGTGAGTATCCTGTCCAGGATTGTGTTCTCCCTTGTGCCAAATGCTGCCTGAATTAAGAGGGTATTAGAATGATTTGTTTTGTGATGTTATGTTATGTTACTGGGCTTCAGTGTACATTACAGTAGTTATGGCTGCTATTTGACATTTCATGAGGTTTACACATTTTTCCTATCATTTCCCTGTAGGAGTTTACATTTTCCTGTTACATCTTAAAGCTGCAGATATGATATTTTAAAATTTCCCCTCTGTGTGAGGAGCGTGGGTGTGTGCATTAGTGTGCATGAGTGGTTCCTATACTGCATGCGATGCTGCTGACATTGGTGAAGACCTCTTATGACTCTACCATGGACTATGTGGATCAGAAATGTGTCACTGGGTACACTAACACATACTGGTCTAATTTAATGTCACCCATTAAATTAAAATTCACGTTTTGGTATTGTATGAGGGAAGAAACAGGGTACATTCAGATAAAATATTTCAATATCATGTTAACCTATGCTTGCTGATAATATGTAATCATCTCATATTAGGCAGCCTGCTGCTATAATCTTTAAAATAACTCTAATTGGCTTGCAAAATGACAAGTGCTAAAGGTGCACTGGGCTAATTAAGAGCCAAGAGTTTCAGTGGGTGAGCTGCCCTTTTCAAAAGGAGCGCAGGCAAGGACAGAAAACAGAAGAAGCCATGGAAATGTCTGAGGAGGTGGTTTTAGATAGATACGCACCAGTTTCTTCCTTCCTCTGCCCACAAATAAAATATTCTAACAGAGTGGGGGGATGTCATTTCCATCAAAATGATCTAGAAATATAATATGAATTATTTATACTAATGACACAATTTTATACTTGTTAGGTTAAACTCTAGATGAGCATTGTTTATGCAGTTTTAATGCATTTTCTGTTATTTATTGTGTGTGTTTTTCATTTTGATTGTTTTTGTTAGGTAATCTTCCATTTCTTCACTGATGAAAGATAGCCTTGTGAGTTGATGTGTGACATCACAGTGCCATTGTTCTACTTATAAAATGGTAAGATTGTCAAATTTACCAATTTTCTTTGGAAAGCCAGACACCACTTTCTTTCCATACCTTGTTGCTATTTTAAAACTGCCTTGGCACCTTTTTGGTCAAAAATATTTTTGTGCTTCTGTTTTTTTTAATAGTTTAAATCTGTTTAGTCTTTTACTTTTTTCAGCTTTGTGTTGTTTTTGTTTGTTCTTTAGGAGCTAGGTTTATGCTAGGCAGGTCTCGTGTCTGTTCACTATTCTGCCAAAGTGGCAAAGGCAAACAAAAAAGCAAACTTTAATCGAAAGGGATGGGGAGAAAACAAAGCCTGAGAAAAGGAAATGTTGACAGCCAGAGTGCTAAATAACCAAAACCAAAAATCAGAGTCAAGGTTCAAAGCAAAGTTGGTAGCTTGCAGAATGGAATTTACTCTCTCTAAGCTATGCACAAAAAAAATTGTTTTTGTATGCACAAACTTGGACACCAGAACTGGCATGCAGCTACAGTATCTGAAATAAGGTTGTTATTATGAAGTTGAGCATCATGCACTTGGTGATCATGTGATATCAGTGAGGTTCTGTTTTCATCAACAATATGGCCATATCCATGCAAAAAAAATACAAAATGCCAACATCTGTGATTAAAATAGACATACAAAATGGGCAAATTACATCATTAAAATATTGACAAAAACATAATAGCATTGTTAAAACAAACATAAAATATTCTCAGAAATATAATGAGTGATGTTCAAAACCCCAGAATCATAACATCTATAAATGGACAGCTACTGAAGGAAATCCTTCACCACGAGACCGTGAGACACCATTAGGGCCTTGTTGCTTTGCTTCTTTTTTCAGGATAGTGATAATGCCTGTATGATTTTCTACAATTATGTGAAGTTTCTCTTTTTTGGCCATCCCCTCACTGCTTAAATTCACTGTTCACTGCTTAAATTCATCATTCACATGTTTTGGCCACTAGAAATGCATTTCTACTTGTACATGCATGCTGGTTGTGACAATACCACAGCATATTTTCAATTAAAAAAGAATATATCTGTTAATCAATTTTCAAGTCTGCTTTTTCCAGCAGAGAATGAGGAACCCAGCTATGGGTGGTTTATAGATCTAATATGCTACCAAAGGCAATTGATGGACATTGTCAGAATCACTTTAATACTAGGATGTGAAACATACCAGAATTGACTTTGGTTAGGTGCAAAAACATGGAATACAAGACAATATCAACTCCAGACAACACAATTTCAGCCCACCATTAACCTGACACTGTGCAAATAACTATAAGTTTTATGAACAAAAACATTTACAAACTTCAATAATATCATCAAATAAATAGAAAAACTATACAAAATAATATACAGATGCATATCAATAAATTAGAATATCATCGAAAGTTAATTTATTTCAGTAATTTAATTCAAAAAGTGAAACTCATATTATATAGATTCATTACACACAGAGTTATATATTTGAAGCGTTTATTTCTTTGCATTTTGCTGATTATGGCCTACAGGTAATGAAAACTCAAAATTCAGTATCTCAGAAAATTAGAATATTGTGAAAAAGTTCAATATTGTAGACTCATGGTGTCACTCTCCACTCAGCTAAATAACCCAAAACACCTGCAAAGGTGTCCTGAGCCTTTAAATGGTCTCTCAGTCTGCTTCAGTAGGCCGCACAATCATGGAGAAGACTGCTGACTTGACAGTTGTCCAGAAGACAGTCATTGACACCCTCCACAAGGAGGGTAAGCCACAAAAGGTCATTGCTAAAGAGGCTGGCTGTTCACAGAGTGCTGTATCCAAGCATATTAATGGAAAGTTGAATGGAAGGAAAAAATGTGACAGAAAAAGGTGCACAAGCACCTTCTCAAGGAGTGGACTGCGGCTAGAGTCAGTGCTTCAAGAGCCAGCACACACAGACATGGGTCACAACTGTTGCATTCCTTGTATCAAGCCATTCCTGAACCAGAGACAAAATCACAAGTGTCTTACCTGGGCTAAGGAGAAAATGGACTGGACTATTGGTCAGTGGTCCAAAGTCCTCTTTTCAGATGAAAGTAAATTTTGCATTTCATTTGGAAATCAAGGTCTCAGAGTCTGGAGGAAGAGGCACAGAATCCAAGTTGCTTGAGGTCCAGTGTGAAGTTTCCACAGTCAGTGATCATTTGGGGAGCCATGTCATTTTCTGGTGTTGGTCCAAAGTGTTTTATCAAATCCAAAGTCAGCACAGCCGTCTACCAGGAAATTTTAGAGCACTTCATGCTTCTCTCTGCTGACAAGCTTTATGGAGATTCTGATTTCATTTTCCAGCAGAACTTGGCACCTGCCCACGCTGTCAAAAGTACCAATACCTGGTTTAATGACCATGGAATTACTGTGCTTGATTGGCCAGCAAACTCATCTAACCTAAACCCCTGAGGAAGATGACAGTCACCAGACCCAACAATGCAGACAAGGTGAAGGCCACTATCAAAGCATCCTGGGCTTCCATAACACCTCAGCAGTGCCACAGACTGATTGCCTCCATGCCAGGCCGCATTGATGCAGTAATTCATGCAAAAGGAGCCTCAACCAAGTATTGAGTGCATACATGTGCATACTTTTCAGTAGGCCAACATTTCTGTATTAAAAATAATTTTTTTGTTGGTCTTATGTAATATTCTAATTTTCTGAGATACTGAGATAATGTGTGAAATATATCACTCTTTGTGTAATAAATCTATATAATATATACGTTTCACTTTTTCAATTGAATTACTGAAATAAATTAATTTTCGATGATATTCTAATTTATTGAGATGCACCTGTAGATATCAAATAGTATAAGCTGAGCAAATATGAAGTATTTATGAATAGACAAACAGCACAGATACCAGTTATACATTGTAAAAATAGTTAGGAGTAACCCTATGTAAGTTTATTTAGGATTTGAATACTTTAAGGAAAAAAGCTGCGGAGATGGCATGTACAGTAGTTCGGTTTGTGATAGACTGGTACCTCCTCTGTGATGGCAATTTAATGTATAGATGGCTGCTGGGGTGGGTGGAGCAATCTCAGCTGCAATCTTTCCTGCTCTCTTTCTTTCTCTGGCGATGAACAGATCTTTTAATGCTGGGAGACAACAGCCAATGATTTTCTCTGCTGAAAGAAATCACCCGCTGCAACTGACTCTTAGAAAGGGAGTAGGCACAAGGAAACCAAATGGTGATGGAGGAGGTCACAGTTCTCTCAATGATGGCTGAGTAAAAATTTAACAATATATACCTTGATCAGTTAAGCTTCTTAAGCTGGCAAAGGAAGAATAATCTCTCCCTGGCTTTCTTGATGATGGAGATGATGTGCCTGTCCCATTTTAATGTATTAGTGAATGTAGTCCCCAGGAATTTAAATGACTGAACCACAGACACAGTCTGGCCATTAATTTGCAAAGGTGGATAGTCAGTGACTTGTCGGAGGAAGTCAATCCTCATTTCCACTGTCTTAATAGCATTGAGCTCCAAGTTGTTATAAGTATACCATTCTGCAAGACAGCCAACCTGTCTTTGATAGAAAGACAATTATTAGTAATGAGACCTACTACGGTTGTGTCATCTGCAAACTTTAGCATTTTTACAGATTTACCCATGGATCTACAGTCATTTGTATAAAGTGAAAACAGAAGGAGTGAAAGAACACAGGCTTGGGGGAAGTCTATGCTGACATTGGATTTGACCGATTGAGGCACAGTCTCACATACTGCTTCCTACCTGTCAAGAAACTCATAATCCACTGCAGACACTATAGGGTACACCTAACTGAATTAGTTTAATCTGAAGCAACTCTGGAATAATGATATTGAAGGCTGAGCAGAAATCCATAAAAAAGACCCTCACATAGGGGTTAGGCAAGTCCAGATGCTGAAGAATATAGTGGAGACATACATTAACTGCATCCCCCACTGAACGATTTGCCCTATATACAAACTGAAGTGGATCAAGGACATAAACAATGAATCGTTGGGTTTTTGATTTTTTTTTCCACTCATCCACTGGCCATTTTAATACAGAATGCTATTAGTCATGCTGACATATTTTAACAGGTCTGCTATTTTCTTCAGTCTACTGTACAGCATATTAAAAATGCCAACTCCAGAGAAAAACTTACACTTGAGACATTTCAACAAATTGCTGGCTCCCAAAGTAGTATCAGGTCTTGCTTATTACTCTTTTTTCTGATGTTCAAAAAGAATTCAATTAGAAATGTTTCAGCTGGAATCTACCTTTAATCATGGGGATGATTTGCTCTTCACTGATGTACTAATCTTTTTATGTGACTTTTGTTTTTTGCTGTGCCAGTGTACTATTGATTGTTTACTGTATGTCATTTATCAGGTCATTAAAATAAATGAGATTTTCTTCAGAACTGGCTAACTTTGTTAGAGAAAGCTTTTCATCGACTTGATTGATTGTTTTAATTGACCATAAAATGCTTTAGCAATGTGATGCATTTGATTTTAAATAATGACATCAGGATGAGAAGATTTAAAATGTATGATAAGGCATTCTTCTAGAGCCAGGCATAGTAGGTAATGTAAGCACATATCCAAAATGTACAAAATGTTCTCTAGTTGTAAAGAGCTTCACTCATTTTACAAGCTGGTTACACAAAGCAGAGCACTGCTTTTTAAATAAAACACAATGATAATGCATCTCATTACAACTCATCTGTCATTGAGTGTTTTTGAAACACAGTTGCCTTGTAATTCACACTGCTTTTTTGGGATTTTTTATTAAACATCAGAGCACTTATGCAGAAAATGTTATCTTGGTGGAATCAGGCTGTTAAATTTTGGTATTCCCATGTTTTCAACTTTTTTTTTAATTCAGTTGTTCAAGTCTGAGGTTACACAATGAACTATCCATGATCAAAGGCACAAATTAAAACTGAGAAATCAAAATGGAGTTTCAAAACCCTAACTATAATAACCAAAGACATTGCAAAGATATTTTTTATTGTTTTTAGGATATGAGGATCAAGCTCTAGAAATCAGTGGTTAAATCCTTTTGGGGCCTGTTAATAGGAAATGATTGTCACTTTTAGACACATAATTATTAACAAGCATCATGACCAAAAAGCAATACCAATCCTTAAGCAGCATTCAGATGCTACAAAGTTAAACTGAGGAGATGAAATTAACTAAATCATGACAGGAGCACAAAATTTGAATAAAAATAACAGAAACAACATGGAGTTTTCTACCAAAGTAGAAAAATAATGTCATAAAAAGGTAATATTCACATGTCATAAGTTACCATATTTGTAAAGAAGTGTGTGAGAACCTCCACTACTTTGAAAATACAAATAGGATGTATTTATATACAGGTTGGTATTCCTGAAGATGCAATGAAATCAAGATATGGTTTTTCTAATTACTGAATATAAATTAATATCTGTTATGATTGTTTAAACAAACATTTGAAAATAACTTGCATCATTTAAATTTTATTTATTTATTTAATCTTTTATTGAATATATTAAAAGCATGTAACATTCCATACAATCAAGTCAAACTTAACAAAACTAAATTCAGTTCAACCCCCACCCGTGAGAAAGAGAGGAAGACCAACAGCCACAGTAAAACTTTGAGAGTATTAAGGAGGGAAAGAAGTCCTTCTCCCCAGTATAAAAGTTTACAGTATTCTAAAATGTTATTGATTAGATCCTGCCAGGTTTTAAAAAACGTTTTGAACAGATCCTCTAAGTGAGAATGTGATTTTTGTCTAATTTCAAATAGTATATAACATCAGTTACTCATTGATTTAAAAGAGGGGGGCTACAATTCTTCCACATTGAGCAAGAAAAGTCTATGTGCTAATAGTGAAGTAAAGGAAATTACAGTTTGTTTGACCTTCTACAGTGTAAGCCCATATGGGAGTACGCCAAACACAACTATTAATGGATTAGGAATAATTGTGACACCAAGGCTATCTGACAGGCATTAAGAACATTGTCCAGAATGATGTTACTGTAATTTGGTACACACCCAAAGAATGTGGCCTAGTGAGGCTGGAGCTCGATTGCAACGTTCACATTTTGAACAATTTTAAGCAAGGTAGATGTGCTCGATAAAAGATTTTTAGTTGAATAATTGAATGCTTTGCATATGGAGCTAGAGTGAATTATGTGCATGGCTGCCGTCCACTCCTTTTCTGAAATGTTGTGTGAGAGAACCTTTTCCCACTGTACTCTGGGATCTTTAAAAGGAAGGGACTTTAAAATGGTTTTATGTATTATAAAAATGCTGTCTGAGTCTTCAAGACTGATCAGTATATCTTCTAGAACAGAAATTGGTGGAAGGTGAGGAAAAATTGGCAGATTTTGTTTCAGAATGTTTCTAATTTGGAGATAGAGGAAAAATTGTGTTGATGGGAAGTTAATTTGGAGTGTAATTGTTTGTAGGATGCAAAGACATTATTTATATACATATCTCTAAATGATTTAATCCCATATGTTTTCCAAACATTAAAAGCTGTGTAAGTTTGAGAGGGTGGAAAAAGGTGATTATCATTTAGATGTGCCACAGATAAAATATTCTCTAACTTTCTCATCATTTAAATATTCAGCTAGGAAATTAAAAGCCATAGGACAAAACAAAGTTAATAGTCATCTAGGGTCAAAACCAGAAAAGCCTTTGATTGGTCAAAGTACAAGAAAACCATAGATCAGTCAAAGTACAATGCATAACCATTACTCAAGTGTCTGAAAAACAAACTCAGAAATATTTTCTACCTACAGATACTTTCCCAAACTAACTAGAATCTGTGATCACAGTTTATTCTTTATTTATTCAGATATATGAACAACAGCTGTACTCCAGTACCATCTTAAACAGCCACATGTTGTTACAAACAACAAAACAATTTGAGGTTACATGGCAAGAGAAAATAGTGCAGCAATGATGTTACCAATAGAACAATAAAAAATAAAAACAAGTAATTTTAGTAAAGGACAAAATAATAAACAAACACTTATATCCTAACAATAAATAACTAAGATTCAGAACACTATCACACAGATGGTCTGCAGATTTTTAGATGAACTTTCTGCTTGATATGTCACAAGTTGGGTGTGGTCATGTAAAAAAAAAGTCATGAAAGTCATTTTCTATATAAAAGGATGTCCAAAGAAGCCATTCCTGAATGGTGGCAAAATGATATCACCATAATAATGATAAAAACAGAAGCAGTCAAATCGGAGCCAATTTTGCACAATTATCTGAAAAAATTAATTATCTAGGGTAAAAAAATCATGATCATAGCAATGTTAGAATCGTCAAATATTCTAATTGTATTAGAATAGCTGGAATTTAACATTCTGGTATTCATTTCTCTGCCAAATTATTGCTTTTTATACATTTTTTAATTTACTATGCGGGGGCGGCACGGTGGCGCAGTGGTAGTGCTGCTGCCTCGCAATAAGGAGACCTGGGTTCACTTCCCAGGTCCTCCCTGCGTGGAGTTTACATGTTCTCCCCGTGTCTGCGTGGGTTTCCTCCGGGCGCTCCGGTTTCCTCCCACAGTCCAAAGACATGCAGGTTAGGTGGATTGGCGATTCTAAAATTGGCCCTAGTGTGTGCTTGGTGTGTGGGTGTGTTTGTGTGTGTCCTGCGGTGGGTTGGCACCCTGCCCGGGATTGGTTCCTGCCTTGTGCCCTGTGTTGGCTGGGATTGGCTCCAGCAGACCCCCGTGACCCTGTGTTCGGATTCAGCGGGTTGGAAAATGGATGGATGGAATTTACTATGCACATTGTTTTTGACTATTTTTTGTGCTGCACTATGATGGAACATTTTTGCTCATTAGGAAATAACTATAAAGGCACATACTCACTTCAAGTTGTATACAGTAGGGCAAGCATTATGGTCTATTAGTTTTGTTAGCACCACATGCCATTTGTTATTCTGGAATCTACTTGTATTTATTAAATTTTGGGCAACTTTACTTCATGTTTTGTATCTTGTACCTGAAAATTTTATGCTTTACAAAAATCTCTTATATATATTTCTCTTCTGGTTCATCCTGCTTCCACTTCAAAACCGGTCCCGCCCACACGAAGCCGACACGGCATTTCTCGATTCCTATTCGTCCTCTTCCAAACCCTTCCCCATGATGCCTGTGGCTCCTGTGTCTTTACAACAGCTTCTTACACAGCAAACATCAGAAGCTAAAAATGATCATGAACACATTCGAGAATACAACTCTTCTCTAGCGTTTGCTTCCATGGGTGCACAGATAACTCAACCTCCTGGCCACGGACCATACTGTTTTAAAATACATGGGCAAGTTTATCACCAAATCTCTCCACTATACGCTAACACTTCTACCTCTCCAGGATATGGACAGTTGTATGTTTTTGACACAGCGCAAGCTACTGAAGTACGCTTATAAAATAAAGCAAATAAAGTGAAAATTTACTTCTCCAGCTAGTTTCCATGCTCAGAACCATCAACCCCTTCTCTAAATCATACAAACACATGCATGAAATTGCTCAGTCCAGTCCAACAGCATCTGTACGAATGGTTTTCAAGGAAAACCCTAGGCAGGATTTACGACAATAAATTGCCCCAACATGTCACACCGATGTTGCAGCGATTTTCATCAGAGAAGATGGTGAACCGCCTGCCGAAAGGGACATTTGCATCTATCCCATAGGCAACTCCTATAAACAGATTTCCACGCTCAATATGAATTGCGATCCTATGGTTTACCCACTTTTATTCCCATACAGAGACATTGGCTGGCACAGAGATTTACAACATGTTCCCGATAAAAGAACCGCCAAGCGAATAAGGCTTACTCAATGCCAATTTTACTTGTACAGATTAGCAATGAGGAATACATTTAGTATTTTGCACTCCAGCGGTAAACTATTCCAACAGTACGTCGTAGATGCGTTTGTTAAAACAGAGGGCGCGCGTCTTAACTATCTCAGGTTACATCAACAAGATCTGCGTGTGGAACAATACAAAGGACTATCAGACGCACTACAAGCAAACGCTGAAAATAACAATGTACATGTAGGCAACATGATCATATTACCGTCCACATTTCCAGGAAGTCCAAGATACATGCAACAAAACTATCAGGATGCCATGGCCATTGTACGTAAATTCGGAAAGCCTGAGTTATTTATCACTTTCACATGTAATCCTGCTTGGTCAGAAATTCTACATGCACTGTCGGATACCCAAAGACCAGAGCACAGACCTGATACCAGTCTTTAGCCACGGTCAGTTGTACGTGGCTTTTTCTAGGGTTAGATCTTTCGACTCATTGTATGTCTTCTCCACCAAAACACCTATGCACAACTGTGTCTTTCAAGAAGTATTTATTTCTTCTTGATTTCTGAATTCCTTTCTCACCGTTTTCCGTTCCTATTCTTACACCGCCATATGCTACGGCGGGCATCGGCTAGTGTACTTTAATTCATTATTGTAAAGGATGAACCCAAACCCCCTTTAAACAGCTATAGCTGCACTTGCTATTGTCAGGATTTAGCGAGAGCTCTGTCCCATCCTTTTCCCCTTTTCGTTTTGTTACCTCATGTTTGTTTTAATTGTTAAATATCCTGACTTGTTGTTTTTACAAAATTTGCCCAAGGACATGGGGTCTCCAATAACTGCAAATTGATCCACTGTGCTGCCATTTATGAGGGCTGCCTATGTTCTTTAATAACAAGGGGGCTCCGCCCCCTGCTCGCTTCGAAGCCTACCCCCGGCGTTTTGAACCCGTGCCCGCCGGGCAGCCGTAGGTTGCTTTTGTATTGGCCTCTCTTTCAACCTAATGTAGCATTTTTATAGACTTAGCTAATGGGTGATTGTTTATGACCTTAGTGACGTTTCTTATTATAAGCTCCGTGCATTGTTTGTTTTCAGGAAGGTTCATTTGTTGATAGATTGCGTCATGTGGATCTAAGATGTATATTTCTGCAAATTTGCGTTCTTGATTTGTTTCAGGGTGCACTGTTCCAATGCGATGTAATATTTGTCCACATACGCAAAAGCAGTATGGGCCATTGCCAGCTGGTGGCCTGATATTTATTCCGGTAGATGCAAAAGCAAATGAACTATTGTAGGATCTAATGCAGTTCATAAAGTTTTTACTTTCAGGTACATCGTTAGACGTTTATCTTTTGCCTGTGCCGTTTGAGAGGCGCGTTGTTGTATGTACAGTATTTGGGATGTGTTGTTTTGGAGCCGTAAGTGCTTTGCTTGTGTTGTGTGAGAAGCGCATTGTAGTCGCCGGCGTTTATTGTTTTTATGGAGCCGGGCCCGTTTTTGTATCCCGGTCAGTCGAGCTCTCTCTTTTTGGAGCCGTGCCTGCTTGTTTTCCGGCATTTCAGACGCGCGTTGTAGAC
Organism: Erpetoichthys calabaricus; assembly: GCF_900747795.2. Taxonomy (NCBI): domain Eukaryota; kingdom Metazoa; phylum Chordata; class Cladistia; order Polypteriformes; family Polypteridae; genus Erpetoichthys; species Erpetoichthys calabaricus. Next base: position 80,475,617 of record NC_041394.2, read on the forward strand.
GTCTGTGTTCATTGATATTTTCCCGTCGGTCCCGTTTTTGTATGTCTGTCACTCGAGCTCTTTCCTTTTGAACCCGTGCCTGCGGGCTCGTTTCTGTACCTATGTTAGTCGAGCTTTTCATTTTTGGAGCCGAGACAGTTTTTCTTCCGCGGTTTCAGAAGCGCGTAGTAGGCGCCTACGTGTATTTTTTTTTTTCATGCGGGCTCGTCTTTGTGGTCCCGTTACTCGAGCCGTATCGTTTTGGACCCGTGATCGTGAATTCATGACTTGTCTGTTCTTTATCGTTAGTAATATGGGTAAGTAATAAGGATGATCGCACTTACTGTTAATAGGGAGCATTTTCTGTGGTTGTACGGTTAATAGTGCATCACTGTAATGAGATTCACCTGTGCTGTATAGTTTGTACGTGTTCAGATGACGTATGTTTAATACGGAGCGTTCGTTTCTTCTTATTATCACCCATCAGGTGTTGCGCCTGTGTTATCTGTGGTTGTCCTGTTAATATTGCATCACTGTAATGTGATTCCAATATGTAGTGTAGTCCGGTTTCTTGTTGTTTATGTATGACGTCAGGTGTCCGCGTGCGGTTTTTTAGAAGTGCGTGGATTATGTTGTGGAGTGTGTACGTTGATTTCAGATGCGTGTTGTAGGCGAATGCTCCTATCGTAGTATTTGCCGTTTTCCGTACAACAATTCGCTTTCCGTAATATCTCGGGGTTGATGTGTGACACTTTGTGGACTCCGTAGTCTGTCCCGTTTTACTCTGGTGCAGGGGGGTGACTCCTCTTTTTCCTTACCATCTCAGGGTTGATTTGTGAACCTTTGTGGACTCCGTAGTATGTCCTGTTTTACTGTGGGGCGGGGATAATGTGATTCAGATATGTTGTTTTGTCTGTATTTGTGGGGTTTCTGTATGATGTCGGGTGTTTGCTTGCGGTTGCTCTTTCGTTTTTGATCGGTAATCTCGGGCTTGATGGGTGACCCTTTGTGGACTCCGTAGTGTGTACCGTTTCACTCGGGGGCGTGGGTCTTACTCCTCTTTTTTGTGTGCTATGGGCGCGTTGCCTCATTTCTTATTTATGTTAGTGTGTCTACTCCGTAGTCTGTCCCGTTTCACTCTGGGGCGTGGGTCTGACTCCTCTTTTTTGTGTGCTATGGGCTTTGTGTGGCGCCTGCGTCTGACTCCTTTTTTTTTGTGTGCTATGGGCGCGTTGCCTCATTTCTTATTTCTGTTAGTGGATGGGGGCTTTGTGTGGCGCCTGCGCACCATGTCTCCTGCGATTTCTGTTAGTTGGGGGTGGGGGGGGGCTTTGTGTGGCACCTGCGCACTATGTCTTTTGCATCCACGGGCAGGTCCCTGCGTCCATATCCGGTTTACCATTCTCGTTTAGTAATATGGATAGCTGCTTTTACCTCAGCCCTTCCATGAGGCATTGACTTGCAGCAGCCTTCCTCAACAATGTTCTAGTTGGAATTTCTTTCTTGTTTAGGTTGGTTCCTTCTAGTTGTAATTTTTTCTATTTTGGTATATTTAGTTTACTCTCCCTGTTAGTGTTTTGGATTTTTAAATGTATAAATATATCTTGCATGTATATCCCTCTTCCTTTGTGTTGTTTGACTATAGAGTTTGGTTTTTGTGTTCTTTAGTTTCAGAGGAAGCCGAAGCTCTTTCACTGTTAGAATCCCTTGCTTGTTATTTGACTTGCTGTTGTGTATTACACTTTTCACTATCTTTATTTTGACTTCCTCTTTGTTATCTGCTCCTTCAGCCTGTTTCTTACCACAACTGTCTCTCTACTTTTTTTCTGCACCCATTTTCTGGTGTCACACACATGCGATTGGAAGACAGCTAAAGGGCCTGAATGATACTAATTCCACACCAGACCAGGAGGCAGCGAGGTGCACTGACTGTCTCTCTCAATCCCTTACAGACCATCCACGGGAAATCCCACAGGGTTCCGGCGCCACTGATGACATCACTTTCTGGTTCCGGCACCACTGATGACATCACTTCAAGTTCTCAGCATATGAAGCTGCCATCTTAGCTACATAAATCAGTTCTGTTTTGGACTCATATCTGTGAACATCTCTCATTCATTTAACTGTTTTGCACCCAAGGCACAATATACGGGTGGTTGCACCAAACCTTTCTTGATGACTTTGTCATTTTTGTGACACTGGTCACATATTTTGCATTCCTTAACATCAATTAGGAAAACAGACTTAAAACAAAGTTTATGGACAGAAAAACATATCTTCAAATGAGTGGAACAACACTAAGTAATAATACCAACAAACTGACTTCTCAGCAAGAGTTGTGAAGATTACCTGCATACAAAAAGCATTACAATGCTAGTGAGTTCATTCCTGACGAGGTGCAAGAGATTTCAACTGAATTCAAAGACAATGAGAGTTAATCCGGACTCAATTAACTTGAAAAAGCCATCACATAGTATATGGTATCACAGAGTGACACTGGAGTTGAGCTGGGTTGTTTTTTAGGACTGGGTCTTTGGACCAATGCATATTGTAGCCATCCTGTAGGGCTGATTTTCTCAGTATATGTGGTTTTGCTATTACAGTAACATTCTTTAAACCACAACACTGCCTGATTAAATGTACAATGTGCTGGCCTGCTGCTTGGTACAAGACCAGTTTCTTCTTTCTACCTAAGGCTGCCCACATAGTTTTTAGAAAATCTACCCCATCAATTCCAGACCTTTTAATCCTCAGTCAGGTGGGATACCAAGCCATAGTAAGGTACACTTAATGTGCAGACCCACAATCACTCACACAACGCCAGCCATGAGTTGCTGTTTAACTCTTGTATGTTGCTTTGGGTCAAATTGACAGCTAAGCAAATAAATGTAAATGTAAACCTAACACAAAGGAAATCTATCGAAAACCCAGGTAGGCACAGAACATTAGAACATTAGAACACTCTAGACAAGAACAGGCCATTCAGCCCAACAAAGCTCGCCAGTACTATCCACTTATTTCTTCCAAGAAAACATCAAGTCGAGTTTTGAAAGACCCTAACGTCTTACTGTCTACCACACTACTTGGTAGCTTATTCCAAGTTTCTGTCGTTCTTTGTGTAAAGAAAAACTTCCTAATGTTTGTGCGAAATTTACCCTTAACAAGTTTCCAACTGTGTCCCCGTGTTCTTGATGAACTCATTTTAAAATAACAGTCTCAATCCACTGCACTAATTCCCTTCATAATTTTAAACACTTCAATCATGTCACCTCTTAATCTTCTTTTGCTTAAACTGTAAAGGCTCAGCTCTTTTAATCTTTCCTCATAATTCAACCCCTGTAGCCCTGGAATCAGCCTAGTCGCTCTTCTCTGGACCTTTTCTAGCGCTGCTATGTCCTTTTTGTAGCCTGGAGACCAAAACTGCACACAGTACTCAAGATGAGGCCTCACCAGTGCATTATAAAGGTTGAGCATAACCTCCTTGGACTTGTACTCCACACATCGTGCTATATATCCTAACATTCTGTTAGCCTTCTTAATGGCTTCTGAACACTGTCGGGAAGTCGATAGCTTAGAGTCCACTATGACTCCTAAATCCTTCTCGTAAGGTGTACTCTCGATTTTCTGACCGCCCATTGTGTATTCAAACCTAACATTTTTACTTCCAATGTGCAATACTTTACATTTACTGACATTAAATTTCATCTGCCACAAATCTGCCCAAGCCTGTATGCTATCCAGGTCCTTCTGTAATGATATAACGGATTCCAAATTATCTGCTAATCCACCTATCTTGGTATCATCTGCAAACTTAACCAGCTTGTTACTTATATTACTATCTAAATCATTTATATATATTAAAAATAGCAGCGGCCCTAGCACTGACCCCTGTGGAACACCACTCTTAACATCAGCCAGTTCTGATGAGGTTCCTCGCACCATCACCCTCTGCTTCCTGTGTCTGAGCCAATTCTGCACCCATCTACAAACATCACCCTGAACTCCCACCTCTTTTAATTTGATGCCCAACCTCTCATGTGGCACCTTATCAAATGCTTTCTGAAAGTCCAGATAAATAATATCATAAGCTCCACTTTGATCGTATCCTTTTGTTGCCTCCTCATAGAATTCCAGCATGTTAGTAAAACACGACCTCCCTTTTCTGAACCCATGCTGACTGCTTAGAATAACTCCTGTCCTTGCCAGGTGTTGCTCGATCTTATCCTTAATAATTCCTTCCATTAATTTTCCTGTGATGCATGTTAAGCTTACTGGCCTATAGTTGCTTGGATCTGCCCTGTCACCCTTTTTATATAATGGGATGATATTTGCCATTTTCCAGTCCTTCGGAATCTCTCCAGTGCGCAGTGACTTCCTAAAAATATGCGTCAAGGGTTTATATATGTACTCACTAGCCTCCTTAAGAACATGAGGATAAATATTATCTGATCCTGGTGATTTGTTCGATTTCAGCTTATTTAATCTGAGCAGTACTTCTCCCTCTACAATTTCCAAATCCCTCAGTACCTCCTTAGTAGTCCCTGTTACCTCTGGGAGGTTATCCACTTGCTCAGTTGTAAACACCTCAGAAAAATGTAAGTTTAATGCATCCGCTATTTCACTGTCTGTATCTTTTAATTCCCCTTTACTATTCCTGATGCACTTGACCTCCTTGACTGTTCTTTTACTACTAAAATACTGAAAGAATCTCTTAGGGTCTTCTTTCACCTTATCTGCTATATTCCTCTCCAACTGTCTTTTAGCCTTCCTGATATCCTTCTTAATGGTTATCCTCATGTTCTCATACGCTCTACAATTCACTTTGCAGTCATTAGTCTTATATGCCTTATAAAGTAGTTTTTTCCTTTGCAACTTCTTTTTTAAATCTTTATTAATCCACCGTGGAGTTTTTTTTCGTTTCCTATTAATTCCAAATTTAGGGATGTATCTGTCCTGCATTACATGTAAAACATTTTTAAACCTGTTCCACTGCTCCTCAACTGTCTCCACACTTAAAAGCTTATCCCAGTGTATCCTACTTAGACTTTGTCGCGTCTGCTCAAAATTAGCCCTACCAAAGTTCAACTTAACAATTTTAGTCTTTGCATCTGCACTCTTACAAAATACTGAGAATTCTATTACATTATGGTCACTTGACCCTAGTGGTTCAATCACCTCGACACCCTCAATTCTATCCTGATTATTACAAAATACTAAATCCAGACAGGCTTCACCCCGTGTTGGTGCTTTAACATGCTGTGTTAAAAAACAGTCATTGATTACTTCTAAAAACTCCTGCTCTTGTACTCCTCCATCTGTAAGGTTATCCCAGTTAATATTTGGATAATTAAAGTCCCCCATGACTATAATATCTCCCTGTAAACTTGCCTTTTTGATATTACTAAAAAGATGTGTGTTGAAATTACTGTCTGAATTGGGTGGTCTATAACACACTCCTAAAATAAGACCCCTTTCCCTAATATTTTCCATGCGAAGCCACATGTCCTCACTAAGATGGGGCTCATCATCCAACTGAAGAAGACTTACATTTAAATCCTGCTTGGCATAAACAGCAACCCCACCTCCTTTTCTGTTCTGTCTATCCTTCCTAAAAAATGTGTATCCCTCTATGTTACACTCATCCCCATCTTTGTTATTTAGCCAGGTTTCCGTTATTGCTATAATATCATAATTATGCTCTGCTACATATAACTCCAACTCTATCTATCTATCTAACTCACTTACCTTATTTTTGATACTTCTAGCATTAAGGCAAGCTATTTTTAATGTATTACTCCTTCTACATTTAAATGTTTGCTTAGAATTTACATTACTATGCATTCTTGTTTCTACACCATTGTTTGTTCTTCCATGTATAGATCTAAACCTGGCCTGTCCTAAACTCCCTCCCCCCCCCCCCCCCCCCCCCATTCCCTAGTTTAAACAATCCTCAACTAGCCTACACAGGAGAAACAATAGTTGAAGAAAACTCAGCAGTGTTAAATTAACCCTTTAGACTCTAAAGTTTAGAGTGTATACATTGTAACAATGTTTCTTTATATATGCTTTTAGGTGTTAATTTTACACTTGTGATTTTACTGTGCATGCAAATTGAACAGAGGCAGTGCTCAGATCTTGGGAAACTAACTACTGCTCCACTGTGACAATAAATTATTTTACATGAACTTACTGAAGAAGAGCCTAATAAATCAAATCAATAACAGAAATCAGCCTTGGATGATCACAGCACAGCCATCCACTCTTATTCATAGTAGGCCAATTTAAAGTTATCAATTAACCTAATATACATGCCTTTGGGATGTTTGTGGAAACTAAGGTATCAGGAGAGAAGCCATGTGGGTATAGTGAGACAAGGAATTGAATACTGGTCATAGGAATTAAAAGATGGATACTTTTACCAGTGTACCACTAGGCCATCCAAAACTAGATCAATAAATCTATGACTGCGGACATTCTGACAACTTGGTTTATTATGTAATTAGTATGTAATGTTTCATCCTGAGTATTGTAATGACATAAAAGGACCATATTGCAATCTATTGTAGTTTTTATTTCATGCATACTTGTTTGCAGTTCTAGTAATTCCAACCTATCTATTTTAAATCTATTTATTCAAATCAAATTTGCAGGCATATAGATTCCTTTTTGGAAACAATAGGAACAGGGCAAAACCACCCCTAGGTAGGTGACCAGTTCATCACAGAACACACCGTTATATATTCACATGCATACTCATGCCAAAGGCCTGGGAGACAGAGGGGACACCAGGGCTTCCCACTAAAAGCATCCTACATGGGAACCAGACCAGTAATCCAAGTACAGATAGTATCCTGCAAAAATACCATGTAATAAACACATAAAAAAGACTCACGTAAAATTCAGAACTCAACTGATGTGATTTTGGGCTTCAAGATGACAAGGTAATGTGTACTTGCTGCATATGACTTGGACTCTGAAATAATGGTTTTTGGTAAAGGTAAAGTCAGCTATACAAAATAGGTTTATAAAGACACTGGTGAAAAGTAACAATGCAGAAAAGATTTTTGTCACACATGGAATATGGGAAAAATCTACCGTGATATTTTTTGTGTTGTCAACGTGGCTCAGTGGTTAACCTTTCTGTCTCACTACTTTGGAAGATTTGGGGGCAAATCCCTGCCCTATTCAGAGTATGCATGGTTTCCATGTACCTGCATTGCCTCTACTCTTAGTGCCCCAAAGATATGCATGTAAGGCTAATTTGTGACCAAAAACTGGCCCTGTGTAACTGAGATGACGGCATATGTGCCAGTGTGCCTTGTGATCGTCTAGCACTCTGTGGAGTATTGATTCCTGCCTTAGGCCCTGTGCTGTTTGGGACACTCTGATCCTATTACCCTCAAATTGATAAAGCAGGTCTACATAATAAATACATGAATTGTATATCCCAAAAAAGGGATTCTTTAACAGGTAGAGTTTAAAAGTTATTACATCTTTAATGCTCCTTTGGCATTCTTTGCACAAAAAAGATTAACAGACTGAAAAAGAATTTAAAAAAAAAAAAATGACTTGTAACAATTTGGCTTTGAATATGTATTTGGGTCACAGCCTCTTTTGGTGTATAATTTGTTTCATGTAAATTTTATTTAAACTTAAACTTGCATAAATTAAATCTTCCTGGTTGTTCTATGTTTGTTATTTCATTTAATTAATCAGCAGGAACAGATAATTAGAAATTAATTATTCATGGAATGTTAACAAATGTTTCAATATGTAAAATGCTAAGTCAATATGACTGACGGTACTTAGGAAATAGTTTAAATGTATTTGCTTAATTTTAATTTTATATTTTAATTACTGTATGAACCTAATATTTAACTGAGTTCACTAAAGGGTAACAGAAGTGATGTGATAAAGAAATGCAATTTCGGAGCAATGAAATAAACAGACAGATAATACATAAGCATATAAGGTGAAGTATTTATATTCTTTCAATCAGATGAAACAGTTTTGTTTTCTGGCTGAAATGAATAGATGGCCAAAGAAACTGCAATCAAGCACAGGGGTTCTAGATGAATTGGAACTGTCAAGATTAAAAATATTCAGCATTTATACAAAAAAAAAAATCTGAAATGTCATTGTTCATGTTTACTTGTACATGAAAGCAGCTATTTGTAAATGTGCAGGGTATGATTCATAGTTCTGATCTATGTGATTCATGGTAGTTTATCAGTTGAATAAGTGCAGAATGCTGAAAATATATTATTAGCATTTGGTTCTTACTTCACTATCTATCTATCTATCTATCTATCTATCTATCTATCTATCTATCTATCTATCTATCTATCTATCTATCTATCTATACTTTTGTATACTTTATCTGTGTGTGCATTTACATTGAGGTGAAAGCACAATCGAGTACCAGTTAACCCAAAATAAAATTCCAACTCATTTGAAAACAAAAATGGATGTATTAATTAAAAACATAAGTTAGAGATAATTAAAGGGAGAAAAATGTGATTACCAGAAGGTCCTGTGAATGCCTGGCTCAGGTCTCTTTCTAAGGGGTCTGGCAGTGTTTGGCTTACAAACCTCAGCCATGACTGATCTCTGCGTTATCAGTGAAACCACTTCACAGGTCAGGAATGTGCCCAGAAAACATTTACATGATTAATCGTTTGTAGTAGTTCATCCTACGTATTAATTTAAATTTGGCGTTCATGCCATCTTACTTGTAACTATCTTTTGACTGACCTATTCACCCACACTAGCATAAGGAGGAGCTTTTCAGTCACCAGTATGGATTTGTCTTTTAAAAAACTGATAATGGGCCCTTAATCTGTCTGTCCCATACCCCTTTTAATATTCTTGGTAACCCCTTGCTAACTGGGCAAACCACGGCATAGTTAGAGAGATGTATAGATGGATATGAGAGGCACTATAAGATAGATAGATAGATAGATAGATAGATAGATAGATAGATAGATAGATAGATAGATAGATAGATAGATAGATACCTGCTAAAGCATTGTGTAATCTAATTTAGTGATTCAATAGTAATTCCAGCAATCACTTTGGAGTATGTGATCTTCATGTTAATTACCTCGCACTTTCGCTCAAAACAGATTGCACGCTATCACACTCAAACATGCATTTCATAAATAAGATGCAAATTTTTTAGACCTAGTTTTTAGACATACTAATTTTAAATGTTTTCTACTGGTAATTTATAAAGCGCCTCCGTCAAACAGTTTGATTAATTCTATACGATAAACATAGCCCTGAACCGCCGAAAATATCGGAGACAAAGATCGGAGAGAACCGTTTCGCAATAAACGCGTGGCAGCTCGCAGACTAACTTAACGGAGCAGAGCCTCACCGATGGTGGACACGACCGTGCCCACAAAGTAGAAAGCTCCGGTGAAGTCCCAGCGAGGTCGCATTGCATCCGTTCTGACTCCTGCAGCCATAGCCAGTTCGTATTCCCGAAGGAAGCGACGAAATTCCGCCGGACTGATGTTGAACCTCTGGGAGAAGTTGAGTAGTGTCCTGTTCCACTTTATCTGGTTCTCCACTTCAGTGGGGTGTTCGATTGCTGAGAAAACTGCGGCGCCGCAAAGCAGGTAGCCTACCATTAGGAGAGCCAGCAACATGAACCTTACGTTGTCTTCGTTGAGGTGAAAGTCACAAAAGCCTGAGCATCTAGTGCACCCCGAGGAGGGAGCCATTAGGGCATGTTTGGATAAGACCCAGAAAGCCAACCTGCTCTTCTGTGAAGACACTGTCTTCCAGGGGCACACGCAGCTTTACCAGCCCTATTTCAGATCCCGGTTGATGAACCCGACAAACATTTTCCTGATACTGCTTCAAGACCCATCCTCTTGGATCTGCCTTTTACCTACGTCGTTATATCGCAAAAGCTCGCCTTACATTTACTGCACATAAGTCGCCCACTCTTGATAAGTGTACAGAAAATGAACAGATATGTAAAGCTCCCTGCTCACGAGCTCATTGTTTCGACTTTGACTGTGTGGCTCTTGGCAACTGTCTTTACACCATTCACGAAGATCCTCCCATTAACTGAAATCGGCAGCTCGTCTCTGTGCATTGGTCTGACTCACGCAGTAGCAACTGACAGAATAACAAGGGTGAGGGAAAGATTATTTAACTACGACCACCAGATTTAGGCTGACAGCTGACACGCAATGATTATTCTACGATCATTTCTTTCTTTCTTTCTTTCTTTCTTTCTTTCTTTCTTTCTTTCTTTCTTTCTTTCTTTCTTTCTTTCTTTCTTCAAACATAAATTTTCCAAAAATCTAAATGCATTATAGTGACTTTTGCAAGAACTAAAAGTTAATCTCTCCTGCATTCCACTCGGAAATATATTTTAATACATATAGCGATAAATGCCGCCGAAGATATTAAAAGCTAGTGTAAAATGATTACCACGGGGACGAAAATGAACATTTGCCAACTACCTATTTCACAGCCACTTGCTGGTGCTGCAATAGCATTTGATTTAAAAGAACACTCTTAAAAATTAAAGCCGCAACAGGAGTCTGACACCTTTTACATCAATCTGAAGCGGGTTTTGCAAGAAAATGTTAAAACTGAATTCTTCCGTGCCCACTAATATGATCACCCCCGCAGATTTTATGCGTTTGCAGTGAATTAGGAAAATAAATACATGACTAAATAAATTTATTTTTCAGTAAACCTGGCAGGTTTTTTTTCTTAACAGTATGCTAGTAATCGTTATGTAAAGCACATTGATTTTATGTACTATAGTATGTTTCACACAACACCTTACGTAAGATTTTTTTATTCAACAGCGCAAGTAAGTGGAATTAGCAGAATGAATATTATTAGTCATTATTACGATGATAATGATATGGTTATCATAGACCAACTAAGATCTCGCGCCTTTGCTTATTAGTGTCGTGCAATTCAGCACCACGGACAAGAAATACACAGTACTTAAACTCTTTGAGCAGCGCAAATACATTATTATTTTTTTTCTTTTCTTTTGTTATAATATTGTTAAGCCTCCCAATAACATACCATACCACCTCACCCCAATCATTCTTTCGTTACTTCATCTATCGGTCCACTTAGTAATAGGTTTCAGATTTCTATTAGTATATCGGTCAGCAAGGAAACCAGTTTCGGGTCTTGTTGAATTCATCGCCTGCTCAGCGGTATATATTCATCTAATGAGACGACTACCCTCAGCCATTGAGGAGAGCAGATGAGCATAAAGATGATAATGTGATTATTATGTCGTGTTATGCGCACATTAAGGCCTTATTTCTTTTTCTCTATTTTAAAAGGTTCATAATCCATCCATCCATCCATTTTCCAACCCGCTGAATCCGAACACAGGGTCACGGGGGTCTGCTGGAGCCAATCCCAGCCAACACAGGGCACAAGGCAGGGAACAATCCCGGGCAGGGTGCCAACCCACCGCAGAGGTTCATAATGGACAGGCAAAACAAAACGATGTTGAATGAAGATGAACTTATGGTGGAAGGGACCAATGGATTTAAACCATTGTTTGGGCCCCACCAACCTTTTCTGAGGGAATCACAGAAAAACCGACATGTAATGTCACAGTTGTTAACTAGACACTACACAAGAACAGCTAGTAGTGTGAGAGTTTGCAATTTGTATGGCTAGCCACAAAAAAACTGATTATAAGTAATATAGGTAGATATATAGTGAAGAAAGAGTGTATGCAAAGTGGAAGTATAGAATTATTCTTGATAACTATCAAAGCATAGTATATGCCATGTCAAATATTATAATGAGTCAAATTCTTCAACTATTTATTTTGTGGGAGATGAAGAGATAGAAGGAGAGAAGGAAGAAAATGATTTATTCCGGCAACTAGTTATTTTCACACTATCAGCTATTTTCAACTGTTAAAACTAAGAAGAAGAAAAAAGCAAGAATAAATAAAAGTAAAAACATAGAGATAGGTAGAGATAAACATATCAGCAGGTTTAGTTTTTCACCAGTTTGCAGACTGTAGGCAACTTTGCCAGGCTACCAATAATCTTCACCTGTTGTTGAGTAGATATGCTGCCAGCTTAGTAATTGTATGAGGCTTTCATCACTCCGTTTTCAAATAACATTTCCAAACCAAACCATTTTACTAGTGCATCCAATAACAGTTTTATTTTCAAAAAAGATTTTTCACTATTGCATGAAGTGACAGGTAACCAAGTGCAATCACATGAGACATAAGCTGAAATATTTTTTACTTGTGATCTGCTGTCCATGATGAGTTTCAAAAAATGTTTTTATTGATCAGCACATTTCAACTTCAGGCTTTTGAATTACATCTTGATGTGCAAAGACAGCCAGCAGCTCATTAAATCTGACATCAGACCACAAGTGCACCCAGGAATTGGACTTCAGTGTGCCATTTTAAAAATAAAGGTGCCAAAATGGTTCTTCAGTGTGATGCCCTAAGGGAACCATTTTTGGCTCCTTAATGAGCATCTACAGGAAAGTTCCAGAAACAAACTTTAATTTAGATCTGCATCAGGATAAATAAATAACCATGAAATGATGATAACACATTGACAAAATACCAATTGGCTCGTGATTTTAAAAGGACTATCACTGCATGCAGTACCGCAGGCTAAGTTCAGGTGTTTTTGATCAGTCAATGACCTGTAGGTGGCCTACTTACTATACATTAATGATTTCTGTTTTTTCCACATATTGGGAACCTTTTCAAAGCCCAAAGAACCAAATTCTTATGCAGAGAACTCTTCCCTGAGTGAAATGCTTTATTTGTCAAGCAATGGGTCTACAGTTAACCACGCAACCCAGTGCCAATATAGTACCAGTATTTTCTCTTTGTGACCAAGTTAGAGAGGCTAGATTTAAATGGTTTGGGCTCATGCAAAGGAGAGATGATGGGTACATTGGGAAAAGTATGTTGAGGGTGGAACATCCAGGCAAGAGGAAAAGAGGAAGGCAAAAGTGAAGGTTTATGGATATGGTGAGGGAGGACATGAATGCAGTCAGTGTGGAAGAAAATGATGTAAAAGACAGGGATAGATGGAGACGTGTAATATGCTGTGGCAACCTATAAATGGGAAAAAAGTTGAAGAAGAAGAAGAAGAAGAAGAAATTTTTAATAGTGTGTGTGCTGCTGTGCAAGTTCTTTGTGCTCAGTCACAATTACATCTTACATGCTGCCATTTATGAACAAATCAATGTTCTGTAAGGAGACATATTTGCCTTACATCTGACTTGCACCCTGGAGATCAGTGAACAGCAGCTTTAATAATTGTTGAACACTCTTGTTACATGACAACATTCAGAAATAGCATTATAGTTTACCATCATTATTGTATGCTTCACTATCACTAGAATTAGAATCTATCACGCTGTCACTGTCATTAAAAAATGACAAATCACTTTCTTCTTCTTGCACTTTACATTCTGATAGCTTGTATTCAGCTCGCCCTGTTGCCTCAAATATTGTGTCAATGTCTGGTTTCAGCCACTACCTTCAGTTCACTGGAGATGAGGATGACAGGGTGCAGGCAATTAGCGGTGGATGAAGCTATCTCAAGATTAACTGTTGAAAGGACTCATTCAGCCATTCTTGCGGCAAGAATATTTCTTTGGAAAACAAAGAATGATATGTTTTCACACATCTTGATCAATTTTGGGGCCCATGTAGCTTGAGGTGCCCTGTGTTGTAGACCAGGTTAGCCCGTGGATAATTCTGGGAGTAGCAGAAGTAACTTGTTTATAGATCTAAATAAATATTTGCTTAAATTCTTTAAAATAAAGACAGTGTTTGCTTGAGTTGGAAGGATGGATTTCTGTTGGATCAAATGTAAATTTATGTTAATAGTAAATTCATCAATAATCTTAGAAACCTGTAAATATGTAGGACTTTCTCTTTTCATCTCCATTTAAAGGCCATTCATCAAACCTGCCCTCCATAATCCCATTAGAAGATCAAGCTCCTTCTTTCCAGTCACTCCCAATCAAAAAGTGGGATTTAATCATCCCAGCATGTCTTGAGTGTTCTCCCAGTAAACCATGTCTTTAAATCATCTTGAACATTGGCATTTCTACATTAAGGGCCAGTGCAGCACAGCCTCACCAGCTGTTGTGTAAAATGGCTAATAAGCATCCCTCAGAGCTTTCTCTTCTTAAGCATTTTTTTAATCATATGTTCAATGTAATTACTTGTCTAGAAAGATACTACTTATTACGGTATGTAAAATTGTGTTTGTGCTGGGTGCTGCATGCCTGTTTCAAGCTATGGGGCTGGACTATTTAGCCCTGTAGTGTTCTTGGTTTACATTTGTGTGTGTGTGTGTGTGCATGTGCAACCTGAACTTTCCAGTTTAGCAATGGGGCATGAATGTTATTACCTGTATTAAAATGAGGATTGCTACTTGTTGTTATTTTAAATTACACATTTGCACTTCCTGTACAAGTTTTTTCCAGTCAAGTCAATGCAGGTCACTACAGAGAAGAAGTACAAAAATTCCAGTATCATTTGCTCCCATTGAACACCTGGCCAGATGATTACTACTACTGGGTTTGCAGTGTGCACTTCAAGTTGTACAGTGTGTGTAGTATTCATGTTCTGTCTATGTTATTGTGGCCTGTCCTTTTTTACCTCAAAGCCATTTGATTCTAAACATGAGGTGTTGCCGTGTCAATTTAGGCAGCCCATAGCAATTGTATGGCTCTCATTTTATTTAGATTTTAAGTCTCATGTATTTTGTCAGATGATGACAATATCAGAGGGTATCACAATGACCTAATTTAAATCAAGACAGACCAGGCATGAGCATTCTATTGCTTGACTGCTTTTTTTTCTGATTGGAAAGACACATACATTTATATGTTCACTAGTTATTAGCAAAGAAGAGACAAATATTATTAGTAAGTTAATGTTAACTTTAGAGAAGTTTGCACCTATATAGGAAAATTCTAATATACCCCTAACAGAATTTACATGCCCAAATCTCTGCTGATTATGATTAAGGTTCCCGGGGTACCCTCACTAATTGTCCAAACCATTTTGGCTCCTGTCATTCTGCAAAGGAAATGATTCTACTCAGAATTCTTCCTTTATTGCTGAGCTTTGCACCCAATCAGACAACGTAAGCCCAGAAGTCCTGTGCAGGAACCTCATTTTGCAGTATCCATCCTCATAACCATACATCTTTAAAAATAAAGGTGCCAAGGTGGTTTTTGAGGCTGATGCCATAGGAGAACCATTTTTGGATCCCAAAAGAACCACGCACATGAAAGTTCCAGAAAGAACCTTTATTTATTTTATTTGATCCATAACTGATTCCATAAATAGTCATGTAATCGCACAGGCTCAGTCAGGTTTGTTTTGTCTACATATTAAGAACCTACTAAAGCCAAAAAAAAATAATAAGCAAAGAGCCCTTCCCAGATTTAAATGGTTCTTTTTCAAGCAATGGTTCCATGAGGCACCGCACAACCCAGTAAAATGCCATTATGGAACCATTATTTTTAAGGGTGTAGGTGAGGATATTGACATAGACTGATGGATGAATCACATTTTTTTTTCAAGGACTTAGCTGTGCCTTCAGTACCACATCACAGTGCTGCTATCATTTTGCAACACCTCAAAGTACTTCAGTTCCTTTGAGGCAAATTCTCTCTCCTCATCTGCGGCAAACAACTCACTCTTTTCTAGAAGAGGGTCATGACCTTAGATCTTGGGGGACTAATTATCATGCTAACCATACTTCAAGGGGAAGAGATGAGACCAAGACATTACCAGTTTATTCACTGTACTCTAGCTCTAGCCTGATACCCCATCCATGTTATATGATACTTCCTGAATTCCATCCATCCATTTTCCAACCCACTGAATCCGAACACAGGGTCATGGGTGTCTGCTGGAGCCAATCCCAGCCAACACAGGGCACAAGGCAGGAACCAAACTTCCTGAATTATTTTTTCTCATTTTCTTCTGTTTTTTTCACTACTTTGTTAAACCCCGTATGGGTTTAAATACATACAGAATACTTTTATTATTTTGTTCTAAGTGTACTTTTGATTTAGTATTTTTGTTTTCTGTTATCTGTATCATCAGTTTGTTTTTAACAGGTGCCACAATTTTTGGGAGTTATTTAATAGTTTCTATAGCAATGCTCCAGTATCCAGTGACACCTGACTTCTTTACAAGATGGGATACTGTAATAGGTCACTGTTTTCATCTGATCTCTATCAGAGATTGCAGATATCAACTTAAAAACAATCTTAAATTATTTATTAATTATTTTTTTTCTCTGGCTTTCGACACATCTTTTCGACTACAGTTTCTGTCTTTCCTTCTGGGCTCTGATGATTTTCTTTTTGATTTTGCTTTGTACTTTGACTCAGTCTCATCTTCTAAACCCTTAAAAACTTTTGCTGTTATTACCATTGTAGTAGTACTGTCCATTAAAATTGGAACAAAGGGGACAATACAGTACAATACAATACAATACAGTTTATTTTTGTATAGCCCAAAATCACACAGGAAGTGCCGCAATGGGGTTTAACAGGCCCTGCCTCTTGACAGCCCCCCAGCCTTGACTCTCTAACAAGGAAAAACTCCCCAAAAAACCCTTGATTCCACTTAATGTAAATTACAGTATGTGTGCACAATTCTTGTTGTGCAAATATAAGGGCCAAATGGCACACAACTGAGGCTCTAGAACCCCATGCTCTTGCTGCATCTCTAATAATTTGACATTACAGTGAGACTGGCAGACTGAGGACATATTCTCCATTTTTAAAAAGAAATAGACCAAGCTGTGCCCCAATTACTGAGAGATCACACTCGTAAGCCTCTCAGGGAAAGCTTATTTTGAAGCATAGACACTAGGATGGCAGTCAATGAACCTCAGGTCCAGGAGGAATAGTTTGAAAAAAATCACCATAAAGGCAATGAAAGTTTTATTAAATCACTAAGTTCGTTTTTATTTTCACAGTCATCATCAGTTTAATAATGTCATCTAAGAAGGGTTCCTTGGTTGTTACCAAGCCACTTGTGCACCGTCACCATTTAAAAACTGATGTTCCAACAGCAGTCTTTCACAAGAAGATTATATGAGTAACATTTAGATAGACTAACAGTATTCTGTGCATAATTTGCATGTCATCTTCATGTTTACATGCTTATAACAGTTCAAAGACGTGTCATCAGGATGACTCAATTTGTTCTGACACTTTTTAGTTCTTTTTTCATTTTTGGGCTAACATTCTTAAGTGAATTTAACATGGTTCAACACTTTATTGGCTATCTTGGCAAAAGGATCTGATGTGATAATACATCGACCATTTAATGCAGAGTGTCAGCCCTTGCTAGCAGTGTAGTAGGTACGATCTACCATGGGAGCATAGTCTGCCATGGGAAACTGGGTTTCATCTCTAATTGCTTATACTTTTATTTGTATGTCTAAGCAAAGTTTTTAAAAATCACATATTTGAGAAAGATTTTTTTTTTCAAATGAAAGCTTTGAAAACATTTTGTTGCTCTGATTTTTTCTGAATTCTATTAGGTTTCTGTGATTTGAACTTTGTTCTTTTTCTTTGGCTACCAAGCTTCTACAGTATAAATTAAATGTTTCATTGTCTCATTTTTATTTTTTACATTGTTAAAGAGGAAACTCAACTCTAACAAGGGAATTTTCAGACAGATGGCTTTTATTCTGTAATGAGAAACTATGGCTTTTCTTCAGCAATGCATCTCAGTATACGAACTCTCAGTTTCTGTTTCATCTAAATGGTTGTGCACATAAAGGAAAACAAATCCATCAGAAATGTGGAAGGTCATACAAAATGCATGGAAAGTATATCGTAACCACACACAAGCAACTAAGGTATGAAATGTTAAGATCTCTTCCCAGTAGGCTTCTCATTATCTTTACTGAGTATAGTCAACAAGCTCTTTGAGGTCTGAATTATAAATCAGCATGGCTGCAGGAAGAGATATGAATGATTTTTAACAGGGTAGTAATGGTTGCCACCCACTTAGCAGGTACTTCAGTGGCAAAACCAGCAAAATGTGTTATGTCACACTGTTCCCAGGGTAATTTTGTTTTAGCAAACAAATGTGAAGAAAAATATGAAGGCATCACCATGATGGAATACTGATGGGTACCTGGGACTATCTGAAAAACATGACATACTTTTTTTTGACTACACGTTGAAAAATGAACTTTGGTAGGTTCTCACTCCTTAAAGACATCAACACATGTAGCCTTAATTAGAGATCTAGTGTTGGAAAGAGCACAGGGAATGAGGGCATGGACATGTAGGCAGTGAAAAATTGTTACCTTGAATCATACAGTATTTTGGGAAAACAGTGCCCAGCAAATTCACTACAAAACAGAATTGTTGAGTGTTCTTTGCCTATCTACGATGTTATATTGCTTCCTGTCCTGTTTCTTTCAAGATGAGGAGCTCCAATAGACACATTGCCGTAGTCCACAAAAAGGGATATTAGGTCACTGGATCTCCAGCTCACTGCGGTGGGTTGGCACCCTGCCTGGGATTGGTTCCTGCTTTGTGCCCTGTGTTGGCTGGGATTGGCTCCAGCAGACCCCCGTGACCCTGTGTTCGGATTTAGCGGGTTGGAAAATGGATGGATCTCCAGCTTATCCATTTATCTAAACATCTTTATGAATTCATTTTAAATAAATATTAATCTTTGGATTGATTAAGCTGCCCTGTGGGACATCCTGAGACTTCGCAGGATACCCTCAAGGTTGCTGGATATCATGGCTGGACTGTACACTGGTACTGTGAGTGATGTGCAGAGTGGAGGCAGAACCTCTGCATTTTTCCCAGTTGATTCTGGAGTTTGTCAAGGGTGTGTTTAGCTCCTGCTCTGTTCAATGCTTGCGTGGACTGGGTGTTGGGCAAGGTCTTGGGCAAGGATTGGGGTCCAGCAGCTGTGGGGCATTTGTTGGTGAAGAAAGATTTACTGATCTTGACTTTTCCGACGATGCTGTGATCTTTGCAGAGTCAATGGAGGCTCTGATCGGGGCTCTCAAGAGACTGAGCAAGGAGTATCTGGGCTTGCGAGCGTCCTGGACAAAATCCAAGATCCAGGCTTTTAATTACCTCTTAGGCACAGCCATCAGCAGTGTATCTTTCTGTGGAGAGAGTGTTGACCTTCTTGAGAGGTTTACTTACCTCTGCAATGATATTCATGTCTCTGGTGACTCTTCCTATGAAGTCAATAGATGGATTGGGAGAGCATGGAAGGTCATGAGGTCGCTGGAAAGGGGTGTGTGGCTCTCCTGATATCTATGCAAAAGGACAAAGGTCCAAGTCTTTAGAGTCCTGGTGCTTCCTGTCTTGCTATATGGTTGTGAGACATGGACGCCATCCAGTGACCTGAGATGAAGACTGGACTTTTTCGGTACTCTGTCTCTTCAGATTATCCTTGGGTACCATTGGTTTGACTTTGTGTCGAATGAGTGGTTGCTCATGGAGTCCCGAATGAGGCACATTGCCTGCATTGTATGGAAGCATCAGTTATGGCACAACAGCCATGTAGCGCAGTTCCCCGAGGGTGATCCGGCTCACAGGATCATCATTGTTGAGGACCCAAGTGGCTGCACCAGGCCATGGGGACACACATGTAACACCTGACTCCAGCAGATAGAGGGTCATTTCCAGAGAGTGGGACTGGACCATGTGTCTACCTGTTACCCACCAGGATGCCAAGCTGTTTCATTGTGTGGTGGGTGCGGCATTGTGCTGTACCAGTGCATGCTCCCCAAGCTGACCTGACCTGAACTTTGGATCAGCAAGAGAAATAAAATGTGCAGTCTAACTGCAATGTGGCAGGTGATGTAGTGCCTATCATTTTCAGTTTTTATGCTTATTATTTTCATTCCCAAGAGCACAATTTCAATTGGAGTCAGTTGTAGAGCCAGGTGTACCACCCATTGTTTTTATCAAATGTACGACAACATCAGTCATTTGACCTGAGGTAAAGTTATGATTCTGGGGTTTGGGGACATGCTACATGCTAATGTACTTATTTTTTATTTTCATTTTGATTCACAGTTCTTGATTAAGTTTTAATCTCTATTATTTTCTTCAATGATCTTGTTCACTGGGTGTTACCATTTTGTAGAGTTTCTTTCTGGTGGCTGTCATGTGGTGACCAACTATAGTAGTGAGTGACGTTAAAGACACCCCAGTATTTAGGATGTCTAAGTTTGTGGATACGAAAGCAGAATCTTGCATATGACAGTTTGCTTTTTCGGTTTAGAGTTTCAAGAATTCTCTATGTGTATTTGTATTATTAGTTCAGTTTATGTGTTGGGCTTTGTGTCTTTGGTTACACTTTTTCCTGCTTGCACTGTCTCTAAATGAAAATGAGTGATTGGATGGAGGGTTGCTTCTGGGAAACAAATAGCCTTGGATTTGTTAGTTCAGCCTTCAGACTAAAACATATTGTGCACATAGCAGAAATGCACATTGTTCTCACTCATTAAATTGTTGATGATGTTCTGTCTTACTTTTGTTAGACTGATGGTAACTGATAATGCACATTAAATAAGAGTGTTAACCAGTTTCAGGAGAGCATGAAGACACCATTCAATAACTGGTTTTGCCATCCATCCACCTATCCATCCATGATTAGGCATACCACCTTAGACCCAAGCTTGCAGTTTATCCCCATGGCAGGAGCCAGCCCTGGACAAAGCAACATACCCACAGTTATTTATACAGGATCTGTTCAACCCAGTCAATTGGGAGGAAAACAGGGATTGCCAATAGATAGATAGATATATCTATCGATAGATAGATAGATAGATAGATAGATAGATAGATAGATAGATAGATAGAACTTTATTTGTCCTTATAGGAGGAAGTATGATAAATACTTCAGAAGAACATGCAAGCTCCGTACAGCAAGCCAGAATTTTACCTAAGTGCATTTTTAAAAGTATTGGCATTTTATGGTTCCTTACTAGGGTGTGTTCACTTGTAAAACAATTGCTTGACAAAGTACAATTTTATTCTGTGAAGAGTTATTTGCACATGAAGTTGGTTCCTTGCACTTTGAAAAAACTCATAATATCCAGGGAAAATAATGGAAAATTTTGATATATGTTATGCTACTAACAGATTAAGAAAACCTGGAGCTAGCTCCACATATGCAGCAAGAGTCATTTTAAAATCAGGCCCCGTTAGTATTTCACAAATCTGTTACTATATAATCAAAGATATTGTGTGGAGCGAATAAAGGTTCAGAAACCTTCAATTAGATGGGTCTTATGGCATCGCAAAGAAGAACCGCTCATGCACCTTTATTTTTAAGAGTGTGCTGTGATACAACAGCGCCAAACACTGTGCCACCATGCTACCTCTTGAAGAATTCTTTGTATAAAAGTGTTATGAGTAAATAATTTCAGACGGCAGGTCTCCAAGTTATCACAGAACTCCTTGAAGTGACATTTCGTCTCCGTTGTATTTTTTCTGTTGTTTCCTCACCAAACAGCGTTGTTATTTCCATTCATTCTTCTGCACGTTTGTCGGTGCGGTAATTCATGTATTCGTTCCTTCTTTTCTGGGGTCGCGGGACGATGTCAAGTTGTAGTCTTTGATAATGGAAATGGCCAAGCGCGAGTCCCTTCACCATTAGTAAACGTGTTAGTAGTAAGTGGGATAGATAAATATATTTAGCTGTTGTTATTTTAAAGCACTCTGAGTTACTGTCATGCATAATAAATTCTGCCGTTATGGTAGTTCTCCATTCTGGTTGCATATTTGTACGGAAAAGTGTAACTTTTGTTCCTGGCAGATGCTTCTTTTTTATTCATTTTTAAAAGATGCATTTCCGTAGACACATAAAACATTTATTCAATTTGGATATAGTTTAGCATAATTCTCTTGACAAGCAATTTGATCCCTAAATGAAAAGGTGCCGCTGTGTGCCCAGGCCATTTTTAATTCAGCCTTTCACATTATCCGCGCTGCCGAACAGAGTCGTTCTGACAAAATGGCAATCTCGCGCTTTCTCAAGAGAGCAAACAGCTAGGCAATCAGAGAATTTAAACACGCAAGTGAGATATTGTTTAATATTTATAAAGGAAAAATGGTCGCCAATGATTTCTGCATGCATCTTAGTTTGATTTGAGAACCACCCAACATCCCACGCAACACATCAGATCCGCACGTAGAAATGCTGCAAAAATGATTTCATTGGAAATCAGAAAGTGAGAATTGTATGCCTTGGTGTTCAAACGGTAAGTACAGGGAGATATGCAATAAATAGCCAGAAAAACAGACGAAAAATCTGTGATTGTGTTAATGAGTGTGAAGATTTGAAGCACAGGAACTTGCCATGCTGAAAAGAGGGTTTCATTCTGGTTGGGGGGAGTAAAAATGAAGTAACAGAAATCGTTTCTTCTTTTTTTGCTTTCAGTCTATATATTATTACTTTAAGGTTCTTACGGTGGTTTTAATATTCTTGATGCGGTCTATATGAATCTTTAACAATCTTCCCGTCGATTAATTAAGAGCCCTATAGCAGGGGCGTGGCAAATTGTTAATTTTTCCAGGTGAGAAGATTCATGAATTATGATTATGAATTATGTAATCAGATCTATCATAAAATATAGCTTGATGGAGGCTCAAATCCCCAAACCCGCTGCACCACTACGTCAAAGCGGTAGTTCTTTCAGACCCCAAACATGTGCACCTAACTGAACTGATGCTTAGACATTGGCACTCCGTAATGGGAAATCCTGGTTTTGAAAATCCATGGACTGGACGACAAATGGATAACGAAACGTATCATTTGAAACTCAGTCGTCGCACTCTTAAGTTTTCATTGAAGCTCTCTTAAGGGAGTCGATTAGTAAGCAGTAATCTGTTTAACAATGGTTCTAATGTCTGTGATAATTATCCACAAATCTCATTAGCGGCGTCCAAGCCCTTTTTCAAGGGTAAGTAGGACTTCAAGATGGGAGATTAAGAAGTACGTAGCTCAAATCTCAGGCCGAATTGAGTGGAAAGCTGTCAACTCCAACCGACACAGAGAATAGACTAAGCTTTTAAACTCAGTCTTTGGAGCTGTATAGAACCACAAATAAGCCAAAATTGATAAACTGATAATAAACCAGCAATTAGGTGATGATGACATGTAGTGGATAGGAATTGTAACAGACGCTTTTCAGAAAACTCCAGTCACAGCGGATAGAACGCCAGTGGGGCGGTGGCTTGTTGTGTGGGTGTGGCCAAATGGGAATCTGAGGGGCGTGTCATGAGACTGAGGAGGTAATTTACAGTCTTCAGAAGATGGGTCTAATTGTAGCCTGCGGTACCTACTAAGTAGAGTATAGCCCAACACGTCAGTCACAAAACTCTCCTTTAACCCTCCCATAAAACTAATCTTTCCAAACCTGGCATGCAGTCGGCGTTTTGTGACTGACATTCTGGGCGTTACATGATGTTGGGGCGTTGACTTAATAGTTACCGTGGGCTGCAATTACCTGTTGGTCCTCAAATTCCTTTAAGCATCCGAGGTTGTTAAGTGTTGTTCTTGCCGCAGGATGCCACTAGAGAGTGCATTCTTAAGGGAGTGACCTGGGGGACAGGCATTTCGACCAGCTCAGCTCTCCTTCGCTCCTAAAATGGCAAAAAGGACTGTCATTGGGAAAATTCTGAAAGTTTTTTTTTTTATATATATATATACTGTATACTGTCAGCCAAGCAGATTACTCAAGGGCAATTATTGGAGCAGCACCCAGGCTTACATATCGAAGACTGCAACTGCCTGTGATGCTTTATGCAGTGGAGAAGTTTGCAGCTTTTAAAAATAATCTGTAGGTTGATGATGAACACCAGGGCTTCTCTGTCATTTCTTGTATCTGTTGCTCTGACTTAGGTTAAAGTAAACTCAGGCATGTACCGTCTCACAGAACTGTGAGACAATGGGGTATATTGGGTAAGGAACTAGACTAAATCACATAATGAAAATCTATTCCCATAGTCTTAAAAATAAAGTTGCCAAAGTGGTTCTTAAGAATGATGCCTTAGGGAAACATTTTTTGTTCCCAAAAGAACCAACCACAAAGGTTCCAGAAAGAACTTTTATTTATTTACTTTTTTGATTTGTAAAATTTCTTGTAATTTTCTAGCCCATTTAATCCAGACTCTGGCTGCTTTAGGGGATGCCTACAGGTTCCATAATTAACTGTGAATTGATGATAACAAGTTTGTGAATTATCATTGGATTAATTAAAAGGACTCTGTACTCTTAAAAATAAGGGTGCCATAGTGGTTCTACAGAGCAATGCCATAGGGGAATCATTTTTGATTCCCAAAAGACCTATCCACATGAAGGTTCCAGAAAGAACCCTTATTTATTTATATCTATAACAGGCTCCAGTACAGCAAATAACCACAAATAAATGGTAATACATTTGTGAAGTCCCAATGGGTCCTGATTCTAAAAAGACTCCTGCTGTATCAATAACACACAGTTCATGTTTTCTTAACCTGCTAGTTTCCTTTTAGATAGCCTACCATATATTAAATATTTCAGGATTCTTCTACTTATTAGGAAGTGTTTAAAAGCAATAAGAACTAACTTCATATGCAAAGAATCTGTCTCAGAATGAAATGATGCTTTGTCAAGCAATGGCTTAATGGGGAACTGCACAAGCCAGCATAGAACCGTATAGTGCCATTTAAAATGTTTATGTTTAGGAGTGTATTGCATACAATGACACAGGCTAGGTTCAGGATTTTTTTGACGTGGCAAGCATCTTAATAGGCAGTCTATTATACTTTAAAAGAGTTCTGTTTTTTCCACATATAGGAGCCTTTTTCAAAGCCCAAAGAACCTGATTCACATGCAAAAAACTCTCCCCAGAATAACATTGTTCTTTGGGAAGTAGTAACGTGCCACTTTACCTCCATTATTTGTAAGAATGCATCTTCAATTTAGAGTGTAATTTTGAGCAATCCTCTGAACCTTACTGTCCTGCAGCTCTCAAAAATCTAAATAAACAGCTATACTATATATCAGTACTTGTAAAGTGTTTTGGGATGGTGCTCACTATAGAAAGACAGGATATGAAATAAAAGATGGAATTTTGTTACAACCTAGTTCATTACCATAGTCTCAGTTCTGTCTATAAATTAAGAATCAAAAGGAGGTTACAGATGTAGGCTGCTATGATAGGTTCCATGACACAGTCACAGTCCTGGGGAAATTTAAATGGCATCACTTTGGTAAGTTGAGAAAACCCACAACCTAACCAGGAGAATGTGCAAATCCCATAAAGAGAATGACCTGGATATGTATTGAACCCAGGTCCCAAGAGCAGTCAACAAAACAGAAATATAGGGAGACCCTTATTTGAGACTAGATTTACATTTTGTTACAATAACCTACATTTTTGTAGCAGTCCTCACAGAAAATAAGCTCAGGTTGCTGCCTACATAAACAGCAGCCAATATATTAGTTTAGCCAAAAGCAGAATTAGGAAATTAGAAATGTACCACTGATGCCAGCAACTTAGTGACAACAATGAAGCAAAAATCAAGGCTCAGGCCAACTGGCTGGCCAGCTGCTCCCTGGGTAGCCTAACAATACACTGACAAAACGGTCCAGGCGAATGTTCAAGGCGATAGGGTGGGTGACTTACGAAGTGACAAACAAGAATCAAATCTAAAATCAGGCTTTAAGGACAGCACTTCTGTCATGTCTCATGTCTGCCAGGAGAAAGCTAGTTAGGAAACTGAGAAAAGTGGTAGTGGTATTGCCACAGCCATTTGCACAACATGCCCTTCTCTTGTCTATTCACTTTATAAACACAGTGATTGCTGAAGCATCAAGGTTATGGTGTATGGACACCCTGGACAGGATGACTGTCCATTATTGAGTTCATCCAGATCAATAAAGAAGAAAGAAGCAATGTGACGGTTGGGCTGATTGTAGAATAGCAGTTCTGTATAATTTGAAACCAAGGAGACATCTGATGCATGTGGCTGTTCTGGATTTACAACCTCATTTTGTTAAAAATAGGTTGTAAATGTGTTTTCCTCTTACATCCCTTTGACATGCATGACAGGTGAAATGACAACTCCATGCCAGCCCTGATTAAGTGCGTGTAGCTGTGTGCTTAAATGTGTCCTGTACTGGACTGGCACCCCATCCAAGACTGGCTCCTGCATTACACCCAGTTCTCCCAGGGTAGGCTCTGGTCTACTTTTTTCCTTCATGGTGTTAAGCAGATTTGAAAATGAGTGACTTATGAATAGGTTCTTACAGAATGGAAACTGCCAGTCATTTGTAGTACAACCAAGCAGTGACTGAGCAGTTGCCATTTTTCTCAGGCTCTTTATAAAAAGCTTTAGTCAGTCATATTCATGAATTTCTTATATAATCATTTCCAACAACTGATTATTTATGTAACCCTGTCTGTTTGCTCATCTTTTAATTTCCAGATGTTATTCTGACAAAACTGAAGGAACCATCTAACCACTTGAGCCCAGAACTGCATCCTGACAGCAGGGCCAACTTTTATCATCTTATTTAAATTCAATAACTTCTCCCGAATGTGGCTGGCTTCACACTAATTACTGCTGCTCTTTTATCTTCTCATCAGAGAGAACAGATTGCAACACTTTAACTACGACAGACAGAAATGCACAAGCGAGCTAGTAACACTCAATCCATAGAGCACATCTGATAGTGAGCACTAAAAATAAATAAACTCTTGAGAAAAGACAAGGGGTAAATGCCAAATGCAGCTTTTCTAATGTGCTCTAAGTAATGTTAAGATTTTCTAGAAGGTGCTAGCAGGACAAAATCTACACTGCGTGAGCACTTCATTGAGCTCACCCAACACTTAGTTGGTTTCCATTTACCCCTCAGGGACCTCTTGGGTTGTGGACTCATGAACATGTGGCACAGTAATGCTAGTTCTTTTTTTAATTTGCTGTGTCATGTACTTTATGAAAATCTACTACTGGTGGATCACAATTACTCATTTTATTATTATATGACATATATTTTCCTTTGTATTGAACTCTAGTGGTTGTAAAGTCACTGCATTTGAATGTATTTACCATGGTGATTCTGAACGCTCTCCTAATCTCATGCATGAAGCACCCACAAAATGGGACCACCACTTGGCAACACAGCCTTTCAACTCAAGAACCCCGTGTTCAGACTCCAGTCTAGTCACTGCCTGTTTGGAGTCTGCGTGTTCTCCCTGTGTTTGTGTGAATTTTTCTATGAGTACCAGTGGTGCATCTGCATTAGGGAAAATGTGGTACTGTTCCCATTCTCAACAGGTGGCGTTGTTTTGTAAAAAATAAATAAGTAATAAATTCACCTCAAGAATTTAACTTATTGTTAAAATGTTTAGTAGTAAGCATGACTTAGCCATCATTTTGTTTCCAGTTTCCAAGATATGCTTAATACAATTTGTTATGCAGAAGGATATTTATTTTTGTTTGTTAGATTTTCTTTGCACCTGGAGCCACTAGCCTGTTTCCGAGTTGTTTGGGGAGACCCTCTGAAATCAATGTTTTGACATAACTTTGCCCACATGTGCAGCCTGAACATTTCAGTTTTGCCTTGGGATTTGAAGAATAGCACCCTTTAAACGACAATTGTATGAACTTTCTGTCATGCAATTTAAAGGCTGTGTGAATGTGTATATCTCACTGCATCAACACTGTCATGATTATTTAAATACAATACAATTTAACACTTTGTCCATTCAACAAACACAGGAAACCACACCAAAAGATATTCTACACTACCTTGAGCAATTGCAATGTCTTCATCCAGGTCATAGAAATTATCATCATCTTCCAAAACATGTATTCGTGTAGTAAAAGATGTGGGCTCAATCAATTTATCATTGATTTCCTGTAAATCTACGTAAGCATACAGTCAGAGACAGTCAATTATTTAGGGCATCATATTAACCTTGGAAATAGTCCTCCACAGAATCCAAAGATTTCTAAAAAATCCAGTTCCATTTGCATACTGCTGCTACCAAGGGGAAATGTTTTATTTGTTTAAAGGCAGTACATTCTGTTTTAAAATAAGGGGTCCCTTAGCACTAAATTACAAATACTGTTGAAAAAAGCCTCACAAATTAAAGGGTCTAACAACCTTTGGTTTATATGACAAAAGGCCAACAAAGAATGTAAAGTAAAATATTTATTTACAAAATGCTCTGTAACAAAATAAGCTCTGAGGAGCACAAATGGAACAGAAGTAGTTGCTTTAAAAACATGCAGTTCGGGGCAAACCAATCCCAAAATCTCAGATTCAAAAAAAGGTCAAAAGCAGAGCAAAGAGGTCAAAATTCAGTTCATCAAAGAACGGATGGCAAAAATCATAGAGAATTCACCAACATCCAGTACATACAATGAACTGTAGGGGACTGTAAACTTCCTCAGCCTTTATAGGGTTGAGGGCAATCCCTTTAGGACTGGGGAGCCGCCCACAAAATACTAGGAACATAACTGAACAAGCGCAGACACATAGAAGTCAAATAATACACACAATTTGTAAAAATACAGAATAATGCAAATAATTTACATAAGTAACAATATTAACACAAACAAATGAATCAGACATGAGCAAAAAGTCATAAAAAGGAATATGAACACCAGTCAGTGATGGAAACCTAGTTGAATAATAACAGTGGGTCCTGGTACTTCTTATATTTGACCTTTGGCTTGTTTAAGATGTTAGACTTTATGATTTTGGCAGTACTGGCTTTTGTACGTTGGTTCTGATTTTCCATTTACTGTGTAAAATATCATATTCTATGCTATATATCCTTAGATTTTTCTTTCTCTGAAACTTTTTTTTTATTTTGTTTTTTCCAGAGTGTTGTATTTTGATTTCTGAGATTTAGAATTTTGATTTTTTTAAATTCTGTGTTTAAATTTGATAAAATGAATTAAATTTGAATTATGTTGCTGTGTTTTTAATGTTTCTAAATTTCCATTTAGGCGCAGTGATAACAGAGGTCTGGCTGCATGGTGAGATTGTCAGTTCTTCTAGTTCTCTTAGAAAAGCCAGTTTTTAGATTTTTTTTGGCAATTTGCTGCTATGTATTCGTTACTTTCCAATACATTTGGTAATTTGTTTTTAAACTATTTTTGAAGCTTAGTTCTTCATCAGTGTTACATTTGCCAACTGTGTTTATTTTGCAGTCATTTGTTGACTTTTCAGCCACTCATTTCTGTCAGTTATTTAAATGTAGTGAACAGACTGACAGACAGACAGACAGACAGCCTGAACAAAAATAACTGTTGTGAGGTTTAGATCAGGAAAGAACATAGTTGTTTTCTTATGAAAAGGAGAAGACAGACTCAAAATCAATATCCAGGCAAAGGGTCAATAATGATTTGTCTTAAGAGAATTGCAAAGAAAACTAAGAAAAATGACCAATCCAAAAAAGAGAAAACAAAGCAAGAGTCAAAAACAAAATCAAACACAAGCAGTTTTTTAAAAAATTTTCTGTTGAAATCCAAAAGCTAGGTTGCACCTCATATTGCCACCATCTTAAATAACCAATGCATGATGATTTTTATAATGTAACATGCTGACATCCTAAAATTCCATGTGAACACAAAATCACACAAATCATGTTCCAGACTGGCAGTACACCATTGTCATAATGCAAAAATAATATATAAACAGTTTAAAATTCAAAAATAGTGTGTGGAAATCAAGGAGAATGTCCATATAGGTAAAGAAACCAGATGCATGATGTTGTGAACTTAACCATAAGGCTTATATAGTAACTCCTTTTTTCAAGTTAGCAATTTCATAATGTTTTCTTTGTTTTGTGTCTCTGATGTTGGCAAAATGTGTTAATCATTCAGCAGCAGGTCTGAGCCTTCTACAGTAGTTATTTATACTTTATTTGTTTTGCCAGCTCAATCATGTCTATGCTCACTACTACCTATACAATCTCTGAACTGCATGCTCCCATCAGCTTCTGTGCCTGCCTATCTGCATTAAACACATCATCACATTACACAGGTTTTGGAGTGATAATTCCAGAGCATCTACTGAAGCACTCCAGACAATGGAAAATAATATATACAATAATCATAGGTGGTGACATGTTGATGAGCACATGAAATTAATAATTTCACTCTACTCTGTGCATGTGACAAGAGTGATCATATAAAGCTATTGTCAGTTATGCACATTTAGGAAACATCTTCAGGGCTCTGAAGAGCTAAGCAATACCATTCTAAGCAGAGAGGGCACACTCTCACTAGCTTCATCTCCCTTTTCATCTGCAGTTCAGACGTTCTCTGACTGGAGAATGTTTATCCCAGCTTCTGCTTAGTGCCATAAAACTCTTTTCTTTTAAAATGCAATCTTAGCTCCTTATTTAACTGTGATGTCATTTGTTAAAGTTCCTTTTATTTCACTTGATGTTGTATTGTGACATTTTCAATGTCAGCCACCTCATCTGACTCCTCTCGATGCGGAGGAGCAGTGGCTCTACTCTGAGCCCCTCCCGGATGACCGAGCTTCTCACCCTATCTTTAAGGGAAAGCCCAGACACCCAGCAGAGGAAACTCATTTCAGCCTCTTGTATTCACGATCTCGTTCTTTCGGTCACTACCCATAGCTCATGACTATATGTGAGGGTAGGAACATACATCGACTGGTAAATTGAGAGCCTTGCCTTGCGGCTCAGCTCCTTATTCACCACGACAGACCGATGCAGAGCCCGCATCACTGTGGATGCCGCACCGATCCGCCTGTCGATCTCACGCTCCATTCTTCCCTCACTCGTGAACAAGACCCCAAGGTACTTGAACTCCTCCACTTGGGGCAGGATCTCACTCCCAATCCTGAGAGGGCACTCCACCCTTTTCCGGCTGAGAACCATGGTTTAGGATTTGGAGGTGCTGATTCCCATCCCAGCCGCTTCACACTCGGCTGCGAACCAATCCAGAGAGAGCTGCAGATCACGGCCTGACGAAGCAAACAGGACAACATCATGTACAAAAAGCAGTGACCCAATCCTGAGCCCACCAAACCAGACACCCTCAACGCCCTGGCTGCGCCTAGAAATTCTGTCCATAAAAGTTATGAACAGAATTGGTGACAAAGGGCAGCCCTGGTGGAGTTAAAGTCTCACATGGGTTCGACTTACTGCCGGTAATGCGGACCAAGCTCTGACACTGGTTGTACAGGGACCAAACAGCCCTTATCAGGGAGTCCGGTACCCCATACTCCCGGAGCACCCCCCACAGGATTCCCCGAGGGACACGGTCGAATGCCTTTTCCAAGTCCACAAAACACAGTAGACTGGTTGGGCAAACTCCCATGCACCCTCCAGGACTCTGGAGCTGGTCCGCTGTTCCACGACTAGGACAAAAACCACACTGTTCCTCCTGAATCCGAGGTTCGACTATCTGATGGACCCTCCTCTCCAGGACCCCCAAGTAGACTTTTCCAGGGAGGGTGAGGAGTGTGATCCCTCTGTAGTTGGAACACACCCTCCGGTCCCCCTTCTTAAAGAGGGGGACCACCACCCCAGTCTGCCAATCCAGATGCACTGTCCCCGATGTCTATGCGATGTTGCAGAGGCGTGTCAGCCAAGACAGTCCTACAACATCCAGAGCCTTGAAGAACTCTGGGCGTATCTCATCCATCCCTGGGGCCCTGCAACCAGGGAGTTTTTTGACCACCTTGGTGACCTCAGTCCCAGAGATGGGACAGCCCACTTCCGAGTCCCCAGGCTCTGCTTCCTCATGGGAAGACATGTTAGTGGGATTGAGGAGGTCTTTGAAGTACTCCCCCCACTGACCCACAATTTCCCGAGTCAAGGTCAGCAGCACACCATCCCAACCATATACAGTGTTGACACTGCACTGCTTCCCCCTCCTGAGACGCTGGATGGTGGACCAGAATCTCCTCAAAGCCTTCCAGAAGCCATTCTCCTTGGCCTCCCCAAACTCCTCCCATGCCCGAGTTTTTGCCTCAGCAACTACCGAAGCCGCATTCCGCTTGGCCTGCCCGGTACCTGTTAGCCGCCTTTAGAGTCCTACAGGACAAAAGGGTCCTGTAGGACTCCTTCTTCAGCTTGACGGCATCCTTCACTGCCGGTGTCCACCACTGGGTTCGGGGATTGCCAACCCGACAGGCACCAACCACCTTACGGCCACAGCTCCGGTCAGCTGCCTCAACAATAGAGGCACGGAACATAGCCCATTCAGACTCAATGTCCCCCACCTCCCCTGGGATGTTGTCGAAGTTCTGCTGGAGGTGGGAGTTGAAGCTACTTCTGACAGGGGACTCTGCCTGACGTTCCCAGCAGTCCCTCACAATACGTTTGGGCCTACCATGCCTGACTGGCATCCTCCCCCACCAACGAAGCCAACTCACCACCAGGTGGTGATCAGTTGACAGCTCTGCCCCTCTCTTTGCCAGAGTGTCCAGGGCATGTGGCTGCAAGTCAGATGACGTGACCACGAAGTTGATCATCGAACTGAGGCCTAGAGTGTCCTGGTGCCAGGTGCACATATGGACACCCCTATGCCTGAACATGGTGTTTGTTATGGACAATCCGTGACGAGCACAGAAGTCCAATAACAAAACACCACTTGTTTGGGGGGTTGGGGGACATTCCTCCCAGTCAAGCCCTTCCAGGTCTCACTGTCATTGCCCACGTGAGCATTGAAGTCTCCCAGCAGGTGCGTCCTCTAGCACCCCCTCCAGGGACTCCAAAAAGGGTGGGTACACCAGACTGCTGTTCAGCACATACGTGCAAACAACAGTTAGGACCCGTCCCCCCACCCGAAGGCAGAGGGAGGCTACCCTCTCGTCTACCGTGGTG
Source organism: Erpetoichthys calabaricus (assembly GCF_900747795.2). Taxonomy (NCBI): domain Eukaryota; kingdom Metazoa; phylum Chordata; class Cladistia; order Polypteriformes; family Polypteridae; genus Erpetoichthys; species Erpetoichthys calabaricus. Next base: position 80,508,493 of record NC_041394.2, read on the forward strand.
ATCCCCAATGAACAGGCTCCAAGTCGGAGGGCAATAAGTATGCCCACACCTGCTCGGCGTATCTCACCGGGGGCAACTCCAGAGTGGTAGAAAGTCCAGACCCTCTCAAGGAGACTGGTTTGAGAGTCCACGCTGTGCGTCAAGGTGAGCCCGACTATATCTAGTCGGAACCTCTCAACCTCGTGCACTAGCTCAGGCTCCTTCCCCTTCAGAGAGGTGACAGTCCATGTCCCAAGAGCCAGCTTCTGTAACCGAGGATCGGACTGCCAAGGTTCCCGCCTTCGGCCACCACCCAACTCACACTGAACCTCCTTGGCCCCTCCTGCAGGTGGTGAGCCCATGGGAAGGGGGACCCACGTTGCCTCTTCGGGCTGTGCATGGTCAAGCCCCATGGGTGCAGGCCCAGCCACCAGGCGCTCGCCATCGAGCCCGACCTCCAGGCTTGGCTCCAGAGGTGGGCCCCAGTGACCCGCGTCTGGGTGAGGGAAAAACGCCATCCAATGTTTGTATGCATCATAGGAGATTTTCTGAACAGCTCTTTGTCACATCCCTCGCCTAGGACCAGTTTGCCTTGGGTGACCCTACCAGGGGCATAAAGCCCCTGACAACAGAGTTCCTAAGATCATTAATACACACAAACCCCTCAACCACGATAAGTTGGCGGCTCGAGGAGGGGGTGGCGGCTTGAGGAGGGGAAAACATGAGATCATTTCATAATTCTTGAACAGAACTTAAAGCATCCAAATAAAGTGAAAACCAAATAAAAGGATTTAAAAACTAAAAAAGAAAGAATAATGTGCCACCTTAAAAGTGAACATTGAGATATACAGACACTTGTCCTTTTATTAACGTGGAAGGATCCAGTCAGTAATGGGTAAAGTGGATTTTTTTGAAAATAAAAATTGTTAAAAGCTCTAGTGAGTGACATGCTGCCTTTAAAAGTAATTTCAGTCCTGCCACCATTCTTCGTTGTCCTAAATTAGCTCCAGTAACTTTTATCTTTTGAACATTTAATCTAACTGCAGTTGTTTAGCACACATCCCTGATGCCTTAAGAAGTACATGATAATCGGTTGGATTTCAGTCAGATATTTTTTTAATTATAAGATTGGGAAGTTGGAGGCTTTATAACATTTTTCTTTGACTATCAATTTTTGTCATCTAAAATATTTCTGTTCATATTTCCAAATGATGTTCTCAAATACTGTTATTTGTGGATGATGTGGTTCTGTAGGCTTCATCGGACAGTGACCTCCAGCTCTCACTGGAGTGGTTCGCAGCCGAGTGTGAAACAGTGGGGATGAGAGTCAGCACCTCTAAATCCGAGGCCATGGTTCTCAGCCGGAAAAGGGTGGAATGCTCTCTCCAGGTTGGGAACACATTACTGCCTCAAGTGGAGGAGTTCAAGTATCTCGGGGTCTTGTTCATGAGTGAGGGAAGAATGGAGCGGGAGGTTGACAGACGGATCAGTGTGGCATCCACAGTAATGCGGGCTCTGCAACGGTCCGTCGTGGTGAAGAGAGAGCTGAACCAAAAGGCGAGGCTGTCGATTTACCAGTCGATCTGCGTTCCTACCCTCACCTATGGTCACGAGTGGAGAAAGTGGGAGCGGAGGATGCCATCATCTATATGCTACACCGATTCCTCTCCCACTTGGACAGAGGCAATGGTGCTGTAAGAATTATGTTTCTGGACTTCTCTAGCGCCTTCAACACCATCCAACCTCTGCTCCTTAGGGACAAGCTGACAGAGATGGGAGTAGATTCATACCTGGTGGCATGGATCGTGGACTATCTTACAGACAGACCTCAGTATGTGCGTCTCGGGAACTGCAAGTCTGACATTGTGGTCAGCAACGCAGGAGCGCTGCAGGGGACTGTACTTTTTCCGGTCCTGTTCAGGCTATATACATCGGACTTCCAATACAACTCGGAGTCCTGCCACGTGCAAAAGTTCGCTGACGACACTGCTATCATGGGCTGCATCAGTAGGGGGCAGGAGGAGGAGTATAGGAACCTCATAAAGGACTTTGTTAAATGGTGCGGCTCAAACCACCTACACCTGAACACCAGCAAAACCAAGGAACTGGTGGTGGATTTTAGGAGACCCAGGCCCCTCCTGGACCCCGTGATTATCAGAGGAGACTGTGTGCAGAGGGTGCAGACCTATAAATACCTGGGAGTGCAGCTGGATGATAAATTGGACTGGACTGCCAATACTGATTCTCTGTACAAGAGAGGAAAGAGCCGATTACACTTCCTTAGAAGACTGGCGTCCTTCAACATCTGCAATAAGATGCTGTAGATGTTCTATCAGACGGTTGTGGCAAGCACCCTCTTCTACGCGGTGGTGTGCTGGGGAGGCAGCATTAAGAAGAAGGACGCCTCACGCCTGGACAAACTGGTGAGGAAGGCAGGCTCTACTGTAGGCATGGAGCTGGACAGTTTGACATCCATGGCAGAGCAACGGGCGCTCAGCAAGCTCCTATCAATTATGGAGAATCCACTGCATCCACTAAACAGTGTCATCTCCAGACAGAGGAGCAGCTTCAGCGACAGACTGCTGTCACTGTCCTGCTCCACTGACAGACTGAGGAGATCGTTCCTCCCCCAAACTATGCGACTCTTCAATTCCACCCGGTGGGGTAAACGTTAACATTATTCAAAGTTATTGTCTGTTTTTACCTGCATTTTTATTACTCTTTAATTTAATATTGTTTTTTTGTATCAGTATGCTACTGCTGGAGTATGTGAATTTCCCCTTGGGATTAATAAAGTATCCTATCTATCTATCTATCTATCTATCTATCTATCTATCTATCTATCTATCTATCTATCTATCTATCTATCTATCTATCTATCTATCTATCTATCTATCTATCTATCTATCTATCTATCTATCTATCTATCTATCTATCGCAGATACAAGTGGCCGAAATGAGTTTTCTCCGCAGGGTGGCTGGACTTTCCCTTAGAGATAGGGTGAGGACTCGGAGTAGAGTCGCTGCTCCTCCACATTGAGAGGAGTCAGTTGAGGTGGTTCGGGCATCTGCTTAGAATGCCCCCTGGACGCCTCCCTGGGGGGTTGTTCCGGGCATTCCCCACTGGGAGAAGGCCATGGGGCAGACCCAGGACACGCTGGAGGGATTATATCTCCCAACTGGCCTTGGAACGCCTCGGGGTCCTCCCAGAGGAGCTGGAGGAGGTGGCCGGGGAGAGGGAGGTCTGGGCTTTCCTGCTTAGGCTGCTGGCCCCGCAACCCGACCTCGGATAAGCGGTGGATAATGGATGGATGGATGGGTTCTCAAATACCAGTTTGCAGGAGTCTTGAGCTTATCCCAGATGAATCAGATACAAGGCAGGAACCAGCATTGGAAAGTGCAACTTCTCTAAATGTCAGCCAGTTTTTTTTTTCCTCAGTACTCTAGTTTCCTCATCCATCCCAAAGCTGTACTACTTAATTTAACTGGTATCTCTAAATACTACTGGTATGAGGGACTGTCCAGAATTGATTTCTGTCTTGTGTCTTATGCTGCCAGCATAGATTCTGGAAAATTAGTCTAAACACTCAATCATTTTCTGTCATGCTTATGCAATTTAGGGTCATGAGAACCAGGACCAAACATGGCACAAAATGGGAACTAACCCCGCACAGGACAGAACACGCTTACTCACACACACAGCTATTTCTCAAAACAGGTACATTTACAGTCATCAGTTAACCATGTTATTGATATGTATCAGTAAAACCGTAGAGTCCTGGGAAAACTCCACACAGACACAGGGGGGATCATTCAGACTACACAAAGGTTTCATTGTAGCTGTGAAGTGGCCAAGTTAACAACTGTTATGTCTGTCATCTATTTGTCCTCTGCCTTAGAAGCATTGACATCATCCTTCTAAAAGCCTCCTCAAAACCCTAAGCATGAAAAGCATAAAGAAAACTGAGTGATATCTTTATCCTCCAATTAGCTGTGAACCACTCAATCTCACTGAGATTGCACAGGTGGTGAACCAGCTGAGGGGAGGAAAGGTGCAAGGATCTGTGGTATCCTGGGCGAACTTCTCCATGCAGGCTGTTCTCCTGGCATTGTAAGCAATCTTTGCTTCCATTTGGGAGACTGGCATCATCCCAACTGATTGGAAAGGAAATGGTGATCGCCTGGATTGCAGCAACTACAGGGGGATAACACTGCTGTCTGTGCCTGATAAGGTCCTTGCTAGGGTCGTCCTCAATAGGATCCGTAATCACTTGCTCACCTACCAGCGACTGGAACAGTCTGGCTTTACGCCTAAGAAGTCTACCATCGACCGCATCCTGGCACAGAGGGTTCTCATGGAGCGCAAACGCGAAAATCAGCAGAATTTCTTTGCAGCCTTTGCCGATTTTCGTAAAGCATTCGACTCAGTTGATCGAACTGCCCTGTGAGACATCCTGAGGGTTCACAGGATCCCCTCGAGGTTGCTGGATATCATGGCCAGCCTGCACACTGGTGCTGTGAGTGCTGTGCAGAGTGGAGGCAGAACCTCAGTGTTTTTCCCAGTTGATTCTGGGGTTCATCAGGGGTGTGTTCTTGCTCCTACTCTGTTCAATGCTTGTATGGACTGGGTGTTGGGCAAGGTCGTGGGGTCCAGCAGTTGTGGGGCATCTGTTGGTGAAGAAAGATTCACGGATCTTGACTTTGCTAACAATGCTGTGATCTTCGTGGAGTCAATGGAGGCTCTGATCAGGGCGCTTGAGAGACTGAGCGAGGAGTCTGAATGTCTGGGCTTGCGAGTGTCCTGAATAAAAACCAAGATCCAGGCCTTTAATGGCCTCTTGGGCACAGCCATCAGCAGTATGTCTGTTTGCGGAGAGAGTGTCGACCTTGTCGAGAGGTTTACTTACATTGGCAGTGACATTCATGTCTCTGATGACTCTTCCTATGAAGTCAGTAGACGGATTGGGAGAGCATGGGGGGGTCATGAGGTCGCTGGAAAGGGGTGTGTGGCGCTCCTGATATCTATGCAAAAGGACGAAGGTCCAAGTCTTGGTGCTTCCTGTCTTGCTATATGGTTGCAAGACATGGACGCTATCCAGTGACCTAAGACGAAGACTGGACTCCTTTGGTACTGTGTCTCTCCGGAAAATGGGTACCATTGGTTTGACTTTGTGTCGAATGAGTGGTTGCTCATGGAGTCCCGAATGAGGTACATTACCTGCATTGTGAGGGAGCGTCAGTTACGGTACTATGGCCATGTGGCGCGTTTCCCAGAGGGTGATCCAACTCGTAAGATCCTCATTGTGGGGGACCCGAGTGGCTGGATCAAGCCAAGGGGTCGCCCACGTAACACCTGGCTGCGGTAGATAGAGGGTCATTTCCGTAGGGTGGGACTGGACCGCGTGTCTGCCTGGGGGGTTGCCAACTGGGATGCCAAGTTGTTTCGTCGTGTAGTGGGTGTGGCAACACACTGTACCAGTGCATGCTCCCCAACTTGACTTGACTTGATATCTTTAAGTCTTATTTAGCCAGAAAGCAAACTATACAGCGTTTGTCCAGATCAATGAATAAGTTCATAGAAGTATAAATTCAATGAAAGATGGGCATTCCCCACCAAATGCCTACAGCCACTGTGGCCGGGCATGATCTCAAGACTTGCCATTCTGAAGGATTTTAAATATTTCTGCAAAGCAAAAGCAAGTTAAAAGTGAATGCAATTCTGAAAAATAAACAAAGAGTTCAAAAACAAAGCACTATAACAATGTGTTGAATGTTCTGCTCTCCTAGGTGTCTCCCCAGGTCACCTGTAGTTAGAAGGAAGCTTTGAAACTGAGAAGATAATCCATTAGATCACCTCATGATGGGTTTTCAAATTATGGTGTGAAAAATATCTCAAAGAGGTAGGTGTGAGAGAATCAGCATTCTCAATGCATCACTCAGTCTGGGCACACAGCATTCTGATTCACCCCGCTGAATGCCATTAAAGCTGTTAAGTCAGATACACATTTTTTTCAGTTCGACTGTCAGATAATGTTAGCTCGTGAAGCAAAGAAAATGCAGGAGTTTGAATCAGCTGTCTCATTATTGTTGGAAGCATGAGCCGGCCTGACTCCTTTGTAAAGCATGATGATAGGCTATTACAAAATAAGTGCATGGTGATACAATCATTCGGGTGATCCGTTCCAGATTTCTGAAGATGGCAAAGGGTACAGTCAATATTCAGGGTAGAGGTTAGTCATTCAATTTTGATTTACGTCTTCAAAATATTGCACAAGACAGAATCAATAAGTAATATACATAGCCTCAAAACCATTGAAATTGACTATCAGTGACAACATTTGTGGAAACTACAAATCCATGCCATTGATGTGACAATAATGAGAATAGATAGCAGTGAATTGCAGTGAGCAGGTAATGGGCATTGTATATAATTTTGTTACTGGAAAAAAAAGTAAGCGCACCTTATTTATGCTATTCCCATTATCTTTATCAGAGGCATACAATTGCAGTCTTTAAGACCATGCAGTACATCTAAAACTCCACGAAAATTGAGGTGAGTTTTGTAGGTCATAGTGCACCATTTAAATTCTTGTGTTGTGCAGCATGCTCAGGGTGTGCAATGGAGTGGAGAATTTTGACACCTTTCCTGGAGCATTGCACTCAAGATCTTCTAGTAAACTGGTCATAATAGTGCCATTAAGAGAAATGGTGGTATTCTTCTCCAGGGAGTACTAATTCCTTTATATCAGTCATACTTAAAAGTTGGTCTAGTTCCCCTGTAAACCCCCAAGAGGCACTAGTTTTAGCATCATTCCAAATGGCAAAAATTTTAAAAACTTCCTCAGTTCATAGATGCTGGTGTTTACAGAAAAGAAACAACACTCTCATTGTTACTCATTATCAGCCTGGGAGCTATGGGTAGTGGCCAACTTGTAAAGTGGTGCTGGAGTTCTTTTCACTGCTATATCTTTCTGTCCTCTTTATATCAATTGAAATTTGAGCAACCAGGGGCACTGTTCTCTACTATTTTGTAGGAGCATTACTGTCACATGTACTGTACAGAGTAAAGTGAAATTCTTATTTGCAAGTGCTAATCAACATCCACCCTGCCTGGTGAGAATGACAACCTTACCTCAAAACCCCTGCTTTCCTTACCCTAAAAGTCTCAGAATAATACCAGCAGTGTAAAAGAGAATTCCATGATTAGTTTGAGGGTCAAGGTAGCACTAGTTTTAGAGCCATTACAGTCCTAAAAGTGACTGCACACTACAATTTGTACTGACAACGTATGACAAAGATACTGGTGTTTAAGTGACAGAGAATGATGATTCTCACTGTTACCCATTCTCCCCCTGCAGGATGTACACTGTGGTGACTGGGAGAGTGATTTTTCCATCCTCTTCAACACCACGAGAACCTGGCTGTTTTATAATATGTAAATATGAAATTACAATATACTTGGCCTCTTATCCTTCATTGCACTGTTCTTGGTGGATAGCATTGGTTTAACCTCATGCCTAGACTCCTTAAGAACACCTACTTCCAAACTTCCCGATATTAAGAGTCAAGATGTGGAAATGATGGCTCTTGTCCTTATTCATTCTCTGCTTGGGCAAAGAGCACACTGGTGTCTGGTAGAACAGTGCTGGAATTCTATTCACTGTATTTAGAGGCTGGCTATTTACAAGTAAATTTGATTGACAGTTATCCTTCTAACTAGATCTTCCCATAAATCTCCCTTCTGCAGAATTATCCTTCTCAGTTTGTTGCTCTCACAGGCATGAATGTTGTGATTCTGGCACTACAAAATAGGAAAAATAGGGGATGCCTTCAAAAGCATCCACTGGCTAGAAACCTGACGTGTCAGCCCCGTCACAGGCCTCACCCAGGCAAGTCTGACTTTAGGCAAATGGGAAATTTCAAGCAATTTTCTAGGCTCCAAAACAGAGAACAGGCTTTTAAAGTAAAAATAATAGCAAGGAGTCTCAAAAGGCTCAAGGTATGTACCTTGAGGAGAGCACTGTAAAACTCCGGCTTGGGGTAGATACAAGTCCAAACTGAAGATTTACTCACAAAAATACAACATGCAAAAAGAGAGAAAAAGGCAAAAGTCAAAGTATAAAATGTAAAAGCAACATGGTATTTATTAAAGTATAATAATACTGATAGAAAAAGTATAATAGAAAATAAAATTAATAGCAAAGTCTAGGTATATACTGTATGAATCTTAGAAAAAGCTTACTGAAAATCAGCAATGTCAAGGGTCAATGTTGTCCTAGGTGGCTTTTACATTCAGCAACTGGCGTGATACATAAGTTACATTCTCTGACTTCCAAAATGAAACATCACTTTCTCTCTTTCTGACATGTCTTGGTCTCAGATGTTGTTTCCTATGCCATTTTTCCTAATTATTTATGTTGAAATCCCAGGTGGGGCTCTGGGACACATGACATTACGCACATGTGATTGGCGAGCAGGGGGCAAAGCCCCCTAGTGTATTACAATACAGGAAGAATGTAAATGCAATGAGGCTTTCAAGGTAAATTGCCCCTGTAATTAAATTGCTTTAAGGGTCAAGACCCCACCCCATTGAAGCTTAATCTCATTTACAGTGGCCTGCCTCACGCTCTGAAGCTCCATAACAGATTTTTAACCGCAAAAACAAACTTAAATGTCTACAAATCTGTCCAAAAGCCCCACAAGAGTAAGGGTAACTGCAAATCTTCTCCTTGTACACAAAAAGGGCAACAGAATCTTTATAAATAAAGGATTTACTGAAAAAAGAATAGAAAAATGAAGCAAAATGCTCAAAAGGGCAAAAATAAGTAACAAAGGAGTTGTTTAAAAGGCAATCCTAAGCAACCAAAGAGTAAAAAGGAATCACAAAACCGGAAAATCCAGAGGAAAAGCAATACTTACAGTAAATCCCCAACAAATACAATAGTCCACTGTTGGCTGTCACTTCTGACCAGAATAAATAGCCAGAACATCATAGTGGCCTCACCACCTGTGGCGCCACCCACAAGTCTGAAGGAATAGAGACACACATATGGGAACAGAACACAAATAACAAATGAAAAGTGAAACCAGCAGAAATACCATAAAAACATGAAAAATAATAACTCAAAATTGTCAAAAACAACAATGAAACCTAAAATACAGACACATTCACACAGATACATAACAGGAATCTACTGAGCAGGTGTCCATTTCCATGTTCATGTCAACATCTGATGGCCAATGACATTGTCATCACTATTGCTCAATCTGAGTAATGCTTCCGTTTCAGCTTTTTATAAAACTGGCTTTAAAGCTTTTTATTTGCCATTGTGTTTTTGTGTAAATAAATATTGAGGAATTACCATAAAGTGGCAGAATGCAGAGAAATAATCATTTTTTTTTGCAGCATTATGTTATTTTATCCACTAGAAGGTAGCATAATCCTATCCCAATGGTTTTTCATGTTTATACTGTACAGCAGATCATAACACATCACTAAGAGCCTGGCTCAGGCTTTACCATAATTAAATAGAATTCAGAGCCCGAGTCGTGCACAGGGTTAATACGAAGGAGGTTAAGGAGAGATTAAATATTACCATGAACATTGGTGCAAACTGATCAAACAGATCTTAGAATGCCATCTGGACCAGCTGTCTTCCTGGTGTTCATTGTCCTGAAAGCTCTATTGGACCACTGGCTGGCGTTAATGCCATTCACATTGAAGCATGCATAGAAATTATTAAGCTCATCTGTCAGGGAAGTGTCCATGCTCATGAAGGGTATGCTTGGGGCTAAAATTTTTAAAAGACAATTTTAAAATGACATTTGGGAACTGTGATTTAAATGTTTTCTCCTTGAATAATGCTGCAGATATAAAGAGTATCCAGTAATCGCATTACAGTTGATATAATAAAAATGTGTAAAATTACAATTAATGAAAAAAAAAATTGTAAGGTCCATTAGTAGCAAAGAGTGAAAACACAATTTATAATGCAGCAACTAGATGAAAAAAATGTAAACATTACAACCATGATATACAAAACTGGAAAAGCTCAGAAATACAATTTGCATATTATAAATTACTTAGCATAATTGAACATTAGTGAGCAAATGCATTAAAAATGCTGCATAAATTCCTTGAATTCCACTAGCAGAAATTGCTGCTGAGAGGGAACACAAAGGCAAAAGCTACAAAGCAAATATGGGCAAGATAGGAGCACAGGATTTTTGATGGGAAGAGAAATATGACAGAACACCTACTGTCTCAGACTATATTGTGGACCATAAAGCATGTGCAGATGGTGTACAGCCACCAGCATCTCACTAACTATTAATGCCATGTCCGTCAGCTCTTTGCAGTGCCTTAATAAAGTAAGAATGCAGTAATAATGTATGTAATTGTAGCTATATTAAAGTGGCAATAAGCTTAACATAGACCTACGAGGCATTTTACAAAGCAGTCATGTGATACAATCAGGCGAATAAAACATGGGACTCTGATGGTGGCATCGGTCAAGCTTGGTGTAATCGTTCAGGTTACATTTGCATGAACTCCCCTTGTATTTTTATTTCTATTGATTTTTTTATGCTTTTTTAAAATTTGCTTTGTTTTTAAGATTATAATAAAATTAATAAAATTTCTCAAGAGATGTGTAACCTGCATTGGACTTGTCAAACTGGAGATGGGCTATGATCCTTATCAGCTTTCAAATATACTAAGAAGGTTTAAAAATGGTCCCTGTCACTCTGAATTGGAACAACTCTGGTACAGAATGTGGCTGTGGATGGATGAATAGATGGGGACATCTATTAACATACACTCGGTAACATTCTTGGATTCTGATTACAGCCTCTTTCTCTCCAAGTCTACAGGAGCAATTGCATACTTCTTGGCCAGAGGTGCCCCAGGACACCATTTGACATCTGCATACTTCCATAGCATAACCTAAAAAACCAAGGAGGTTTCTGTGCTTACAAGCCTCCCAGCTGTGCAGTATTCCCCTTCTGGACTAACAAATTGTTACTTTACTTACGCTCACCTTTCTGTTTCCATGCCTTGTCTGTAGATTAAACCATTTTTTTTATTACAGAGTGTTTTTTTATTTAGGTCCTAAATTCTGGGAACCTGTTTTCCACAACAAGGCAGGCTCAGTAGCAGAATTCCAACATCCAAATTCTAGGGCTGCTCAGACCAATGCAGATTTTTAAAAATCAAGAGCACCAAATCCCTTTGCACACCCGGTACTAATGTGGGCCTTTCTTGGCATAATTATTAATATCTTGCCATGGAGCTGTGTGATATTTCAAGGATCTCTGAGCTGATTTGTGGAATATCTAACATTATCTTTCTTCACGTAACCAATGATCACAATTAAAAAATTGCATAGAATGGTCTGATTGATTTTAATCACAGGACATAATAAAGTTATGAAAGCGTACAGGCTGGGGGCTCAAAGACTCCATGCTCTCCCTTTTGTATGTGCTTCCCAAGCAAGACATTTTATTAACTGCTGCAATCTATTGCATGTTGAATTAAGAAAAACTTTCAGAATGACACTTCACACTGACTAGAAACTTCAACTTCAACTTCTTGACTCTTTTTTTTGCAGACAGCCTACTACCACTTCTTCAGGTGTCTAAAATAGCATTTTCAGACACTGCCTTTTAAAAGATGAATGACTCACCCATGACTTTATTGACTTACATACCTTCAGTTTAGATAATTTAATATTATTCAAAGCAGCACCACAGTTTTACTCTGACTATGACCTACATTAAATTCTGTTCTGTCTTTGCTGAAATCACCAATTATATTGCTAAGTGTCCTGTGCTTAGTCATCAAAGAAGTCTCCTACATAACCTGTAAAATGCATGAGGTCTTTGGAAGAGCAGAAAATACTCATCCTTTCTGATTTCTGAGCCTACTTTCTTATTAGTTTTGAGGAGTACCAAAGACTATCCCAGCAGCACTGGGTGTAAGGCAGAAACTAACCTTAAATGGGATGACAATTCTTTACAGGACACACTTACACAGCAGGTCTGTTTTATCATGGAAGGGTTTTGGAGTGACCCTATCCTAACTTTATCACATAGACCCATAGATATGTCCTCAACCCTCTTATCCTTGCACTCACCTGGCCTGGAAGGAGACACAGCCCACAGCTGGACCCATGGAATCTGTTCAGCAGCCAGAAACATCTGTTACTGTGCTTCACTTCACCTTGCATTGACCATTATTTCGTCAGAGAAAGGTAAAGTCAGTCGAGTGAAGCTCAGTGGTAGGATATAACCAACAGTCCACTGAGCCTTTATATCCCAGTGGCTGAGGAGAGTAGTTTGAGCACAACATCTGAGAACCTAGAATCCAGCCAGATGCAATTTGCCTTGGAGAAGAACATCGAAGGCCACAGACCACAAGTGATATGGCCAAAGTCCAACAGAAAAGAAAAATAGACTTCAATCGACATAAACCTGAGCAAGATCCTGAGCAATCTCTGAGGATCAATAGAGAAGAAACTGTGATAAATGGGCAATCTGATATACTCTTACACAGCAGAAAGTTTCAGAACAAAAGAGTCAGAAAAGAAGGAAAAACAATCCCTCCCATGTCCAGAAGGCAGTAGGAAATTGAGCGCTTCATCAAGGAAAGATGGAAATTGAGGAAACAATGGAAGAAATCCTCGGTGAAGGAGAAACAGAGCATCAGCCTCATGCAGGCAGACCTAATAGAACATCTAGGAAAACTGCAGAGGACAGAAAACATCTTAACTTTACATAAGAAAGAGAGAGCAAGGGCATCCTTCTACAAGGATGTCTTCAGATTTGTGAGAGGACTTTTTAGAAGGGAAAAGAGTGGGTCCCTTAAAGTGCCAAAGAGGGAGCTGGAAGACCCCTCTGAAAACAATGCACACAGACAACCAAAGATTTGAGCAGAAGGGTGTACCTTCAGATATGCCACCCATTCCTCAACCAGAACATTGGTTGGACAATAGCTCCCCTAAAATGGACTGAGGTACAGAGAGTGGTGGGGAAGACAAGAGCAGCTTCATCTCCAGGACCAAATGGAGATCTTTACCAACTGTACAAAAATGCTCCAAATGTCCTATGGCTCTTGTAGAGACTAATGAAGTTGGCATAGAAGAAGCAAACCATCCCAAAAGACTGGCAAAGAGCAGGGGTAGTAGTAATCCCCAAGGTAAATGATGCCTTAAACATCGACCAATTCTATCAAATCAATCTCTTGAATGTTGCATGTACCAAGCATTTGCTGGAAAAACTGCATGCCAATATAACACGGGCAGGGATGAAATTGTAACTCAGCAAATCCAAGAGCATATCCATTGTCAGAGGAAAACTCATGGACCAGAGATTTCACATTGACGAAACACCAATTCTGATGGTGTCAGAGAAGCCAGTCAAGAGCTTAAGGTGATGGTACAATGCAAGCCTCAAAGACTCAGACCAGAGTTGCCAACCAAGGGAAGAAATCATCAAAGACCTTGTTATTATAGACAGACCTTGCTTCCTGGTAAGTTAAAACTGTGGTGTCTGCAGTTCAGATTGCTCCCCTATCTGATGTAGCCTCTTAACGGTCTACAAGGTCTCCAACTCTAAAATTGAGAAGCTGAAAAGGACAGTCAGTTTATTTATCAAGAAATAGCTAGGTCTCCTGCGGTGTCTTAGCAGCATCAGCTTGTATGGACATGATGCACTGAAGCTGCCTGAGTCAAGCCTCAAAGAGAAGTACAAATGCACCAAAGTAAAGCTGAACATGACTCTAACAGAGTCTAACAGAGTCTCAAGATTCTACGACATGAGCGTCTGCTCCTAGACAGGCAACAGTGAGGAAGTGGACTCCATCCGACACTTATAGCTGGCAATATCTGCTCTTAGACAAAGAGACATTGTGGAACAGGTGCAGCAAGGAAGAGATGGGTTTGGTTTAGGGACAATTCAACCCTCATGGCATAGGGGCAACATCTATGCAGGGAAAATAGCTGGTAGTTGCTGAGGTTTGGCAGCAAGAGGAGGCAGAGAGACATTCAAGAGCAGTCTCACAGTCCAAACAGGGCCAGTGGACTAGCTGGGAAAATTTGGAGCATCACCTGGAAGGATCTGTGGAAGGTGGTAGGAAGCCAAATCAGGTTCATCATCAGAGTCACCTATGATGTTTTTCCCACACCCATGAACCTACATCAATGGGTTAGAGAAGATCTATCATGTTCTCTCTGCCAAACCCCAGCAATGTCAAAGCACATCATCACCGGCTATAAAACCAGTCTGTCCCAAGGTTGCTACACCTGGAGGCATAACCAGGTTCTACAACAACTGATGATGCCCTCCCTCCCCCGATCATCATATTCACAAACACCATCCCATTCCACTCGTAAGAGCAGGACAACCTCCAGTAAAACCATCCACAAGAAAGGAATCAACACTCCTGGGGACTGCCCAGGACTGGAAGATGCAGGTTAAAATCAGAAGCTAATTTTTCCAACAGAAATTTATACATCTAGTCTTAAGCCGGATCTGATCTAGTGGTCAACCTCACTGAAGTCCTTGTTCATTGTGGAGTTAACAGTGCAATGGGAGATAGCAGTTGACGAGGCATATGAATGCTAAATTCTTAGATATGCAGACATAGCAGCTGAGGTAGAACAATACAGCAGAGTGTTGCTCCCAGCAGAGGTAGGGTGTAGAGAGTTTGTAGCCACATCAACAATCAGGCATCTGAAGGGGATGGGAATACCAAGGCAGGCCTTCCGACAGGCTGTCAAGTTGCTTTCAGAAGCTGCTGAACAAAGCAGCAACTGGATTTGGCTGAAGAGAAATGATCTCAACTGGGCTACAAAATGACAAGGGGTAAAAGCAGAGGGAAGCACACCTAGGATGCAAAGTGACACTGTTGACCTCTATTGATGTGTTGTGTGCCTATCAACAAAACACAGATGAAAAAGGGAACCCATCTGATGACCCCAATGAAGCGGAAAAATGCAAGCAAGGACGAGTAGTCAGTAAATGTTTACTCAGTTATTATAGTCTTTAACATTGTTAAAAATCCTATATCACCAAAAGCAAAAGAAAAAGCAAATAAATGTACAAATGTAAATACAACCTGGATGTTTCAGGAGCTGTCATAGATGATGCCAGCGACACACCCAATGATTGTGACGTTCATTGTCTTCGGGTTACATTGCTTTGTCTCTTGGCATGGGGCTTCTTGGTTACTGTGACTTGTTTTTTCCTGGTTCTTTCTCTTCCTGTTTTCCTCTCTTCACTATTTTCATGTGAAACTGTTAACTTTCTAAAGCTTGTCATGGCCAAGGTGAACACCCCTAGCCTCTCTCTGTCTAATGTCATGTGAGTGTGCCATCTGCATCTACTAACACTTCCTCTTTTGTGTAGTTAAAGCAGACTGTTATTACAGATATCAAAAGGTCAATTAGAGAAAAAGTACACTTGGTTTTTTTTACCATAAAAACATTGTCTATAATCCCTCTTAACACATTAACAAAAAATATAACATCTATTACTACATAAATAAAATCACATTCCTCTGCAATCTATTTAAAGTCACTAATCAGCTTAACATACAAGTCTCTAAGATGAGAAAGGAAATCTACACGCATACAGGGAGACTCTGCAAATTGTACACAAAGGGTGACCAGGCTAGTGACCAACGTGTGAGGTACCAAAGGTTGATAGTTCCAGTACTCTACAGTGCCAGTCTACAGGGTTAGACTGTCTGAAAGATGTCCATCAAGGTATCCCTGCTGTTATTTTTTTTTTATTTGTGTTGCATTATGCTTAGTATGCAATCTGTCAGCACTAGATCTACATCCATCCATCCATTATCCAACCCACTATATCCTAACTACAGGGTCACGGGGGTCTGCTGGAGCCAATCCCAGCCAACACAGGGCACAAGACAGGAAACAAACCCCGGGCAGGGTGCCAGCCCATAGGGCGCGCACACACACACCAAGCACACACTAGGGACAATTTAATATCACCAATGCACCTAACCTGCATGTCTTTGGACTGTGGGAGGAAACCAGAGTACCCGAAGGAAACCCACGCAGACACGGGGAGAACATGCAAACTCCACGCAGGGAGGACCCAGGAAGCAAACCTAGGTCTCCTAACTGAGAGGCAGCAGCGCTACCCACCGCACCACCGTGCCGCCCACTAGATCTACATTTTGAAGAAACTATGAAAAGTGAAACAAAATAACACATTTTATTGGGTAACTGAACAGATTACAATACTGTATGTAAGCTTTTGAGGAAGCTCCTTCTTCAGGCAAGTTGTAGTTGACCAATAAAAGGTGTCATTTTGTTTCACTTCTTATTGCATCCATGATGACTAACATGGTGCATCACCCTACTACTGAGGAAAATCAAAAAACACTTTATTTTATGACTACTTCATTAATGAGTACACATTATGGCAAGCATTGCTCTCTTTTCCTGGGAATAATCTCTACTCTGTTTAAACTCTTGCCATGAATTTTAATTTTTAATTTCCCTTTTCACTGGCAGACACAGTCACTAATAATAGTGAAAACCCAGCCATTAATAATACAGGATTCACTTGATCCACTTCATGACTGAGGGGCATAACAGGCTAGGCCATTTCAGTAAACGCCTGGCATGCAGTAGGAATTCATTAACTCAATACAGAGAGTCGTGGAAATGAAATGAAGGAAAATCAGCCTTCATTTGGGTGTAGTAGTTCCTGCTTTTCTGGATAATTCAAACCGGAAATTGGTTAAAGAAGGAGAACTGAATGCACCTCTGCGGCTTCACATTGACATTATTAGTGGATGTCAAGCCATAATGTTTAGAATAGTCACAGTCTTTTAAATATTTCAGTTTTGATAATAAATAGACATATTCTATAAACATTGAACATTTAATGATCAATTAGAAATACAAATTTAAACAAATTAAAAGCTAGTAGAAATCTGCACCTTAGTTATCTATACCTTTTAAACCAGTAAACCTGTCTGTAATTGATGCAGTGTGGCTACTATGGCTTTCTACTTTTTCAGGTGACATTACTGAATGTTAAAACCACTGCCTCAGACTTCTAGGGTCAAATCACTGCTTGAGTGGAGTTTACTTTGTTCTCCCAGTGTTCCTGTGGGATCCCACAATCTTAATCAGTGGTTCTCAGCCCTCAAGGCCCCCTATGGCTGCAGTTTTTTTGTATAAACCCCCTTTTTCTTTTAATTGGACTTCTTCCTTAATTAAGCAAGCCGTCTTTTCCCAGTTTCTATGTTTTTGCAACCATCTGGAAATTATAAACTTGTTTTGATGTAGCTACTGAACGAAGCAGAAACTTAGATGTGTTAGATGGATAAGAATTGATTCTTTTTCTTTTTAAATATATTTGTTTATTGTTCTGCAAAGCTCCGTTGTACACTGCTAGATGCTCCCTGCTTTGTAGCGCAGATTGAGTAATGACAGAACAGCCTGAGTATATATAACACTGATCCTTCACATCACAAGCTCTGTGCACATCAGTTAGTTGTAGTGATAGGAGCTCAGGAGATGCAGAGAGAGATAAAGAATTCTGCATATTTTGGATTCAGAATATAATTTTATTTCAGGGAGACTCGGTGGTACAATGGTTAGCACTGCTGCCTCACAGTTTAGGTCACAATTTTGTCCACAATAATCAGTCCAGTATAATTGCCAGATGGTTCCCTAGTCCTCAGGGACACTTAAAAGAATTTTTCTCTATTATAATCCACTTAAAATTATTTGAGTTTCTCCTAATTCTTTGACTTTGATGTATTTCACAGAGTTCCTTGAAATTTAGGTGTTTTCATCAAACTCAAAGGAAAGCTAATTCATCAGACTTCACTCATCCTCAACGTCCAATTTCATTATATTTGAATAAGTGAGTTATACAAATTAGTTACTTAGATTACATTAACCATCCTTCATGATAGAACTTTCTTAATTCAAATCCTATCTCAGTTAAATAGACTCAAGGCATGAACATACATAGCAGGGTATGCTGATACACACCAACACTCTCACACACATGACTCCTTCAGAGTCACCAGTTAATGTAACCTTTATGTGTTTGGGAGTAAATTAGTAGCATTCACAGAAAAATCCACATGGGGAAAATGTGTAAACTCCACATTAATGGTGACTGGGCCGGTATTTGATCCCAGGACTCTGGATGTATTATATTTGTTTTCTGAATGCATTTCTGAATGTAGTTTTGGAAAAATTGGGCCAGTCCCATCAGCCATAGAGCAGTGAGCAGCCCTTAACAGCACCCAAGTCTTTTTCCACTCATATTATTTTGCCTTGTTATGCAAAGAGCCTTTTCATAGATAAATGTGGTTGTATAGAAAGCATTAATTTGGTATACTGTATCAGTTATCTATGTGTTGTGATGGGGCAGGGGCAAAGGCATCACCATGGTGGCTTAGGGGTAGAAGGAAATCCCACAAAGAAAAAGACACACGCTAGTAGGGAGAGAACTACAGTACTCAATGTGAAAAAACTGGAAAAGAGGGAGTCCTGGCAGGTGGTGAACAAGCATGGTTCCCTGGAGGAGCACAGCAAGATACTTCCACACAGGCTGAAACTCCCTCTTTTTTCCATCAGTAATATGGTAACAGGGCACCATTCCTGACAGGGTCTACCACCCATGGGTGTGTCCTGCACTCCCACACAGGCAGGCTGAGTTGGTCTCTTGTTACAACTTTGGGTCACTCATTTATTTAAGATCAATTCAACCTTTTTCCAATATATATTGTGGCTTGGTGCGATAAGGCAGGACAGACAATGACAGAAAGTTTGGGACTTCAACCGGATTGCCCCATTTAGTAACGTTTGGCAATTATTAATATTAATTATTATTAATATAATGTAACAAAATTACTCATTATATATTTTGGCTTTTATGGTGCCATATGGAGTTACATTCAGTATGCAATGGCACACAATGTCAGATTGATTCATTTACTTATTCATTTTTTTTTTAATCATACTTATTGCAGTACTGGAAAGCAAGTGTGCAGAACCCATCCTGACAGCATCTGGTAAAAATATAAAATGAGCCTGAATGAGGAGTTATAGTGCACAATCACTCGCTGACTGACACTCATTCAGGATGAGGAAACATAGGAAATGTGTATTGTTCCTTCAGTTACGCCATGTCCATGTGAGTAACTGGCATCACAGGAGTCAGGTCAGATTCTCAGCACAAGGGATGACCACTTAAGCTTTGAGTGAAGTTTGGAATTAACTGGGGAGCAGCAACAAGGCCTTGGCTTCTGAAGAAGAAACAAAGAGATGGTATGGATTATAAACCAGCAGACACCAGATCTCTCCAGGGTCATAGCACCACATTCACTTTCAGCAGAATGTTAAGATGGCCCTTTGCTGGGGCTACCTTCCTTCATAGTAGACTGCTGAGGAGCTGTGTGATATATTCTAAGTCACTTTGTCTTAAAAGGCAGAAGGAATAAAACCAATAACTGGAAGAAATCAACACTCTCCACTAAAATTATGTTAAAAGTTTTTAAATCCTAGAATGTTAAGCCAGAGTCAAACAATTTCTGAATAACAACATCAAAGCATAAAGAATTATGTAGTCAGGCAAAAAAAAAAATCCACAAAGTTTATTGACTTGTAAATATTTAGCCTGGCAGCACAGGATTAGTTTCCAGGCTAAATGCTAAATTGTTGTGAGAGACGGTTATTAAGCGCTCTGAGTGTGGAGTCAGCAGGAGACACTTGCAGGTGGAAATGGGGGCAGCTTATTCAAGATTTTTTTAGAAATGTCACCGTTGCCCTGAGCACCAACTTGCAGTAAACAGAAACAGTTGGCCAGAAACATGAGAAAATGCACCATAGACAGAGAAAAGAAGCTAAAGAAACAGATCAGTGCTGATCGCCCAGCCCAGGCTTGGTCTCAACACATCAGGTATACCAATGGAGATGTTAAAACTTCTATCAGGTAGCTCTGTTTTCTTGGTCTATTGGTCGGAAAGGTGTTGGAGTAATGTCAGCTCCACAGCTTTGTACACTACATGCTGGACCCTCTAACTTATCAGTAGAGTGGCCTTTAATGACCATCCTGTCTGCATATAGACATTTTACTTTTATTTTGCAAAAAATGTTTTTAACATGCTCAATGATTGTTGCCTCCTTGGAGTCTAAAATACCTGTCACTAAATTCAATGGAGATAGTAAGTGAAGAAACTTCTAGAATGTCATAGCTGCGAGACAGATTTTACCATGGATTCAGAAAGTATTCAGACCCCCTGAGTTTCAGACTGCTTAAGGTTATTGTGTTGTAGGTTTAATCTTAAATGGATAAATTACTGATTTTGGTCCATCAATCTACACTCAGCGAACCATGATGACAAAGTGAAAACATCTTAAGAAAGATTTACAAGTTTATTAAAAATCAAAAACTAAAATCTCTAATTTGTATAAGTGTTCAGCCCTTTAATTCAGTACTTTGCAGAAGACCCCTTGACAGCATTTACAACTACATATCTTCTTGGGTAAGTCTCTAAAAGCTTTCCACACCTAGATTTGTGTAGTTCATCTCATTCATTCTGGCACATCTTCTCAAGCTCCAATAGATTGGATGGAAAGCGTCTGTAAACTGCCATCTTCAGGTCTCCACACATGTTTAAGTCTGGGCTTTAGCTGTCCCTCTCACGGACAGTCAGAGACTTGTCCCAAAGCCACTCCAGCATTTCTTGGATGTATGTGTCAGACCATTGTCTTGCTGAAGGGTGAACTGTTGTGTCATTCTGAGGTTGTATACACTCTAGAGCAGATTTTCTTCAAGGACACTTCTGTATTTGGCTACATTATTCCTTCATTCAATTCTGGCCAGTCTTCCTGCCCCTGCTGCGGAGAAGCACCCCCATATCATGATGCTGCCAACACCATGCTTCACCACAGTAGTGGTAGTAGGCATGTGATGTGCAGTGCCTGGTCTTGCTGAGACGTAGTAATTGGAGTTCTGCCTAAAGAGTTCAATTTTTCTCTCATCAGACCAGAGAATCTTTTTCCTCATGCTCTCAGAGTCCTTTAAATTTTCATATGCCTTTTACTCAAGAGTGGCTATTGCCTGATTAATCGAGGGAGATGGTTGTCCTTCTGACAGGCCTTCTGTTCGAGTGACCATTGAATTCCTGGTCACTATCTTGCCTGGTTAGTCAGTTTGGCTGGATGGCTAACTCTAGGAAGAGTCCTGGTGGTTCCAAACTTCTTCTATTTTACAATTAATGAGGCCACTGTGCTCTTGGGAACACTCACAGCTTTAGAAATGGTTTTAAACCACCTTTGCCCTGAACTGTGCCACAACACAATTTGATTGCAGAAGTCTACAGAGAGTTTCTTGGACATCATGTGTGTGTCTGCGTTTCTAAATGATGTCCAATCAATTCAGTTTGCCACAGGTGGACTCCAATCAAGTTCTAGACATGTCTCAAGGAGAATTAAATGGTGCACATGCACTCCATAATTTGGAGTGCCACAGTGAAGGTCTGAATAATTTTAAGAATGAGACATTTCAGCTTTTGATTTTTATTAAATTTGCTAACCATTCTGAAACTCAGTATCTTCACTTTGTCCTTATGGGTTAATAAATTGATGGGCAGAAACGGCAAATTTATCCATTTAAAATTAAATATACAACACAATAAAATATGCAGAAGGTGAACGGCTCTGAATACTTTCTGAATCCACTGTATAACAATTATTGAAAAAATAAATGTATTTTTACATAAGAACAATCCACAATGCTGGACTTTCATAACCCATTAAAACATTAAAAAGCCGTGTGCAGTAGGAACGTATTGTCACCTCAACTCTGTTTCTGATTATAAGAGCCTGGATCACAAAGAATATAATTGCGCTGGGAGACCAGAGGACCAGCCTGACCACCTTGAGCACCTTGGGTTTGTAGATAACAATTGCCAGCCCTTACATAAAAAAAGCAACATATACAAGAAAAGAAAAAAAAAACTTCAAAGGGTTGATAAAAGAAGCAAAAAGCATGAATGGATGGGTATCAAAATAGCAGAGAATAGCACAAGGCTGGAACTAAGCATTACAGAAACAGAAAAGGTCGACAAGTGCACATATAAGAGTGGTGTAGTAAGCGCTGATGGAGGAGCAATGCGAGTGTCAGTGCAGGAATCAATAAGACTCAGCAAGCATTCCACGTGTGAGATAACATCTGGAGCTCTGGTGCACTTTCCTCAAAGACTAAAATAAATTTCTTTGACTCCAGTGTAATAGCAGCTCTACTCTATAGAGCTGAGACTAGGCTCATATCACTTAGAAAATCTAAATCTTTATTTATAGCTGCCTGCAAAGTTTATTAAAAAATATGGAGCCGAACCAAAAAAATAATGGTGACCTACATGGTAAAGCAAAACAGGCAGGGCCGGATTTTCCTATAGGCTAACTAGGCTTCAGCCTAGGGCCTCAAGGTCAAGAGGGGCCTACATTCAAATTGTTAGCAAAATTTTATTATCTCTCATGTAATTTACAAACTTAAAAATGGAAGGTGAAAGGGCCTCATATGTGGAATAGCCTAGGGCCTCTTTTCATATAAATCCGGCTCTGAAAACAGGAGAAATAAATTGTCAAAATAAGTTAGAGAAAATATGTGTGGAATAACATTCAGTTCCATTTATGGATTTAGTTTATTGATTTGAAGGTTGGAGCAATTTCATTGTTTTGTTTATTTACTTCATCAAAACCATCCATCCATCCATTTTCTAACCCGCTGAATCCGAACACAGGGTCACGGGGGTCTGCTGGAGCCAATCCCAGCCAACACAGGGCGCAAGGCAGGAAACAATCCTGGGCAGGGTGCCAACTCACCGCAGGACACACACAAACACACCCACACACCAAGCACACACTAGGGCCAATTTAGAATCGCCAATCCACCTAACCTGCATATCAAAACCAGTGATAACAAAATGTAATGTGTTGGTAGAGTACATCAAATATATGTTTTAATGGCTCTTTACAGTATCATGAACTATTTTCTATCATTTTTTTATTTGATTTAAAAAATAGGAAAAGAATAACAAAATAAAAAAAAAACATTTTAATAAATAGCACCCACCCCTAGTATCATATACTATTATTAAAAATGAGCCCAAATAGGTTTGTGATGGCTGAAAATGCTTTCATACCAGATTCACACTCTTTCATATCCAATATACAGTATATGTTATTTCCATTTAATATTATTGTTATAACGTTACATGACTTGATTTTCCTTCTAATATGTTATATAATAGCACTGCTGCCTCGCAGTAACAAAATCATAGGTTTGCGTCCTATTATTATTACACATCAATTATCTATGAGAAAAGCATTTGCTAAGAGAAACAGCCAAGAAGGCTACTTTCTTCTATAAATAAAGATAGGAAGTATAGACAGTACAGCTCCTGGTTAGACACAGTTTGGTCTGTTGTACCAAAATAAGATTATCTTATAATTATTAAAAGCATTACCACAACCTGGCATTGAAAATCCCACAACCGCTAGACCCCACACATGCTGGAACATCACAACTGCTGACCTGTTCAGCCTTGGGATTCTTCAATTGTGATCCTCCATAACCTTCCACCCTCTGAACTTCTATGCACACTTCGCTATCACCCGGAGAAGACAATAGTCAGAGCACCAAGAGGACCTACAGAGAGAGCATGTCCTGACCACTACTGCAATATTCACCCTGGTGGTCTCCTGGTTGTGGACTGTGTGCTGAAGAATTATTTAACACACGCTTAGTATAAAATTATAGTTTTTGTTGTGCTTTTTTTTTATTGTTTCATTGGTATTTGTTGTCAACATGGCTGAAAGGTATAAGTGCCATGACCTTTCCAAAATTGCATTTCTCAGCAGTAAATCTGGCCCATTGTTGTTGTTGTTGTTGTTGTTGTTGTTGTTGTAAATCTGGCCCATTTATGGAGTTGATTCTCCCTACTGGATGTACTATTCAACTTGTAAGATACAGGGCACCAGTCCATCACAGAACCTTCTCACACACACTGGGTCACTTTACAGGGTCCAGTAACCTAATGTAATTGCCTTTGAGTTTGTCATGACTGTTTTTCACTTTTATTTAGTTGTTTTCTGATTTAAGAATTTTTGTTGGTTCAGATTCCTGACTGGTTATTAGTTATTGTCTTCCAGTTATGTTTTGGGATAGCTGTGTGTGGTTTTGACATAGTGAATTTTGTTTACCTTTTGTTTTTGTATTATTGCACCGCCATGTTTATTTTGGAATATCTGCCATCATTTTGGGCATCTGTTGTTTAGACTCAACAATGGGTTGACTGAGGCATTTCCCAGACAGCCGTGCAGAGTGATGTCATTCATATGACAGCTTTCACGCATGAAGAAAGTTCTTTAGGACATTATGATAAGTGAATGCTCTGGCCGTTTATGACATTTTTGTAAATTTTATTTTCAGAAGTTATTTGGGTGTTTGTGTGTTGATATACATCTATGACATGTTCATTTTTTCAAATGATCTAGATCAGAAGTCCCCAACTCTGGTCCTGGAGGGCCCCAATGGCTGCAGGTTTTCATTCTGACCCTTTTCTTAGCTAGTGACCTGTTTTTGATCCTAATTAATTTCTTTTGAATTCATTTTCCTTAATTAGCAGCCAAACAATAATGAGATACAAAATGAGCCAAAACATGACCAGCAAACTGTGTTGATCATACAATATCTGAAAATAAAGAAAGGTGAAGGTCTCAGGAATGCTGATCTGCTCAGGTCCCCAACACATTTTAACAGTGCTCTTAGAAAAGAGAAAATCAACAATTTCGGAAATGTATTCTGTTGCACAATGAAAGCAGCAACAAGCCAAGGAATTAAAGAACTGGCTGAATTAACAACAAGAATCAGCACCTAATTAAACAACTGGTTGAAGTGAAATTGATTGAAGTTTGAGGCCCTGACTTAGTTGGTCTTCTGTTGGCTCACTCACTTCACATTTCATTTCTGTTTGGGTGCCATTTAAGGAAAGAAATGGAGCAATTCAGAGGAATGAGGAAGAAATTCAGGGCAACAAATCTTAAAAAACAAGTCAATAAAAATTAATTCAAAAGAAGTTAATTAGGAGCAAAAACAGTGCACTAATTAAGAAAAGAATTAGAAAGAAAAACCTGCAGTCACTGGAGCCCTCCAAGACCGGAAGTTGGGGACTCCTGATCTAGACAGTCATGTTAGTCATGTGAGGGATGTCCTATTAAAATTATGTCACAATAAACTATTTGCTAAAATAGCTGTGAGTTTATGAGAATTTCATAAATATTCAGTACTTTTTTGGGTAAGGAAATACCTTGTTAAGGTTTGGAAATAGATATTAACTAAACAATTGGCTGTTGTAAATTAGAAAACCCCCAAGAGCATAAAACCAGTACAACGATTTGTAAAAGAACGTGATGTATTTGAAATCCACCAAGTGCTTAAATGCTTAAAAGCCTTAACTTCATGATTGTGTATTGGTCTGGCTAAAAGAATGGAAAAGCTTTATATTTTGTTCAGTATGTTTGACCCTGACAAGCCTATAGAGGGACTAGAAGATATTATACCTGTGGAATAATTTTGACAGCTATTTTCTCTATTAAACTCATGAAGTTAATGCAGAAACTTTGGTATCTCGGTTACCACACTCTGGCATTTGAGAACCCCCTCATTGCTGGGCCCCACAACTGCTAACCAGCTTAACCCATAAGTTTCCACCCTCTCTCTGACATCACCTGGAGAAGACAATGGCCAGTTCACCAACAGCCCCTCAGCTAATAAAGAGATAAAGTGAGAGAGACTGCATCCTGACCGCTACAGCAATAACCATCCAGCTGTGGTTTGGTGAGGTCTCCTGGCAGAGCCTGTTGAGGACTGACAAATTCATTAAAACAAGTTAAACATACAATTATTATCTGTGTCATGAAAGGTTGTTGTTGCTGTCGTGCACAGCTTTGAGGTGGTACTCTAAGCCAAATTACCCTTCCACAGCCCATTTACCAGCATGGAACCTGACATATATTGTACAGTATATGGGATATCAAGAGAGAAGTGCAAAATGACACTAGGGGAACATGTAGACCCCGCACAGGTGGTGACGGAGCAAGGATACCAGATCTGTGGGACACCAGGGTTCCTCTGTGCCATCTTATCCATGAAATATGATGATGGGAACTTGTTTTCTTGTAAAAAATGTCACCTAGAAAGTAACTAGAGAAAAATATTAAAATGCAAGTTTATAATTTAATATAGATAGCATCATCCTTTGCCACCACCACTTGTGCATAGGTCACCCCACCAGAGGACATCTCAATGATTGAAAATAATCATTCAGGTTGGAGATTCTGACTAGTGTTCAGTAGAAGTTGCATTTATAGCATGAGGAGTTGCAGCTGCTAAATAAATCTTGTTTTTGTTTGGATAAAGCATGTTCAACCATCTATCACAATACTCTTGCAAAATACAATAACTGATTTGTGGCTGGCAGGTTGGCAGTGCCTGTTGGCTGTTAACTTGATTTGTAAATTTTAAATCTGCACACCCCAAGAACAAGATACATCAGAGGGCATTTTAAGTGGTCTAACATAGCCTGTAGACTACTTAACTGTGGAAAATCAGTCATAAATAACTTCAGCAGGAATCCAGATGTGCTCAAGGCCCTGTGAGTGTTCAAACTGCACCTGAAGACCCCCCCCCTTTACTCTTTGATGTTTTAGATCAGCTAACATTCATTTATTTGAATTTCTAACTGATAATCTTGGACCTGCTGGAGTATTGCCAGCTTGGTTCTGCTATTTGTTGGCTCTGATTTTTAATCTTCTCCTTTATCATTCAGTTCATGCTTGTAGTCCCTCCATGATGTCTCTATCCCTACACTTTATTTGGTATTTGAATCATCTTGTATTGTAACTCTTACTTTGTTACTATTAATTTTATTATTACTGTATATGCTTTCTGAAAGGTTCAACGTAAAAATGAGAACTGATTGATTGAGAGCATAGATTCCAAAAGGTTGCTTTTGCTGAGTAGCACTAACAGAATTGTCACGAAGTCCAGATATTCAGTGAAATTGTTACTTGCATATCCAAAATCCTGGTCTGGATTAAGCAGATGAAACATTTTTATTTTATTTAGTCCCACATGAGAGGTTGGCTGTCAAACTAAATGAAGCAGGAGTTCAGGGTTTGGGGGTGTAGATGAGTACAGAATTGGCTAAAACAGAGCAAGCAGAAGGTTTTGGTGCAAAGAACCTTATCAGAATCGGTTGATGTTAAAAGTGGTGTCCCTCAGAAGTTAGTGCTAGGGCTGCTGCTATTGTTAATATATACAGTATAAATGATTTGAAGAGGAATAAAAGTAACAAGCGCCCTGCGGTGGGCTGGCGCCCTGCCCGGGGTTTGTTTCCTGCTTTGCGCCCTGTGTTGGCTGGGATTGGCTCCACAGACCCCTGTGACCCTGTAGTTCGGATATAGCGGGTTGGACAATGGATGGATAAAAGTAACAAGCTGGTTAAGTTTGCAGGTAATACCAAGCTAGGAGTATTGGCAGGTAATCTAGAATCTGTTGAATCATTAGAGAGGGACCTGAACAGTAGATAGATAGATAGATAGACAGATAGATAGATAGATAGATAGATAGATACTTTATTAATCCCAAGGGTTACATATATATATATATATATATATATATATATATATATATATATATATATATATATATATATATATATATATACATATATATATATATATATATATATATATATATATATATATATATATACATACAAATTATAGTATATAGGCTTTGGTAGATTTGTGGAAGATTAAATTTAATGTAAGTAAATGTGAAGTATTACACATAAGATGCAAAAAAAATTATGTTTAAATACACAATGGGATGTCTGAAAATCCAAAATACACTATATGAGAAGGGTTTAGGAGTTCTAGTGAACTTGTAACTATCTATATCCAGATGATGTATAGAAGCTGTCAAGATAGCTAACAGAATCTTATGTTATATAGCACCCTGATGTGAAGAGTACAAGTCCAAGGAGGTTATGCTGAAGTTTTATAATGCACTGAGGAGACCTCATCTGGAGTACTGTGCGCAGTTTTTGTCTCCAGGCTACAAAAAAGACATAGAAGTGCCGGAAAAAGTCCAGAGAAGAGCGACTGGGCTGATTCCTTGACTGTAGGGAAAGACTTATAAGAAAAGGTTAAAAGAGTTGAACTTTTGTCAGTTTAAGCAAATGGAGATGTAGAGGTGCCATGACTGAAATGTTTAAAATGAGTTCAACAAGAACATGGAGACACAGTTGGAAACTTATTAAGGATAAATTTCAATCAGTCAATCAGAGCTTTATTGTCATATATACAGATCACAGTGTACAAGTATAATGAAATTCTTGTTTGAGTGTCTACCTCACAGAATACAACCATTGACTAACAATTAATGGTGTAATTAACAGTACAGTAAAGCAGAAAATACATAACAGTAAATGCTACAGACCTCAAATAGCTTACAACATACAGCCTGGAATAGTAAAACTGTGAAAGAACAGGGCAGTAGTATAAAGTGACCAGTGTTGCTAAATGAGGCATTGTAATGACTGTAGCAGCTTGACAATGAAGCAGTAAAGTGACAGTTGTGCGATTCAGTAATAATAAACTAAAATGGTGCATACAGTAAATAGCTCACAGATAGCTGACAGTTCTTGGACTTGGCAGTTCAGTAAGTGACATTGCAAGATAATTTAGTGCAAAATACAGGATGTAGATCACAGGTTAAGTAGCAAATAATACATTCTGAAAATATGACAGTGCAAAAGAATGTGACCTGAATATACAGTACACATCACTACAGAGTCAGATAATTGGTGCAATGGAAGAAAGTCTAGAAGTGTAAGTGTACATTGTACAATAGTGTCAGTACTGCCAATCAATGCTTGTTCAGCAGTCTTATTGCCCAGGGATAAAATCTGTCTCAGCCCCTTGTTGTGTGTGTATGGATGTCCTAACCAGAGGGAAGGAAAAAGAAAGGCTCTACTGCAGGACATACATGTTAGAATGTTTTCCTACACAGAGGACCACAGACACATGGAATGAATTACTCCTTTTTCATTGATTAATAAGTTGATCAACTGATTGATCGAGTGAGATACCCTGAGCTTTCCAACTTTAACCTGTGATTTTTCTTGTATTCAGACTTTTTTGAAATCTAAGTCTACTCTTGTAGCGTTGTGTGGCATTGTGTAGTTATGCACTTTTTGAATGCACTTTCTGATGTTGTTTTATATAAGTTATTTTACAAAATCCCCCTGATGCTGAATTGGGTTTGTGTACATTTCTGCCTGAAATCAGTATCATTTCACCGTTCACGGAAATATCATATAATGTATTAACTGCACTATGTAAAATGTAGTGTTAATTTTCTAACCCGCTTAATCCAGATGATGGTTTCAGGGCCTGTTTTGATAGCAAAACAGAAGCATACGTAGGTATCAGAAACATCATGGACCCTATGCTCTGGCCTGTGCCCATTTTGCCCATACGTTAAGATGGCCCTGGATGAGGGATGGAACCTATCCCCAGCAAGCTATATAAAATCATTTTTGTTATATCTGGAATGCTATTGTTTCATGTAGGGCTTTACAAATTTCTCAACAGATTCCTCTCATGATGACTTTCCTCCTTCACCTGCACACACAAACAAAAGGCTGTGATTCTCCAGCTATAACCTTTGATCCTCCACTCTCTTCAGCCTTCATTTTTCCTGTACACCACTTACCCCTCAGAACTTTAGAATTTGCAGAAATTTACATATCAATTTATTCAAATATTTTTCTTGGGTATTATGGGTAAAACTTCCTTAAGAGAATGCTGGAAACATCGGGGCTCACGAATTCGGGCTGCTTGATTTAAATCGTAGAATAGCTGCGAACACCTCCACTGGTCATTAGTAGCGTGTAGCGGTTCAAAGTTTCTGACCTCCGGCAGGTGAAACGTAACATTTAATACCACCGCTTAGGTAGGACGGCTATTTTGGTCAGGTTGTGTCTGCTAGAGAGCGTGCATGTTTTAATTATAACTTGTAGATATTCATTGTATTTATAATTTTTAAAAACAAGTTTGGTAAAGGTATACTGAGTGTGTATTCACATAACGACCGCCAAGTTATACATTTAAAATCAAAGCACCTCTGGAAAAATCGAGAACGAAAAAGCCCATGAAAAGCGACAGTCACCGTAAACCCCGAGCGAGACGAAAGTGAGAGCGTCTCCTTTAAACGCGGGGCCCGAAGGGAGGCTTGCAAAGCGTCTCTTTGTCGCTATAGCAACGGACAAGGGGCGGAAAGCGAATCCTTTTTGTAATCCCCTTCTCTCTTTCTGTCTCTCGCAGGACCAGCACAACTTGGGGCTCTGCGAAGAAGACGCGGGTTCAGCTCAATGTCGGGAGGTAAGACTTTTAACTTTTAAGGGACTGCCTGCTTCGGCTCCGGACTTTTGCCAGATGTGTCCCTCTGGCCCACACACTGTTGCATGTTAGCAAGATCACAACAATAGCAGCGTGTTCTAGCTATATAGGCGGGATTCTGTTTTTTCGGTTTTATTTCCTTAAACTTTAGTTTCATGTCGCTTGCCCCAGGTGAAGGGGGAAACCAATGTCTCTTATTTATGTCGTATCTGAATCAGACAGATGACACGAAAATATACAAAAACGACTTATGTTCCAGAAGTCCATCCTTTGGAGCTGAGGGGAAAGTTTGGTCAAGTTCGCTCGTAAGCTTGGAAGTGGACATTTATGCTCCTGGGGCTCGATTTCTCTTCTGCGGAAAGTAACTCAAGAGAAATGAAAAAGTGCTTTGGCTTAGCGAGGTGCAAAGTCCCCTGCGTTTGT
Organism: Erpetoichthys calabaricus; assembly: GCF_900747795.2. Lineage (NCBI taxonomy): Eukaryota > Metazoa > Chordata > Cladistia > Polypteriformes > Polypteridae > Erpetoichthys > Erpetoichthys calabaricus. Next base: position 80,539,428 of record NC_041394.2, read on the forward strand.
CAGGGTGAGGTTTAGTTTACCATTAAGGTGAAATGCTCACTTTTATTTAAACAAAATTCGTCCCCTCGTGTTGTACGCCCCACCCTAACTTTTACCTCTCTTAGTTAAGCTTAGCAAGCTTACTAGATTTCATTTTTTCGTAAGTTCAAAGGCGTCTAGTCGAAGCAGTTGAATTGATCATATTGTGCAATAAAGATCATAAGGACGGAGAATGGCGGTAATTTTCATTTTTCACCCTTTTTGCAGACAAACGAGCAATCAGTTCCGATTCTAGATCATGAAAATGGTGTTCTAGAATCAAGCAAATGTCTGACTGGGGGGCATTAGTTTTATCTTTTCCATAGGAGTTTATGTACCTTTTTTTTTCAAGTACATAAATGGCGCGTAATACGTGAAAGGTGCTATATAAAATTGAAGCTTGAATAGATAGCTCGTCCTTTGTCGCGTCGCCGTGCTTTGGGGCTTTGGAGTCTGGGGGTGCGAAGGCGTGCGTGTGTCCTGTATGGTGGCATTCATATATCTTTGATTACTGCTTTGATGTGTCCTTATATAGTGTTTACAGATATTACATGGTTCCCACATGATATTGGGGCAGAGCGGGTGTTTAGAATGCCGTGTTGTGACCAACATGCTGGCGCATCACTGTGGATCTGGTCCGATGAATCTGGACTAAACTCCGACTCTTTCCGACCCAGAATTACCCAACCCAGTGCAAATAATGGAGGGATTAATATAATGCATGTGCTCATGTCAACTGAGCCCGCCCCAACACCCCCCTTCCCATTTATAAAAGGCCCCGCGATCCTTCTGCTACCACAGGCTGTAGAATTCCGACCAAGGGGAGCCAAAACTCCGCCTTTAAGGGACTAGCAGCTAAATGGAGCGGTAAAAGAATGACGCACCTTTTTATGTAACCAGGAACATGGACCTTGTACCTGTGTCTTGATTATTTTTTAGGTGATTTTCCAAGGAGGTGACATTTTAAGTGGCATTAGTGTGCCTGTGCACAACACTAAATACCAAGAGATGATCTCTTATTGTGGAGGTTTTACTACATAAGTTTCTACATGCGGATCTTGTATTTATTTTCCTGAGTAAGTAGTTTGGCAATTTAGGGCTTCTGTGATCATTTTTCCTAAAACATTCTCTTTTGAAGAACCTTGTGTGTGAATTGCCCGATGTAACCAACTGCTTAAGGAGACCAGCTAAGAATTTCAAGTACCACCTCAACGTGGCTTTATGATCTCGAGCTTTTAATTCTTTTAAAAGTGACTTTACCATACTTGCCACCCTGATTCCAGCCATCCATTCAATAACCCGCCTATCCAGGTACAGTTCATGTGAAAACTGGGGAGCAGTGTTGGGTACGAGACAGGAACCAACTGTGGTTCAGTTCATTGTGGTCTCTTCCGCAAAAGCACAAAGACAGGCTCAGATTTACAAATACAATATGGAAACAGTTAAGTATATAACCATTTAACATATGTACAATATGTGTAAGCACATGTTTATTCCTACTTACTCTTTTCAGTTTTCTGTATTGCCACTATACATACATGCAAGCATTTTTAAAAATGCTTAATCTATGTAAGGCTGCAGGGGAGCATCGCAAGGTCCACACACACATATCCACAGGGATGTGGGAGGAAAACAGAAGCAGACACAGGGAGAACGCACAAACTCCACACAGGCAACCTGCATCAGAATTTTTTAATAAAAGCTCTCAAACATGTTAATTTTATTATATTTCTTCATCAATGTTTATGTATTTATTTATTTTTCTTTGGTGAATCCTCAGTACCACTAATTGTCTATTAATCATTTTAAAAGAAATAAATTCAAAGATTTTTCTTTGTGAAGAATATTTGGAAAAGAGAATGTCCATAATTTTTTAACCTGCTTTTGCAATTCTCCATCACAGGGTACCAGAGCCTATTACAGAGCAGGATCCAACCCAGGAAGGGGCACCAGTCCATAGCATCATGCACTTTTAGTGTCAGATTAATGTAACCGGTGCACGTTTGGGATGTTGGAAGAAAAGTGGAATACCCAGACACAAAGAGAAGGTGTAAACTGCACACAGGCGACAGCTGAGAGGAGGTTTTAAACTTGGATTGTAGGATCTGTGAGGAAGCAGTGCTGAACACTGTGCCATCTTGCTGCCACTTCACCATTTTGGTATTTGATGCTATTCTTGCTAAGGCCGACAGTGCAGTACAAAGTACCAAGACATGCTGCAGCAGACACAGACCATTAAACAAAGCAAAAGCAATCGAAACAAATCCATGATATATTAAAAATATAAATGCCACGTGTAAAACTACTTCAAGTGTGACAGCCTGTGTACCGTTTGCATGTTCTCCCCATGTCTTTGTGGCCTGCCTTATTTTTTTTCTCTCATTACAAAAATGTGCATTTCAGTTTAATTAGTGGTCCTAAATTGACCCAGTATGAGTGGGATGGTGCCCCAGTCAGGGTTGATTCCTGCATTGCACGAGTGTCACATAGACAGACACCCATCCTCTGTGACTCTGAACAGGATATAAGGGTTTGAAGATGGACAGATGAGCCTGCTGTGCCGGCCATCACTACTTCTTGTCAGTCTTTCATTTACATTCTGTCGTGATGTCGGGGAATTTGCACGTTTCTCCAGAGCCTTTATGTCCACCTGTCGTGTTTCATTCATTTAAATTTTCTTTCAATTTGCATTATTTTCATGTGTGGCTTTATGTTTTTACGCTTGTTTGATTTGTTAAGCACATTGTGATGATGCTCATTGTAGAAGGTGCTATATAAAATAAAGATTCATTTGTCAGGTTTCAATAACTGTAACTACAGTATATGCATCATCTAAATAGAAGAGTCGTGAGATTGAATTTATCATGCAAGGTATTGTATAGAAATAAAAAGCTGCTGATTTGGACTACAGCCTGTATGGAGTTATATATGAAGTCCCATCTTTTATTTAAATAATCCCAGCCCGTCCAGGGTCTCGTTTTTAAAGGTGAGCTTGGCCTGTGGCCCCTTTAAATAATCATTGACAGTCGACATTCTTGTGAAGTGCTCTCATTCTTTAGTTTGCTTGGTTGGTTTTCAGAAATTCAACTTTTGAGCTTCCAGTGTGGTAAATAGTGTGTTTATTTTGGAAAATTAGCTCGGCAGGATTTAAAGGTGTCAGTCTGTGAAGGGTGGGCTGGCACTCCATCTGCGGTTCTTGCCTTGCACCCAGTCCTGCGACATCCCTGAACTGGATCACTAAGCTATGGACAGGTGGAATTAATTCTTTTAATTCTTTTGCATTTATATAGCGCTTTTCTCACTACTCAAAGCGCTCAGCAATTGCAGGTTAAGGGCCTTGCTCAAGGGCCCAACAGAGCAGAGTACCTTTTTGGCATTTACAGGATTCGAACCGGCAACCTTCCGATTGCCAGTGCAGATCCCTAGCCTCTGAGCCACCACTCCACCTTTCAAGCCAGCACAGTGCATTTAAAGGTTCATGCCCATGACTTTCTGTGTGTTCTTTTTCAGTATAATCCTAATGGTGGTCCTATCTGCACTAGTAGCGTCCATAGTGCATTGATCCACTCCACTGGGAGATTAACACGTGCCCAGAATCCCTGAGTTCACGGCACACAGAAATCAACACACTTGGTCGGCCTGATTTTAAATATGTAGGAGGCCGTTCTGGTTACAGAAGCTGAGGGAAAGTGCGCAGTTGACGGTAGTTGCCATTGTGCTGCTGAAACTCTATCTCCATTGAAACTGCAGAGTGTGAGGTCACCAGGGGTCTGCTGCCTGGTTCAAGTGTTGTGGTTTGCTTCCTTCAGATGCTATAAAATGTGCCATTGTGATAAGTAGCAATAAAGGATTAGCAGCAATGGAGAACTATTTTGGAGTTTTTTGTTGGCACCTTTAGTGTAAAATTGCTTAATGTGCTTAGCGGGAAGTTTAAAAGGCCCATACCACCCTATGAATTATGCATGAGCACCCAAAGAAAGGAGTGACATTGCACTTATTTTGTACATTTTATAATGCTGAGATCTGAAGGGAACAAATTGAGATTTACTTGCCATTAATATTCACAGAAAGTGAAGTGAAATTAATTCTATATCCAACCATCGTTTTAATAAGCTCATTCACAGCAGAGCAGTGTAAGGCATAGCCATCTGTGGGGACGGGGACAGTCCATCACAAAATTGCAAAAGATCCTATTCTGTTTGTCTTTTATCTTTTTTCGGATCCCACTTTTTCCTCATAAAATAGTCTTATCGTTAAATGTATAGAGTATGGTTAAATCCTTAACTTGCACGTCTGATTAACATGAAAGTGTCACCACTCTCTAGCAGCATGATAACTAAGAATGTATTAAAATACTTGACTTCAGTTTATTGAGAAAAAACACAAGCCACCTTAGGGTGTCACGGCAGCATCGGGCACAAGGCAGGAACTAACACTTGGGCAGATGCCCATTTATCATAGGGCACAGTCACATCATGCCAGTTTAGAGTCCAATATCAGCAAGCACAGCTTTGAAATGTTGGTTAGACAGGCAGAGAATTCAAACTCCAAACAAAGAGTTACCAGGCTAGGTTTTAAAGAAAAGGTACCTGCAGGTTTGAACATGTAATTGAACCAGCTAGTCCAATATGGCACATTTCAGTTATATTTCTCCTCCCATGATTCAGCAGGACAGTGCTGTGTGGAGTTTGCATGTTCTACCTGTGCATATATGGATTTTTCCCAAAGCACTGTGGTTTCTGAAATAATTTGATCTCATTGCTGTTATCTTGCAGAAGTTATAGTATTGAGTCATGTTAGATTGAAGGGTCTCACAGCCCTGTGGTCCAAAAGGAATTGAGAAGAAGAAAAGACTGTGATTTAACTTATACGTTTCAAAGATATGTGCAGTATAGGTAATTATTAGGTACAAATGTGCTCATTTTGGGCGACAGTTGTTGTCTTTGAAAGTTTTTTATTTAGTGTAGATAGATAATGGGCTATATAACAGATAGGTAGCATTTTTTGTCCCATGTGGAAAATTTGGCTTTTTACAGAAGATCTATAAATAAATATTATAACAAACAACAGCCCCATACTCAAATATACACCAGTATGACTAGATAGATAGATAGATAGAAAGAAAACTTCTGACTTGGCAGTTGCATTATGCAAGTGTATTGCTGCTGGCATAAAGGAGCCCTAACAGCGTTTCCTGGCACACTTCTGTTGAATAATTCGTTGGCTGAAAGTCCTCTGTGTTATTGTCTCAATGATGTGCAACATTGTTCATAATGGCACTCAGTTTTGTTTTAATTCTGTCCTCCGCTACGATCTCCAGTGGGTCCAGAGTGCATCTTATAACTGAGCCAGCCCTTTTAATTAGCTCATTCATTCGGTTGAAGTGACATTCCCAGCCCAACACACCACAGTGTAGAAAATCACACTGGCCATCAGAGTTGCACAAGACGTGAAGGATGTCACTACCCACCCACATTAAAGGAGCACAGTCTGCTCTGCCCTTTCTTATATAGTTCCTCAATGTTCTGAGACCAGTTCAACATGTCATTAATGTGAACCCCCAAGTACCTGTAAGAGTGGACCACCTCTACATCCACTCCTTGAATAGTGGCCAGACATAGAGGCTCTGTGGTGCAGTGAAAGTCAATAACCAGTTCCTTACATATTTAATTTACGATCTAACTTCCAGGCTTCAAATTCTGTGCCCAGTTGCTGTCTGTGTGGATTCTGCATCTTCTCGTTGTATCATTGTAGGTTTTTCTCCCTTGTCCCGCAGATGTTCATACAAGTTTAACTGGCAATTCTAAACTGGGTTTGTGTTGTTGTGGGCATGCATCCTGCAGCAGACTGGCACCCCACTCAGATTGGTACTATATATGTCCTTATGCCCTGTGCACCTGGTGTATGCTCTGGCCCACTATGACCTTAAAGTTTATTTAGCAGCTTGGTTGATTGACTAATGAACATTTGGTAAAAAAAATTCCGCCATGCATTTTTAAAATCAGGTTTCTACATCTGCCAAGTCTTTTTTTAGCAAAATGACCCAAACCTCCTCATGTTTGATGGAAAGTAAAAATTCTGTTTGCCTGAGCCATCCCTCAATCTCTCCTGTTTTGTTTTTTCAGCCATTCCTGCATATGTTTGGCCACATTCATGTTATAAGATGGAATCTCTTTCCGTATGCCAGGTCTCTTGAAAATTGCAGCCATTTTCTTGCTGTATTTCTTTGTACTTTGATGTGGCTCTTCTGTTCTGTTTTCACACTGAGGATTCCCAGCATGGTACGGTGCGTCAAAGTGAGGATGATGTGCTGTTTTCTGCTTGCACTAAGTGAAGTTTATATTGTTAAGCTCAGTTTTGGTCTGCTGTTCTGCTTGGAGTCCAAGTCTCCACTTCTAACCAGAAGCAGTGAAGATATGACATGTCTACTCTCTCTACTCTCATGCCGATACAAAACTGATTTTTTTTTTTTATATAAATGTCAGGCTCCTTTGTCCCCATCTCCTCCAGATTCTCAGTTTCAGAATGCACTTTGTGTTGCATACATTCTCAGTTGTGTCTTATTTGTCCCGTTTTATTATTTACTGTACTTCTTGCAGTTAGCGGTTTTTAGCACCTTGGCTGGTGCTTTTCAATAGACTCATTTTGAAATTGATAATGTAACTATGGATCATTGATCTTCATGGTGTTAGGTGTTATACTAACTAACTGTGGGACTTTCCAAAGATCAGTGTACAGTATTTAATGTGAACTCCTGCCATGCTCTTTAATTACACACAAGAAACAATGTGACTTCAGGAAACAACTAGTTGCTCCAGAGCAAGAATTAGGGAATCAGTCATTTTCTGATATTTATTTATAATTCATTCTGAAGGATCTCTACAATTTCTGTTATTACTGTACTTTGACATTACAGAGTTTAATAACAGTTGATCTATTAAAAATCTGCACTTTGTGTGCCTAAATCAATGTAATCCAATAACATGATTGAAACATTAGGCACACGGCAGGAATTAAGTCTGCACGAGGTGCCAGTCAATAGCAGGAACTCACTTGTACCTACACTGGGCCTGTTTAGAGTCAATCACTAGTCCAGCATGCACCTCTTTGGATGTCAAAGCAAAGCCCTCGGAGACAGAGAGAGGGTGGGCAAATTCCATATTGAGAGTGACACTAACACCATTGGCAATGCGAAGTACACAAGTTCCAAAACAGATATTCAAATAACTGTCAAAATACAGAGCAGTGGGTTGAAAATGTGTAATTTCAATAAATGAAATAAACACAAGTAAACTTACCACTCCCAGGCACATTCGAAATGAACCACCAAGAACTGTGGGAGACCCTTTGGATTTAGGGGGTGGAGGGCAGTTCCTGGAGGTAATTATCAAGTGACCCCAAAACACATGAAACATAACAAAGGCAGTGGAAAGGCATCGACAAACCAAAAATAAAGAATGATGCAAATAAACATCATACATCAAAGTATCAAAAGTTATCAAAAGAGATATGAAACATGAATTTAAACCCCAGCTAGGGGAGGAACCCTGGCTGAGACATGACAGTCAAAAATCAGGACTGTGTGGCAGGAGCACAAACCAAGGTGTCACCCTAAGTTCCTGTCAAATCTGCTAGTTCCAGTGTGTCATGGATGGCCACGGCCTATTCCAGCAGATTTAGAGGCAAGGCAGACGACAGCTCTGGACAGGACCCACTCGCACACATACTCCCCACTCATAGTTAACCTGAAAAACTGGAGGAAATCCCACACAAACATGGGGAAAACATGCAGAATCTACTCGGACAACAACTGAGTGTAGTATTCAATCCCAAAATGCTAAATCGGCAAGGCAGCAGCACCAGTACTAGTATGGGCTTGAAGCTTCCACGCTAGTCTGTGCAGGATGGAATGAGTACCTGCATATTCATATGCATCAGCTGCAAGTAATGAAAAACACGCCTTTTATGTAATGTGCCTTCTTTACAGGTGAAGAACAAACTGGGAATTTCCATTCAGTTCTACACCTGATATCTGGCTCTTTACTTGCTTTCATGCCGTGATTTCTCATTTAAATGACAGTGGTGGTGGTGTTGACGTCTTGTGTTTTTTGTGCTGCCTCACATTTCTTGCATCCGATCACTGTCTGGGTGGTGTTTGCATCTCCTTTGTCCTGTGTCTGTGTGAGGTTTCCTCAAGGTAATCCATTTTCCTTCCATATCTCAGAAGATATGTAGGGGAGGTTAATTGCCATTTGCGGACTGAGTGAGCGAGTGTGTGAACTGGGCCTTGTGATGGAGTGGTTGCTCCCTGCCTTGTATAGGCCGGGTGCCTGCGACCCTGAACTGGATTAAGCTGCTTTGGGAGTATTGTTGTTTTTATTGTTATTTTACTGGAAACAACTTCTTAGTTTCTGATTCTGTCTCAAGGGATTGGGAAGACTTTCTTAGGGATGCTTTAAGTTATTCCTGCATACAGTGTCCCGTATCGGTCTTTATGCATACAACATGGTAGCCGTGCATGTAGCCCTGCAAGATGAGTGTGGACAGGAGCAGCAGTTTGTGTGATTTCAAGGTTAAGACAGTGGTGGCATTTGAACAGGTCACGATTAGGTTAGGGCAGCATGGTGGCGCAGTGGTAGTGCTGCTGCCACGCCATAAGGTGACCAAGGTTCGCGTCCTCCCTGCGTAGAGTTTGCATGTTCTCCTCATGTCTGATGGGTTTCCTACGGGTGCTGCAGTTTCCTTCCACTGTCCAAAGCCATGCAGGTTAGGTGAATTGGTGATGCTAAATTGGTTCTGCTGTGTTTTTGGGGTGTGTGTGTGTGTGCTTGCCCTGTGATGGCCTTGCCCCCTATGCTAGCTGGGAGACGCTCCAGCACCCCTGGTGACCCTGTTCTGGATTAAGTGGGTTAGAAAATGACATGACGTGAAACTTTGTGTTACAGGTGGAGCAGCTTAACTTTGAAGGCATTCATTCATTTCTAAATCCCGAGGATACATTGTTGCATTTGTTTTGCAATATTTTTTGATTGCTTTGTGCTAGCTACAAATCATAAAGTTTTGATGGGGTAGTAGGAGTCAGATGCATATTGATCTGGTACTTTTTTTATCTATTTTCTGAATATGTATTTTTCCATTAGAAGGTTGTGGGGGCTCTGAGTGTATACCAGCCACAATGAGCACAAGGCAGCCTCCAAACCAGTAGAAATGTCACTCCGGCACAGGATACTCTCACACACAGCCATTTTAGATCTGACAATTTGCTTAACACGCATCTCTTTAAGATGTGGCAAGAAAAGTGGAGGACCCCAGAATTAAAAAGGCATGCAGATGTGCAAAGAATGTGCAGCAAAGGCACATACTGTACCTCTACACCATTGTGGAAAAGGTCCAGGGTTGCTCCCTTGTTTGTGCTCAATACCGTTGGGAAAGGCTGCACACAAACATCTACAGGAAGAGGCAGAAGTCAGAAAATGAATGGCTGGTCAGTGTGGTTGTGCTGCATCAGTCTGGTTAGCTGGAGCACACACTGCCATTATACTATCATTCATGGTAGAGAGTGTATATCTGAGAGTACTTTACAGCACACTTTTGACACTTGTTGCATAAATCTGTAAAGTGAGCAAAACGGGTTTTTATAGGCGCAGTCAGATGTTTAGAGACTGAAAGCTTACAGCCTCATTCTGTGATAACTTCACCTCCAAAGTGATTCTCGCTTACTGAAACGTGCAATATGACGGAAGGACAACCTCAACTTGGACATAGTTGGGACGATATGGAAAATACAAATAAAAACTGAAGGCAGTAATTAGTAAATGATAGGAAATGATCTCTGACCTGAAAGCAATGTAACAGTCCATTATTTGTTGTTATAGCTAATGAATTTTATTTTTTTTTTTCCAATATAAATACTTATTTTCATTTTGATAGTGGCAGCATAGGTGGCACAGTGGGTAGCGCTGCACCCTTGAAGTAAGGAGACCTGGGTTCACTTCCCGGGTCCTCCCTGCGTGGAGTTTGCATGTTCTCCCCGTGTCTGCGTGGGTTTCCTCCCACAGTCCAAAGACATGCAGGTTAGGTGCATTGGCAATCCTAAATTGTCCCTAGTGTGTGTGTATGTGCCCTGCAGTGGGCTGGCGCCCTGCCCAGGATTTGTTTCCTGCCTTGCACCCTGTGTTGGCTGGGATTGACTCCAGCAGACCCCCGTGACCCTGTAGTTAGGATATAGCGGGTTGGATAATGGATGGATGGATAGTTGCAGCATATTCAGTGAGACCAGCTATGTTATATGGGTTGGCGATGGTGGCACTGACCAGAAAGCAGGAGGTGGCAAAGTTAAAGGTGCTAAGATTTGCACTGGGTGTGACGAGGATGAATAGGATTAGAAATGAGTACATTAGAGGGTCCGCTCAAGGTGGATGGTTGGGAGACAAAGTCAGAGAGGCGAGATTGCATTGGTTTAGACATGTGCAGAGGAGAGATGCTGGGTATATTGGGAGAAGGATGCTAAGGATAGAGCTGCCAGGCAAGAGGAAAAGAGGAAGGCCTAAGAAGAGGTTTATGGATGTGGTTAGAGAGGACATGCTGGTGACGGGTGTAACAGAGCAAGGTGCAGAGGACAGAAAGATATGGAAGAAGATGATCCGCTGTGGCGACCCTTAACGGGAGCAGCCGAAAGAAGACGAAGCATATTCTAAACTAAGTTTGGGCAGTAACGAATTTACCAGTTTGTAACCTTGCCTTTCCTTCTCTTAATTTGATTAGATTAATTTAATCAAATGTGTTAATCCCAAAGGGAAATTTAGATACATACAGCAGTAGAAACAAGTACAACAAAGACAGCCTCAAGTGTCGAAGACCGCAAATTATTGAGTGTTTCAGGTCTAATTTTATCCCATTCTTCTTTCAAACAAGTCTTAAAAGTGTGCAACAGAATTGCATTTTGTGTTCAAAGTCAGCCATGCTTTCTCAACTGTGGACAGGTCAGGACTGCAGGTCGAGCACCCACACCCTCTTTTATGCAGCTTTTTGACGGCAGCATATGTTGCTCTGTACATTTCAACATAAATGGTGCCTTCACAAAAGTCCAGGTTAGACACCCAATTTTACCCAATGACCTTACAGATGCTGACTTGTACATAGTCACAGTCTGGATGGTCTGTAGGACCCGATGTGCGTTTCTTCCTAAAAAGACCTGAAACTTTGACCACAATACATGCTTCTACTGTGTACTACATTTCTTTAGATTCCTGAAATCTGTTAATTATAACCTTTTGTGGGTGAAATACCCAAATTCCTTCCAATCTGTCTATGATAAACATTGTTTTTATATTTTGGAATGATTTTCTTATGTATTTGTGGGAAAATTGCCAATCCTCTACAAGTAAAAGAAGTGAACTCCTGCTGTGGGTATTTTGGAGGCTGCTGAAGTTATTTGACACCCGGCCCAACTGAGATTTCTGAAAGTAGTTCCCTTAGTGGTGTCCTAAATCGTTACCCTAAGCTCTGCCAGGGGGCCAAGGACATTGCAGTCTTGGCTGTTGTTTCAAACAGGACGATAATTATCCAGAAATAAAATTTCCTTTCCCCAGCCATAACCCAGCAGTAATAATGGATCATTGGGACAGCTAATCCAGCCACCCGAAAAACCCATGTTGTGTTGGGGATCATGATGGAGGGTCATTCAGTTCAGCAGCAGCAGGCCCAAAGTGTGATCTTAGAGGGAAATCTAAGTGGGGAACAAACAATGTGCTAAAAATTTTGCAGCCTCCATCTGAGGATAATGTGACATTATCATTTTAAAGAGCCAAATTATACTATTTTGTTTATTAAAAGTGACTCAGTAGGTCAAAACAAGCCAAACGGGGGACAACGGAGGCAGGGTAGGTGAGGTCTGAATCTTATTACATGAGCTGCTTTGTTTCACAGCAGATGGGTAGTTGGCAGAGAGCTATTAGCTCATCATAAACAATGAATGTGAAAGCGTTTGGTGCTTCCCCCATGGGGGATTCATAGGCTCATATTTACTAGATAGTCGCTCAGGAAGTCACAGCCAGACCCTGCTTAACACTGCAAGAGGAATTAAAAAAAATATAAAGCCTTTCTAGATTGATGTTGAAGAAGTGGAGCAAGGGTGTATGTGACTGAAATTGGAGTCCATTTTCGAAACCCACATAATTCAAGGGTAGGATCACGAGGACTTTGCTGTGCACACTGCAAGAATTCATGAGTCAAATGGGACCCTGGCACATGCATTGATATAAAGACCCTCACGCTTGACTGTCTGTGCAGCCCCCCCATCCCTTACCTTTTAGTGAATGCCACCTCCACCTCTATCACTTAATAAAGTCTATCTATCTATCTATCTATCTATCTATCTATCTATCTATCTATCTATCTATCTATCTATCTATCTATCTATCTATCTATCTATCTATCTATCTATCTATCTATCTATCTATCTATCTATCTATCTATCTATCTGGTGGTCAACCACACACACATACAGTAATCTACACAGTTTACCACTAGAGTAGAGCTTCTACTGGATTGTGTTGGGACTACAGACAGATGCAAAATGGAATGGTGAGCATGAAACAAACACCAAGACTGCAATCTCCTTGGCCTACTTGGAAAACATAGAGCTGAGACCCGTGCACCTAGTCTAGGGACCCTCAAATGAACTCACTACCCAGTAAATTGCAATCAGTCCCACCTCCAGAGCTAGCCGCAAATTGGATCTTAAATAGGAGAGCAGTTATTGGATTAGGGGAAACTTGGAATTGAGCTGACAGATACTCATAAATGGCAGCAAGAACTCTTGAACTTTTTACGCATTTTGCCATGTCAGTGCCCCTAAATTTCAGTTAGATGTGTTTTTACCATGTGCCTATACAAGTGGATTAGACGCTTCATTCCCTTTGATAATAATTAATAATAATAATTCTTTACATTTATATACTGTCGTGTTTTTCTCACTACTCAAAATGCTGCAGTGAATGGGGAGCCACTAATGTGTAGCATCCACCTGGGTGATGTGACGGCAGCCATTTCTGTGCCAATACGTTCACCACACATTAGATGTTAAGTGGTGAAGTGGTGAAAAAGATAGCCAATTAGAGACAGGAAATGATTAGGGTCCAGAATGACTAGACCATGGTGGGCAGTTTAGCCTGGACATCGGGATACACTCTGCTCTTTACGAATGATGTCCAGCAATCTTTTATGACCACAGAAAGTCAGGACCTCATTTACGTCTCATCTGAAGGACTGTGCCATTTTTACAGCACAGTGTCCCCATCACTGCACTGGGACATTGGGATCCACATTCATACCACAGGGTAAGCGCCCCCTGCTGGCCTCACCAACACCTCTTCAAGGCAGTAACCCAAGCTGTTCCTAGATGGTCTCCATTGAAATGCTAGTCAGGCCCAAATATGCTTAGCTTCAGGTGGATGACGTTTTCTGAAGTGCTTGTGGTATGGTTGCTGGAATTCTGTTGCAAATCCAAATCTAAAATATCATAATTAGGCAAGTCTCATATTACCCGACATTGTAAGTGGATGGTACACTTATTGTGCCAGTTGGACCACTGATGAGTTTAGGAGCTTGCTTAAGGTCATACAATAACTGAGTGTTAAAATCTGGACAGATATCCTTGTGGTTTAGGGTGCAGCACTTCAGCCACACTGTTTGTTGGTCTTTTCCTTGAAATGCGCTGGCTGACACAGTGAGCTTGTAGGACCCGGTGAAGGGAATGAACGCCACAGTTGAAATGGTGGCACAGTGGAGTGCGGTTTAGCACTGCTGCCTCACAGCTCTGGAGTATGAAACCCTGTTTGTGTAGTTTGCATGTGCTGCCCTTCTCTCTGTGGGGTTTTCTCTGGGAACCACTTTTCCTCCAACTTATTTTTTATTCGTTTTCAGACCTAGTTATTCATTTCAAGGTGCCATGTCTATTCTCGCAGCCTTGGAAACACGGCAAGAGCCAACAGTCCCGAATGGGGCTCAGAATTCAACATTCACACAGGGCCATTTTGGAGTTGCCTAGTTGCAGTTAGGTTTCTTGTTGACGCTAAATTGACTCGGTGAAAGTAAGCGTGCCCTGTCTACAGTAGGTCAAGCTTTGTGTCCAATGTGAGGACAGGCTCTGGTACCCTGTGACGCTGATCTGAATTCCACTTTCTCGGAAAATGAGTGGATAATTGGACCCGAGCTAAGCTGAGATTTTACAAAGGGGCAGCCTCTTATTCAACTGTATATTTCTACTCTTATTTTCATCAGTCTTCTAAAATAATTGGTATTTTACATGCAAAAGTAATGGAATATAATGTGTATATTTGTTTTTAAATTTTTTGAAATACATTTTAACTTCAGGGTAAATAAACAAAAAATGAAATATATTCACATATTTTGCTTGCATCCTTCATCCATTCATTTTTCTGGAACCGCTTTTTGCCACAGGATGAAACACTGGAGACTGTCATGGTGGTTTTACACATGGAGTGTCAGACGGTCAGTGGGAACACTCGCCCACACTTCCTCATACTGGGCCAATGAAGATGCACACATTGGAAGTTATTTTGCAACATCCAATGACATTTATTGTCACCACCTTTCTCCACACTTCCAGTTGAACCCATATCCAAGCAATAATTAGGCAACTATGCTAACCATTATGCCAAAGTGCCACTGTTCTCATTTTTTTTTGTTCTTTTCCTTCCAGGACAGGCAATTACATTTCCAAACTGCTGTTCCCTTTGATCCAATGTACACGAGATGGAGATCACAGCTGCCAATGTCAACCAATCATGCCACCTCTTTCATATGTCTTCCTCAAATCTGCCAGCAAATCCAGGGTTTCCAGAAAGGGAGGACGAAGATCTTACGTGTCTGAATTGGCTTCACGAGAACACAGATCTGCTCCAGGAGCTGCGATTTGGAGGCCAAGATCCTTTGCCTAATCTTCCGCCATCTACAACCAAACTGGCTCCAAGCAGGGGCTCTAGTAGGCCAGCTTTGCCTTTAGCTGCTCTCGAGCCCAGGACAAAATCCAATGCTGCCAAACCCCCTTACTCTTTCAGCAGCCTCATATTCATGGCAATTGAGGGCTCACCCAATAAGTGCCTGCCTGTAAAGGACATCTATGACTGGATCTTGGCCACCTTCCCCTACTTTCAGCAGGCCCCGGTAGGCTGGAAAAACTCAGTGAGACACAACCTCTCCCTCAGCAAGTGCTTCACAAAACTTAAGAAAGACAAGTGCAAGGTATTATTTTTATTATTATTATTATTCATTTGCAATGGTTTATCTTGGTACCACTGGCAAGGTCAGTTTTTAACTAGTTTAATAAAAGGGTACCCCACACCCATTTTTTTTAACCTGTTTATCCAGTTCATGGTGGAGGGATTTAATGTAGGCTATGTCCACACTTACTATGCTTTTGTTTAAAAATGCAGATATTAATATTTTCACCTTTTGTTCCCACTACCACAGTGTTTTCAACCACTGAAAACGCTCCCCAGATCCATATACTTCTGAAAACACCAGCTCAGTGTTTCAGTGTTAATGGATGAAAATGTAGAGAGTTTTGAAATCACGTACTGTAATCATGGTGTAATTGGTTCGTGCCTATTATGTAGACCTTCCCTGATTGGATCCTGCCCATTACAATGTCACATTCCCTGATTGGTCACCATTCATAGAAGAAAGCCAAATTCAAACACAGCAGATATAGAAGAGTTGCTTTCCATGGCACTTGTTGTGTTGCTTGCCTGCATGCATCTAAATTGTATTTTGTACAGTTGGAAAGCTGCATGCATGCACAAAAGACAAATAATTTCCCAGATAATTCTGTAACCGTTGATGTTACCATCCCTTTGAGTATGCATAGTGCAGGAGAATGTCTATGTCATATGTGTTTTTGGTTGTTTTATTGTGGATGGAGATAATTTCATAAAAATACTATAGGATGGAGACCATTTTTGTTAAAAAATGACATTTTTAGATCCATCCATTTTCTTCCGCTTATCCCATGGTCGCGGGGGCAGCAGCTTGAGCAGAGATGCCCAGACTTCCCTCTTCCCAGCCAACCTTCTCACCCTATCTTTAAGGGAAAACCCAGACACCCTGCGGAGGAAACTCATTTCAGCAGCTTGTATTCATAATCTCGTTCTTTCGGTCACTACCCATAGCTCATGACCATATGTGAGGGTAGGAACATAGATTGACTGGTAAATTGAGAGCTTTGCCTTTTGGCTCAGCTCCTTTTTCACCACGACAGACCGATGCAGAGCCCGCCTCACTGCAGACGCCACACCAATCTGTCTGTCGATCTCCCGCTCTATTCTTCCCTCACTCGTGAACAAGACCCCAAGGTACTTGAACTCCTCCACTTGGGGCAGGATCTCACTCCCAATCCTGAGAGGGCACTCCACCCTTTTCTGGCTGAGGACCATGGTCTCGGATTTGGAGGTGCTGATTCCCATCCCAGCCGCTTCACACTCGGCTGTGAACCGATCCAGAGAGAGCTGAAGATCACGGCCTGACGAAGCAAACAGGACATCATCATCTGCAAAAAGCAGTGACCCAATCCTGAGCCCACCAAACTGGACCCCCTCAACGCCCTGGCTGCACCTAGAAATTCTGTCCATAAAAGTTATGAACAGAATCGGTGACAAAGGGCAGCCCTGGCAGAGTCCAACTCTCACCGGAAACGGGTTCGACTTACTGCCAGCAGTGCGGGCCAAGCTCTGACACCGGTTGTACAGGGACAGAACAGCCCTTATCAGGGGATCTGGTACCCCACACTCCTGGAGCACCCCCCACAGGATTCCCCGAGGGACACGGTCGAATGCCTTTTCCAAGTCCACAAAACACATGTAGACTGGTTGGGCAAACTCCCATGCACCCTCCAGGACTCTGCTAAGGGTGTAGAGCTGGTCCACTGTTCCATGACTAGGACGAAAACCACACTGTTCCTCCTGAATCCAAGGTTTGACTGTCTGATGGACCCTCCTCTCCAGGACCCCTGAATAGACTTTTCCAGGGAGGCTGAGGAGTGTGATCCTTCTGTAGTTAGAACACACCCTCCAGTCCTCCTTCTGAAAGAGGGGGACCACCACCCCGGTCTGCCAATCCAGATGCACTGTCCCCGATGTCCATGCAATGTTGCAGAGGCGTGTCAACCAAGACAGCCCTACAACATCCAGAGCCTTGAAGAACTCCGGGCATATCTCATCCACCCCTGGGGCCCTGCCACCAAGAAGTTTTTTGATCACCTCGGTGACCTCAGTCCCAGAGATGGGGGAGCCCACCTCCGAGTCCCCAAGCTCTGCTTCCTCATTGGAAGACATGATAGTGGGATTGAGGAGGTCTTCGAAGTACTCCCCCCACCGACCCACAACGTCCCGAGTCGAGGTCAGCAGCACACCATCCCCACCATATACAGTGTTGACACTGCACTGCTTCCCCTTCCTGAGACGCCGGATGGTGGACCAGAATCTCCTCAAAGCCGTACAGAAGTCGTTCTCCATGGCCTCCCCGAACTCCTCCTATGCCCAAGTTTTTGCCTCGGCAACCACCGAAGTCACATTCCACTTGGCCTGCCGGTACCTGTTAGCTGCCTCTGGAGCCCCACAGGACAAAAGGGTCCTGTAGGACTCTTTCTTCAGCTTGATGGCATCCCTCACCGCCGGTGTCCACCAACGGGTTCGGGGATTGCCGCCACGACAGGCACCGACCACCTTACGGCCACAGCTCCGGTCAGCCGCATCAACAATAGAGGCACGGAACATAGCCCATTCTGGCTCAATGTCCCCCACCTCCCTCGGGACGTGGTCGAAGTTCTGCCGGAAGTGGGAGTTTAAGCTACTTCTGACAGGGGACTCTGCCAGACATTCCCAGCAGACCCTCACAATATGTTTGGGCCTACCAGGCCTGACTGGCATCCTCCCCCACCATCGAAGCCAACTCACCACCAGGTGGTGATCAATTGACAGCTCTGCCCCTCCCTTTGCCCGAGTGTCCAGGACATGTGGCCGGAAGTCCGATGACAAGACCACGAAGTCGATCATCGAACTGAGGCTTAGGGTGTCCTGGTGCCAGGTGCACATATGGACACCCCTATGCCTGAACATGGTGTTCGTTATGGACAATCCGTGACGAGCACAGAAGTCCAATAACAAAACACCACTCATGTTCAGATCAGGGGGTCCATTCCTCCCAATCACGCCCTTCCAGGTCTCACTGTCATTGCCCACGTGAGCATTGAAGTCTCCCAGCAGAACGAGGGAGTCCCCAGCAGGTGTGCCCTCTAGCACCCACTCCAGAGACTCCAAAAAGGGTGAGTACTCCAGACTGCTGTTCGGCGCATACATGCAAACAACAGTTAGGACCCGTCCCCCCACCCGAAGACGAAGGGAGGCTACCCTCTCGTCCACCGGGGTAAACCCCAATGAACAGGCTCCAAGTCGGGGGGCAATAAGTATGCCCACACCCGCTCGGCACCTCTCACCGGGGGCAGCTCCAGAGTGGTAGAGAGTCCAGCCCCTCTCAAGGAGATTGGTTCCAGAGTCCACGCTGTGCATCAAGGTGAGACCGACTATATCTAGCCGGAACCTCTCAAGCCATTTTTAGATAAAAACGTGAAAACGTAGTAGTGTGGATGTTGCCTTAGAGTCTGTAATGCTATTGTTTTTTATACTTGTGTAACTTTAAGATTGTGTGCATTAATTTACCATAATTACATTAAAATGTAGATTGTTCACGGTCTGTCTTTTTTCTTAGCCAGCACAAATCTGAACTCTGTGTGTGAAGCTTCATACTTTCTAGACTTTTGCTTTAGAATATGACTCATCTGATGAATTTAAAGCAGAGCTCCAGGATGGAATTTCTGCAGAATGTTTCCTTTTTAAAAGAAACGGGCCATCATTATGTATGTTTTAGCATTTGACGCCCTATGTCTAGCTTACTGTTAACTGCTTTAACTCCACGATGCAATGTGTGTACGTCTACGGTAGCCTTCGTGTACCATTTGAAAAACGCATTTATTAATAGATGTAATTGGCAAGCACACTAACAAAGTAACAATAATATTATTATACAAGAAGAATGAGAAAAATGCATTATTATTTATAACTCTTTAAATAATAAAATCATATGATTTTTTCCCCATTTTGCTGAGAACCCAGTAACATATCCTTGTTGACCTCAGATTGGGAACCACTGCCTTAAATGACAAAACAGTGCCTTGAGATACTGGCTGTGGACTACTCCAGACTGGACAAAGTCTCCTCTTCACAGTAGACACTGAGGCTTGCTTTTGTCAACCACTGTTGTGCTGTGAGGGGTCTACCACTCAAGCCGGTGACCCTGAAAGGTTGTCTTCTGACTGACTTTGAGTCTGCCAGATCTCTTCTTATTAGAGTTTCTTCCAGTTTCCAATTGCTTTTAGATTGTCTAGGACACTGTACTCACTGATACTTTGATTTATTTCTCTAAATGAAAGGCTGACACTTCTAAAGGTAACAATGATCTGTCTTATTTCATTTGTAATACTTCATATGGTGTAGTACCACAGTCTGTTCCAACTCTGCTTTAAGACAGACTGAGGGGTTTTTAAATAATCACCAGAAGTTGGGACACCCGTGCAAATTGTTTGCCTCAACTTGCAAGGCTTAATTGTCTTGAATAGCTGCAGAACATCTGTAGGTTGTAACATATTAGTTGTTCTCTAAAGAAGGCCCATTTGTAATATTTTGAAATTTCCTTTTTTCAGTTTTTGACAATTTAAACTTTAGATTTAAACCTCTAGCAGTTTACTGTTTACCTTTTCACCATTTTAGGCCATTCATTTAATTTCAACTGATTACATTTGAAAAAAAAAAAACCTGGAAAAACTGAAGTGTTCTAAAACTTGTGATCAGTAACGTGTGTGTGTGTTTTTTTTCCCCAAAAACACTGGTCAAGTAAGTCCACACTGTTCAAATGTCTAACTAAAAACTACAAGTGTGTCCTGTGATGGCCTGCTGTTCTATTCACGGTTGGCTCCTGCCTTGCCTCTGGCCCTGTAAGTTAGGCTATGGTGTCTTGCAATACCATGAAAGGGTAAAGCTACACATAGTTCTGTAAATGGAGCTAATCGCCATTTGAGCATCTTTGTCTGTTTCCATTTGTGATGAAAAAGCTTTATTTAATTATTTTTTGATAAGGTTCTTTAATTGGCAGTTGCAGATTAGCCCAGTGTTAATGTAAGTATTGGTATGGTGGACTGGCAACCTGACCAGGGCTGTTTCCAGCCTTGCACCCTATGCTTCTGGAGTAGGCTCTGGTCCCCATGACCTAGAACTGGATTAAGTGGGTTTCACAATATTTTGCTCAGTTACTAAGGAAGAATGTTTAATGAAGTGTACCTTATTGCTTTTATACTACATTTTTGAAGGTTTGTAACAAGAAGGAACTGGAAAAACACTGATGAAAACCTGCATGTAGCTCTTAAGACTGGTGATCGCCCTCTCCACGCTGTAAGGTAGCTTGGTCTTCCACTATACAAGCTGCTCACCTGTTCTCCCATAATCTATGCAGTTGTGGGTTCAGCAGATCCTTCATCACCATTCCTGCACCCCATGTAAAGATTAATGCACTACTTTCCCCCCTCTCTCTGGGTGTTGCCTGAGAGTTTTCAATTTTGCTTTGAATAATGGTACCCTAGTCCACTGTGAAAAGAGATTTTTCTTCCTCTGGCTTTCTTATTTTTTTGGAAGTGCAGACCTACATCTGATTAGCACGTAAACCTCTTATAGAAGGAAGCACATGCTGAGGCTAGCTGGCTGCCTTTTGCTTCATGTCATAGAAAGCTTGAACTTTCATTTTTACCAGCTCATATTGTCCCCCTTTCTCCTATTATTAATAAAACTAGAATGGCAGAATAATGAATTGTTCTGCAAATATTAACCAACAGCAATGCATTTCTGATCCCCTGCCTTTTCCCTTTATGAATCCCATTACAAGCGGTGGCACACATTCTGTTTGATTTGCAAGTCAGATGAGTGTACGGAGGGCTGAAGTGTCTGGGGCAGCAGGAGCAGTGGGCCTTTATCTTCTGTAGTATTTATTTATTAGTTTTTTGTTTTGTTCCCTACTACTTTGGTGTAGTTTAAGCTCTATGTGACCCTTAATTTGGATTAAGCATCTTCAGTAAATAGTTGTATTTGCAATGAATGCATTAATAGGTCAATTCATATTCCCTATATACTGTATAGTGGCATGCATTTAGTATTTTAATAGTAAAAGAACAGTCAGTGAATTGGCAAATGCTCTTATCTTGCATTTTTCTAATGTTTTCAGTTGTGAGGAAGTGAATAACCTGCCATTAGTATCAGTTTAAGCAAATCAAGATTAAGAGGAGACATGACTGAAGTGTTTAGAATTTGGAAAGGAATTATGTTATATGGGTTGGAGACGGTGGCACTGACCAGAAAGCAGGAGACAGAGCTGGAGGTGGCAGAGTTAAAGATGTTAAGATTTGCACTGGGTGTGACGAGGATGGACAGGATTAGAAATGAGTACATTAGAGGGTCAGCTCAAGTTGGATGGTTGGGAGACAAAGTCAGAGAGGCGAGATTGCGTTGGTTTGGATATGTGCAGAGGAGAGATGCTGGGTATATTGGGAGAAGGATGCTAAGGATTGAGCTGCCAGGCAAGAGAAAAAGAGGAAGGCCTAAGAAAAGGTTTATGGATGTGGTGAGAGAGGACATGCAGGTGATGGGTGTGACAGAACAAGATACAAAGGACAGAAAGATATGGAAGAAGATGATCCGCTGTGGCAACCCCTAATGGGAGCAGCCGAAAGAAGAAGAAGAACAACAACAACAAGAAGACTTTTACTTAAAATGACCTCAACAAGAACTTGGGGATACAGTTGGAAATTTGTTAAGGGTAAATTTCACACAAACATTAGGAACTTTTTCCTCACACCGAGGACTATGGACCCATAGAATAAGTTATCAAGTAGTGTGGTAGACAGCAGAATTCTAGAGACATTCAAAACTCGACTGTGATTCTGGAGGAAATAGGTGGGTAGGACTGGTGAACTTTGTTGGGCTTAATGGCCTGTTCTTGTCAAAAGATTTTCCAATGTTGTAATATTCTAATATGTGAGAATAACTAATTAAACGTTGATTGCAATATTTATTTATTTCATTATTTATTTTATTGAGTCTCACCACATGCAACATGAAATGCACAATGAAATGAAAACTGTTATTTTCACCCGTCAAAATTCAGAAGGTGGACTCTAGTAAGCACTAGGTTTTGATTGGTGAATCATCAGTCTTCGTTCATCAAGGGTGACATCCACAAAAGACACTTCAGATGCAGAGTCCTGATGGTGATTTCAGAGTTTGTCGAATTAAACTAGCTACGTATGTTGTGCAGTTTTTTCTTGCACATCCATAGATGCACACAATCACAACTATTAGCACAGACAATTCACCAATCAGACAGTACTCAATAGGGCCCACCCGTTAAGTTTTGATGAATGAAAATGTTGTTTTGTTGCGTATTCCATGTTGCATGCAGTGCCAATGAAATAAATAAATGAAAAGATTAATAAGTAAACATATTTCATTGTAAATGCTCACATATGATTTAATTATTACTTATTGTCACATTCGGCAATGCATTTTATATATTGTTGCTTAATTGGTTGATTTCATTGTATCTGAAATATTCTTCTATAACTTACAGAGTAACTAATATAAAATATCAAATTGGAAGATAGTGAATACACTGAAAACGGATGTTAAGGGAATCGTTTGTTTGCATAATGATTAGTACAAGGCTACCTGTGTTGAGCTCACACATTCTTTTTTTGTTGGCGTGGCTCTTCCCATCTCACAGTTACACACAGCAGATGTATCGTCAACTTTTAAACATACTCAGTGAGAGTGCAGATGTGATGTGCTGTCCACTTCTGGCTTCTTACTTGTACCTGATGCTACCAGGAGAGACTGTACTACTCCATAACTCTCTAATCTATCCTGTTGGCACACATAAATGATAGACTTGATGGTGCAATTCACATCAAGAATGCAGTAGTGACACCAGGACAAGTTTGATATGAAGAAAAGTGACTGCTGCACTATGGGAAGGATCAGAGGAATCCAATGATTATAAAGAAACTGGCAAAGCTCATTTCAAAAGGTTAACGTCAGGAGAACAACTCTAGAATGCACAGGAGGGTGTTTAGGCTTCATTCAGCAGCTACCTCTAGTGGAGCCTCACAAATGAACCTCAGTAGAGGGTCAGATTGACAAAAAAATTCAACAAGAAGTTTTCTCACATTTTTCATGGAATAAACAATGCAGATAGGTATTCTAGAGTGGGGATGCTGACTGCTTTGGAATTTAACAGCACACTTTGAGGTGATGTTGCATCTAACAGGAGTCCAGTAAAGCTGAGCCAAGACAGTGGAAAGGTAGTCATTGCATGAAAATCTCAGTTGGGGTTGACCGCTTAACTCTGATGCTTTTTAAAGGACGACTGCTGAAGAGAGGATACAGTCAACTATATATGAGGTAATAAATCTATTACTCTTTACACACAATGATGAGCTACCATATTTAACGACAAAGGCTTGAATTTTTTTAAGTTGTGCTCGAGAGCCCAAAACAAACAGTAGAGTCTTGTTGAAGAACATTTGCAGTCAACCCAATGCTGATATCACTAAGGAAAGCAGTGAGGTCAGTGGAACAGGAGGCCATGCTGGCAGACAGAGTGACTTAATGATTACATACAATATAAGCTCTAAAGAGAAGCAGATTAGCACAGAATCTAGAGATACACCTCAAGTTGCAGATGGTACTAAAGTTACAGCATGTGGCTAAAAGCGTACAATTAAACTAGCTAGACACATCAGATGGATCAACAGCATCAAAAGCAGTAGTAATGTTAAGAAGAAAGCACAACACAAGTAGAACCAGAACCAATACAAACAGTCTTCTGTATGCAGTAGCCACATTCCTCCCTACACTAATGTGGGTGTTATTGGATCTCCATACCTCAAAGATGGCAAGTAGAAACTGGACTGAGTATGCATGACTGTAGTTGGGTAGCTGAGTGTCCTCTGTGATTCAAAAATGCCCAGTCCCAGGCTGGTTAGCACAAAATACTGAGTGAGCTCATACATTTGACCCCAAACTACTTAGAAGTACACCCTAGAGTGAAACAAGGGCCAAAAACATTTTGTAGGTGGGCCTCTGCATGAAGAAGATGCCCTCCTGGTCTAGCAAAACTCTTGGATAGTTTGTAGAATATACTGTACTTCCAAAAAGCATGTCAGAAGACTCCCAAGTTAAAATTTACAATCCTGGGCAGTTATGAGGTCTTTGGGATGATGGAGTAGCAAGAGAAAAGCTGACTCAGACATGGGGGGAGTCTGTAGTCTCCACTCGGACAGTAACCTGAAACTCCAGAGGTGTGTGGAAACAGTGATAATCATTGAGCTATCGCACAAGCCTTTAAGCTTTAGAATTCACTTTCAGGAGAAATCTGTCCGTGTGTACAGGCTCCCCACACTAGCTAAAGCATGTCAAAGCAAAGGCAAGGTGACGGCGGGGACTGGGCTGTAAACAACCAATTCAGTTCTTAACACGTATTCACCTCAAGACCCTCAGCAAGTCCCCTTCTTCACCACTGCTGCGATGCCAGTTGTGTTGTGTACATGTCTTTTGTTTTAGCCTTTCAAACCTTGGGGTTATGGGTTTCCATATATTAACACTAGACTGTAGAACTAGCATGTAGTCCTAACACCACATGAGATATGTAAATTAAATTTGAGGCCATTGAGGAAGATGGCTCTAAGACTATACTCGGATAATAGAAGAATTTGCATGTTCACACAGTTTAATGTGGTGCATATGGACATGTCTCACCTATTTAGGTTCTGTGGGGTATATTTACTAGCCAGGTTCAACTCTCAGCATAGACTTGCTTGGCATGATATTATTAACTTATATTGTATCTCCTATGACACCCAGAGCAGCAGCATTAAGGATCAACTTGAGGACTTCTTTCTATTCAGCACTGATCACTATTGCTTTTCAGAGTGTCTTGCCAACCAGCCATTAGTTTCATGATCCCATATGCTAGCTTTGTCACTTATTTGCAGTGCTTTCAGAAATTATTCAGACCCCCCCTCACTATTTACACATTTTGAAATGTTGCAGCCTTTATGCTAGAATTTACATTCATTTTCTTCCCCCTCATCAAACAATACCCCAGAATGACAAAGCAAAAAGTGAATTTTAGGAATTTTTAAAAATGTTTTTTAAAAAAATGAAATAACACAGTGACACAGGTTTTCTGATCCTTGGCTCAGTACTTTGTTAAAGCACCTTTGATGACGTCTGGAGTCTTCTTGTATAAGGCATGACAAGCTTTGAACACCTGAATTTGGGGATTTTCTGCCATTGTTCTCTGCATATCCTCTCCAGCTCTGTCAAGTTGAATGGAGATTATTGGTGGACAGCTATTTTAAGGTCTCTCCAGAGCTAAAGTCTGGGCTCCAACTGGGTCATTCAAAGACATTCTCAAGGTTGATCCTAAGCTACTGTTGTATTGTCTTTGCTTTGTGCTTAGGGCCACTGTCCTGTTAGAAGGTGAACCTACGGCGCACCCTGAGGTCAAGAGTACTCTGGAGAAGGCTTTCATTAGCGATATCTCTGTACTTTGTTCCGTTTAGCTTTACCTCCCCCCTGTCTTTTCTCCCAGTCCCTGCTGTTAAAAAGCAACCCCACAACCACCATGCTTCGCCATTGGAATGGTATTGTGCAGGTGATGAGCGGTGCCTGGTTTCCTCCAGACATGCTTAGACATGAGGCCAATTAGGTCATTCTTGGATTCGTCAGACCAGATAATCTTGTTTCTCATAGTCTGAGAGTCCTTTAGGTGCCTTTTTGCAAACTCCAGGTGGGCTTTCAAGGGTTATCTAGCCAGTCTGTGTTAAAGCCCAGATTAGTGCATAGTAGTGGTTGTCCTTCTGAAACCTTCTCCCATCTCCATGCAGGCTGTGTGGGTCTCAGTCAGAGTGATCATCAGGTTCTTGGTCACCTCTCTTACCTCTCCCCCCCAGTTTCTCCATCTGCCTGGATGGCCAGCTCTAGGAAGTGTTTTGCTCTCATATACAATATCAGCTGTTAGATAGGCGTGTGGCTATGGAACTGACCACAAGTGGACTCCAAACAAGGGGTAGAGACATCACACTGATGATGAATAGATTGGGAAGGACATGAGCCAAACTTCAAGTGTCACAACGGGTCTAAATGCTTGTGCCAATGTCCTTTCAGTTTTTATTTTTAATAGATTAGCAAAAATTCCTAAAATCCTGTTTTCGCTTTGTTATTCTAGGGCAGGGGTGTCGAACTCCAGGCCTGGAGGGCCGCAGTGGCTACAGGTTTTCATTCTAACCCTTTTCCTAATCAGTGATCAGTTTTCACTGCTAATTAACTCCTTTTCCATTCATTTCAATAGCCCTGTTTTTAAGGATTCAGTCCTCTGAATTGATTTGTTTCTTCATTAAATGGCAGCCAAACAGAAATGAGACGTGAAACGAGCCAACAGATGACCAGCTAAACTGGGATTTCAAACTCCAACCAATTTCACTCCAAACAGTCTCTTAATGAGAAGCTGATTCTTGCTCTTAATTAAGCTCGTTATTTAATTCAATGGCTTGTTGCTGCTCTCTTTCTGTCACAGCAGATATTTCCAAATTTGTCGATTTTTTTTCCTGTTTTTTCTAAGAACACCGTCATAATGTTTTGGTGACCTGAGAGATCAACCTTACTGAGACCTTCACCTTTCTTTATTTTCAGATATTGTGTGATGGGCACAGGTGAGCTGGTCATATGGTGGCTTGTTTGGCTACTAATTAAGGAAAAAGACAATTAAGGGGCCTGAGTCAAGTTACTTAAAACTAAAGCAAAAGAAGTTAATTAGCAGTAAAAACAGCTCACTAATGAAGATGGTTAGAATGAAAACATGCAGCCACTGCGGCCCTCGAGGACCAGAGTTCGACACCTGTGTTCTAGGGTATTTTTTTTCTGAGGGAAAAATTAATTTTACTGATTTTAACACAAGGCTGCAACATAACAAAATGTGAAGAGATCTGAAAACTCTCTGAAGGCACTGCAGCTTTACAAATTTTAGAGAAAATGTTAACCTAATGCTTGTCTAATGGCCAGAGAGTACAAATGTGTATGTGGCTTCAAGGAGGTACACACAGAGCTTGCAGTCTCCTATACAGTAGACAGTACCGGCAAAAAGAAACCGAGCGTGCATACTAAATGTAATCGCTGTCGAATGAGTTTGTCTCATGGGTGTCTTTAGTGAGACAGATCTGCAGCGCTAACCCTGACATTATACCTAAACATTAGCTTAGCACTAGTTATCACATCGCTTTCATGAATAAGCTGCCATTTCCTGTGTAAACAGTCTGTTCATGAAGGATCAGTGTTTTTCTCTCGGGCGTCTAATTCTAATGGAGTACTTACTATTAGAGATGCAAGCAGCGTGGCCAGATGCATTTCTGGTATTTGGGAGATGTTATCATTGGATTAGCTGAGCACATTCTGGCAGACATTGCATGAGAAATGCTTCTTGGTTGATTACTTCATGTCTTACTAATTTCTCTTCATCTATCTAGTAGAATCATATTTAGAGTACTCCTACTCACACCATTTGTACAGAATTTTTATAAGCCCTTTTCATTCTAACTTCATTTGCATCACCCAAGTGCTTGATTTAAACCACACTTCTGCTTAAAGATGTACTTTCCCTAGGGGCGAGGTAATCACATTGTGTTAAAGAGAGAACCGCCAGGCCATCCAGAGAATTTAGCACAGAAGCCTTGATGATCCACAATTGCTGTGCCTTGCCTTCCCAGCATACTAGATTACTTGGCAAAGTACATAATTTTCTTATTTTCATTTTCTTTAATATTTAAAACAGTACATAATTTCATTTGGTTTGTGCTTAGGATTCAAGTTAGTATAAAACAAACAGACATTGCATTGACCTGAGCCTTGTCTACAATGACTCATTATTTTTTTGTGAAATAAAGTGAGGCTCTGTGAAGTTTATGGTTTTGATTTTAAGATTGTGGTGTTTAAATTGGCTGCCTCTATTGGTGCAGATAATACATGGGCTGTCTGACTATGGTTCCATCTTAATAATGTGTTCGATTTTTTTGATCCAATAGATATAAGAGGTCTGTAGTCCTGTTATAAAAAAAAAAAAAGTCCCAGAGTCAATGCTGAACCCCAAGGTATCAATCTCAAATTGTGGGGTTTCTGGTCTTTTTTCCAAGAAAAAATGCATCTGGTCAATGTTAGGAAGAGTAAACCAAACATGTAGTTGATGCAGAAACTTTGACAACCTTTAAGAAATAGCTGGATGGGATACTGGGACAGCTTAGCTATTAGCCAAGCAAACGGGCTTGATGGACTGAAAGGTCTCCTCTCGTTTGTGAAAAGGTTGTGCTGCTTAACATCGGAATACTCCATACAGAGACGCTGGACCTCCAGTTGCTTATGAAGACTAGTTGTTTAACAAGAATGCTTTATTTTGTCATGAACTGTAAAGATGCTATGCAGTTTTTCTCTTCTGCCTCCAGAATGATAATAAACAATAGAAGGACCTGGACAGGTGCTTTGTGTCATATACACTATTAACTTAGATATCAGAATCCGATTTTTTGGCCAAGTATGCACACGTACAAGGAAGTTGACTCTGGTTTTTTGATGACTCTCCCAGTATAGTCATTTGACAGACATACACATAATTAATAAGTTCACACTTGAGATACACATAAGACATTCAATGTAAGCATATGCATACAGTGCAGGAAATACTAAAGTATTTACACAATAACTTCCATATGCAGTATGTAAGAATATTGTGAGCTATAGGGAGGGTGGGTGCCCACACTGAGCAAGGACAGCCGAATTAGCCATTTGTGAGCCTGATGGCCAGTTGAAAGAACCTGTTCTTACATCAACTTGTTTTGCCCTGGTTTAATCTGTAACGCCTGGTAGATGGGAGAAGTTCAAAAAGGTTATGGCCTGGATGTGAGGGGACAGTGATGATTGTCCCAGCCCATTTCATGAATATAGATTCGTACGGGTCCTGTAAGGTGGGAAGACTGGTGCCAATGATCTTTTTACCAGACCTGACTATTGTTGTATATTTCAATACAGGGTTGTAGGAGACTAGAGCCTATTTTAGCATCACTGTATGGGAGGCAGATGCCAACTCTGGACTGCATGTCAGTATACTCATCCATACACCAGCATGGCATGTCACTCCTTCACCTTGCCAGCACGGTTTAGGGCTGTAGGAAGAAAGCAAAGAACAGAGAGGAAAACCGCACAGATAGTGGTTATTACTGTATATCTGAGTGGTCTACAATTAAGACATTCCTTCCTTAATCCAGTGCTGCTCTAATTGCAGTAATTCCAGTTTGTGGAAAATGAATGAATGGATGGGTATTGTGTTTTTTGTGATCAGACTATTACAAATTTAAACAAGACTGAAAATTTGTGAGAATCAATATAACTCAAACATTATAAACCTGAAATCAATGAGAGAATAAAACAAGACACTACAATATCCATCCTTTACAAACCTGCCTGGTAAAACAATTTATTTCTTGTATAGCCCAAACATCACACAAGGAATGCCTCGATGGGCTTCAACAGGCCCTGTTTTTTGACAGCTCCTCAGCCTTGACTCCCTTTGAAAACAAGAAAAAAAAACCCTTGTAAGGAAAAAAATGGAAGAAATCTTAAAAAGACAATTAAGACACAGGCCCCTTCCAGGTATGTCGGGTGTACAGTGGGTGTCAAAAAAATAATCCTCTTGGCAGAGCTAGATGGCCAATCTATCTGTACCACCTGAGAAATACAATCTAACAGTACAAACTCCTTGGTTCTTCCATAGCGCTGCTCACCAAGTGCAGGTTCCTAGGGGACCAAAGGCCATAATACAGGTGCAAATCAGCAAAAGAGGTACGGCAGACATAGGAAGCCCCAGAGCAATAAAGAAATACAGCAGACACATCAGACAAATTAGGAATCTAAACTAGAAAAGCGACGCAGAGCGGCAGCCAGCCAGCTCCTGACTAAGCGCGCAGCAGCCTGCCATTTCTCTGTATTGAAGCCAGACAAAAACAGATGGAGATTATTTTTACTATGTATTTGGCCGACACCTTTGTGAAAGGTGACTGAAACGATCAGGGTACATTACATTTGTTTATGTCCATTTTGTACAACTGGAGCACAGGCGTGAGGTGACTTGCTTACAGAGGTGGGAACTGAATCAAGAATCTTTTTTGATTTAAAGTCCTATGTCTTACCCAGCACACCATACTGCCTGCACCTAAACAGCGATCCTCTGACCCATATGGGACGCGAGCACACAATCCTCCGCTACACAGGCTGACTCCTTATCCTCTAGGCCAGTGAGCCTAGTGCAGAGGCGGCGTTTGCTATGAATTTGTGAGTTTCACACATTCTGCCATTTTTATTGTTTTACTATACTTCTATTTGCAGACCTTTTTGTCTTACTTAGCTGTTTGGGAGGAAAAGGATGTTCCCTATAGTTTAATGACTTAACAGCAATAAAGAGATGAAGCAGCTGTCGCCAGGAGACCACTTCTCTACACCCATATTGAGTCAAGCTTTTGGCTGAATGCTGGCTGCCCCTGTAGGGAATGGACGCCCCTGTGACTCACTATTAGAATAAGAGGGTTCTGAAAAATTAATAAATTAATGCAGTTTTTCTTTAACTTTGCTCCCTGTAACCCCCCAGTGATAAGTGGTTCTCTTTGTTTCTATCGAAAATCATATTAAGTATTAATCTGTTTTAATGTGTTTTCTTCCCTATTACCTGCCTAAACTATTTTTTTTTGCTGGGTGGCAACATAACATATCTAGAAATTAACATGGCAGTCAAATAGCTTGATATGGCCACACAAGGTCTGCACTGCCAACTTTCAAATTTCACCAAATAATTTTTAAAAATCAGAATTTACAGATTAAATGTTCAAATTGTTTAGAATTTTCTTCCTGATGCTGTAATTGCATAACATTCATACAAATGTATCATTTTGTTTGGGTGCTTACAGGCTGTGTTTCTGGACAGTCAATGTCTGATATTTTAAGGTCTCACTCTTTCTTCTTTGTGTTTTAGAATATGGGAAAAGGCTCATTATGGACTGTGGATCCAGAATACAGACCAGCGCTTATAGAAGCACTTAATAAAACCAACAGTTTGTGCATGGGCACCACTCCAGTGAGGTAATCAAAGCTATTTTGAGGTGGCACATTCTGGTTGTTACACCTCTATTATTATTATTGTTTATTTTTTAACAGTAATATATTCAATCTTCATTTTGGTTCTTGTACAGTTTCAGCACTGAAACCAGCCCGACTTTTGAGACAGTCTATGAAGCAGAGAGTCGTGATTTTCAAGGTATGTGCTTGTGTCAGGTCACTTGTTCATGTCAAACTGAAAGAGGCAAGCAACAGTGAAAAAGCTTGAGACAACAAGGAGTAACATGTAGAGAAGACAATAGAAACACAACAGGCAAGTGGACAGCGAGAGTTATAGAAGAGATGAGGTGCACAGCAGTAATGAAGTGGCTGCCGACTATACAGCACTTTAAGAATCGTGGCTTGTATGTGCAGGGGCAGAACTCTCGCCTACAGAAGGCGCATAACCCATTCACGTCCATTTAGCCTAGCTAGCTAGTGCAAATAAGGAGCCCTTAAGAGGTAACAGAGAATTGAGTTTGTCCCGCTGCATTTACACTGGTAAAACATGCACTAGTTCAGACCCATTTAAATGTAAATATGGAATAATATACAATGTGAAACTCAACAGAAACATGGCAGTAAAAGTGCCCAACACCACAATTACAAGCAGAAAGAGACAGCTTTGGATAATAGGCTGATATATAGTTTATTAACAGGTCAAAATATAAGAAAATGTTAGCTACTTTTGGGGGTTACTGCTATTGTGGCGACACAGTAGAGC
Organism: Erpetoichthys calabaricus; assembly: GCF_900747795.2. Classification (NCBI taxonomy): domain Eukaryota; kingdom Metazoa; phylum Chordata; class Cladistia; order Polypteriformes; family Polypteridae; genus Erpetoichthys; species Erpetoichthys calabaricus. The sequence goes on from NC_041394.2 coordinate 80,571,537, forward strand.
TGCTGCCTGCCACCTGCAGAGGCCTGAATTGACTTCCCGATGCAGCCGCAGTAGAGTTTAGATATTCTCCGTGTTCCTTTTCCATGGATACTCCTCACATTCGAAACATCTTTATGTTAGATAAACCAGAAATTGAATGCATATGTATGGATGTTTGCTCTTTGCACTTTGTTTAAGGTTAGTGTCCACACTGTGGGCAAACTTGCCAGGATATCAAAAACCACTCTACACTGGAGTATGTGGGTTAAGTAAATGGATGGTTGGATGCAAGGAACTCAATTGAAAGAGAAGGAAATAGTCAAATATATTGGCTGTGGAGGCGGCACGGTGGCGCAGTGGGTAGCGCTGCTGCCTCGCAGTTGGGAGACCTGGGTTTGCTTCCCGGGTCCTCCCTGCGTGGAGTTTGCATGTTCTCCCCGTGTCTGCGTGGGTTTCCTCCCACAGTCCAAAGACATGCAGGTTAGGTGGATTGGCGATTCTAAATTGGCCCTAGTGTGTGCTTGGTGTGTTTGTGTGTGTCCTGCGGTGGGTTGGCACCCTGCCCGGGATTGGTTCCCTGCCTTGTGCCCTGTGTTGGCTGGGATTGGCTCCAGCAGACCCCCGTGACCCTGTGTTCGGATTCAGCGGGTTGGAAAATGGATGGATGGATGGATATTGGCTGTGGAAATATTGACTTATTATGGGATACATACAGAATGAAGTATGCCTGTCCATTTATGTAAAATATATTCTTAAACCTGCTTAATTCAATTCGGGTCATATGGGCCTGTTGCAGTTTGATATAAAAGATCAGTTACTTTTACCGCATACCATTTATTAATTACGTCACCTCGATTACTGAACACTTCCTTAACTGGTCAATCATACAAACTGATGCATCACGAGAGGAGAGACTCCATTTACACACAATGAAAACCAAGAAAGCACTTGTTCACACGAGCGTTTGCACAAATCTACAACAAACTACAGAGTCAAGTAGCTGAAGCCAAAACCTTGCCATCCATCAAGTCTATCTGGAGGAGTGTACTGGGGCTAAAAGTAACCAGCCTCACATGAGGAGATCATTCAGCTATACGCTCTGAATGATCCTCCTTCCTTCTGTGAAAACTGTTAAGTTTTGTTACGTTGTAAAGATAACTTTTTGTTTCCAGACACAGACACCTGTGTGATTCTTTTCACTGAACCAAACTGGTGACATACAGAATTTTGAGGAAGTCACTACTGGGATGAACAAATTTGTCCAACCAAGTCTTTTTTTCATCTAGATTTCCAAGAGTCATGAGCATGGGAAAGATGCTATATAAATAAAATGTATTATTTTTATTATTATAGTACTTAGTTATGCTCCTAATACCCACTGGTGTTTCGTGTTCCAGGCAAAGAAGATACTAAGATTTTGTTTTTGGGTCACAGAATAGAACTCCAAATATGTATCCCTAGACACAGCATTTGGGGTGGTCTTACATTTCCCTGCCTTTGGCAGGTAAAGGCAGAAGATAGTGAACATGAACGCTGTAGGCTTCAGAATGTTTTATTTAATTGGTCATCTCGTTTAGGAAACCAAGGACTAAGAGACACAGCAGAAGTAATTCAGTAGATTACTGTTTTTGGCTTCTTAGCCTTACTTATAAATACCACAGGCCTACTGTTAAAATGTGTTCCAAGCCTTAGTAATATTTCAATGAACTTGTTTATCTAAACAACTTTTTAAAATGGTGAGGGCAACACAGTAAGTAGAGAGCGGTTGTCTCTCAGATCCAGAATTCTGCATCTAGATGTTTGGCTGTGTGAAGTTTGCACATTGTCCTGATATCTGAGTCCAGGGTTTTTCTATCCTTATGGCTGCTGCTGCTGGGATAGGCTGCAAACCCCATGACTCGTAATTGGACAAAGTGGGTTTGACTGTGCTATGTTCCAACCCTTTTACTAAAATGGTGTTAGAATTGTTGGTTTCCACTACACAATTCTGTCTACAAGTGAAAAGGCAATTTAGGGACAAAAATTTAATCTATAGGTGTGAGATGAAACAAAAGTAAATGGATAAAACTAACATGAATGCAGAGAGACCAAGAAAACTCTGCATTTCTCAAAGCCTCACTTGTCAGCTAGCTAAGCCATTCCATTCAGGCTGACGTACAGTAATATATAGTAAAGGTCTAACCCAGGGGTTTAACACAAATGTAAGCTTAATGACCCGCTTGTTTGATTTCCATACTGATAACACCATACCTGCCTTACTTACCACACACACCGCCTTATATTACAACACTAAACATAAAACTATCCTAGCTGATGTTTCTCCTACATACTCCTCCCTGGACATAAAAGGTTAAATTAGATATGTCAACCAGAGACCGCAAAAGTACCACGTCGAAATGAGGAATAAGCTCAAAATTGCTTTTTTGAAAATAGAAAATATGACCTCCATTTGAAAGTATTAAGAGCCATGTACAATGACAATATGAGTTATCAAAGTGCAATTTAATTTCCTAGCAAGGTAAAAAACGCCAAGAGCGCCTGAATTGAATCGCCTCATGTTCTGAAAAGCTGTGGTCCAGCTAAGGCCATGTAGGTGAATAGGTGCTTTATAGGTCTACGCAGTGGAATAAAGAAGGAAAATGTTTTCCTTTTCAATGACATCTCGTGACTTCATTGTAAATATTTTAACGTTGTAATCTTGCTCAAAGGAGGCCTCCAGATCTCACAGATGTTCCTTTCAGGCGGGTGCTGGGGTGGGTTTGTTTCAGATTGCCATGGTGACAGCTGTAACTAAGGCAACTGTAACCACACGGGTCATTTTTACTGTTTTTGCAGTAGGGTAATGCAGTCTGGTATTTGAGTGCAAATTACATGTGTAGGGGGCAGGGGGACTGTTTAATCTTACAAAAATCTTTTTATACCCAAGCCACCTTCCCCCTCATTATTTTCTACTTATTGTTTCACACGGTGTACCACCCAGGAGACAAGGAGATCAATAAACACAGTAAAGCTTCTGGGAAAATAACAAAGTACCTAAAATTCTGCATTACAAATTAAATACTTGCCATCACTGCCTGTTCTTTACTTCTTTAAATAAAAAAAAGACAGAATTGGCCTCTACAAACACTCACATTTTAGACTGCCATTTCTCACCATGCATGTTGAGACGTTTAGGATGTTTGTTTTTTCTACTGCATTCATTCTGTGGCTGAGTTAAAAAGGCCATCACTGGGGTACTTTTTAGTCTGCACTCCAGAAGTCCCTTTTGGCTTTGGAAATGAAACCAGTGGATCAAAGTAAGGCACTGCGAGTCTCAAAAAGCCTAATCACATACTCCTGTTGTCATTTATATATAGAAAATGTATAACATTTGTTTTTTAACAAAAACCTGAATTATTAGAAAAACTAATACACTAGAAAATTCAAGAAATTTTGAGCAGACATTAACCAGATTAAGAAAATTTAGATGCTGTGGCATAGTAGTTTCTTTTGAGAACTTTCTTTTAAATAAAGGGGAGTCCAATTGGCTTATGCACTCTGTTGCCATTTTATTTAGACCCCCCACTTGCCTCTAGAACTACCACCAGTTAGAGATTTGCATGGGGAGAACCTCTCTTGGTTTTGTGTCCTTACTTGGAACTGCTGGACACCACCAACTCGCGTCACTGGATTCAGAGCTGAACGTACAGTCACCTCAGCCTGCTGAACTAAAGGACTCCTCTTACCCTTTTGGACTTTGAGGGCATCTTGTTTTTGCAGTGGGCTCTCTCCATTTCAATTCTTCTAAACATTCTTCATGGCATGAGTTTAGGAAGGAGCTGGACACATATCTAAGGCTGACACAATCAAACATTTCCCAGAATGATTTAGGCCACACATCCATTATATAAATCCGTGTAGGTCAATGGAGTAAAATGAAGTCACTATCGTGTTTGAAGGAACAGACGGAGATTATTCAGTACGTGCTTTGTGAGAAGGTACATTTTCCTACCTGGAATTGTCCGTTTGAGTAACCTAAATGATAAAAGGTGCAATACAGAAAAAAATGCCTCATAAAACAGACACACAATGTGCACAATAAGACTAGCAACTGTTTCACATTTACACCCTATCATCTGTGTTGTTATGGAGAGTTCAGCCCTATTTATGTTGTCTGGGGTTATGAGAAATGGATTTTAAAAGACTTAAAAATCTCATACAGCTTTTACCGCAGACAGGGGAACTTTCTTTTAAAAGCATTTTTGTTGCAAGTCCCAGGAATTAGGTAAAGTACAGTTGTGCTTGAAAGTTTGTGAACCCTTTAGAATTTTCTATATTTCTGCATAAATTTGACCTAAAACATCATCAGATTTTCACTCAAGTCCTAAAAGTAGATAAAGAGAAACCAGTTAAACAAATGAGACAAAAATATTATACTCGGTCATTTATTTATTGAGGAAAATGATCGAATATTACATATTTGTGAGTGGCAAAAGTATGTGAACCTCTAGGATTAGCAGTTAGTTTGAAGGTGAAATTCGAGTCAGGTGTTTTCAATCAATGGGATGATAATCAGGTGTGAGTGGGCACCCTGTGTTATTTAAAGAACAGGGATCTATCAAAGACTGCTCTTCACAACACATGTTTGTGGAAGTGCATCATGGCACGAACAACGGAGATTTCTGAGGACCTCAGAAAAACAGTTGTTGATGCTCATCAGGCTGGAAAAGGTTATAAAACCATCTCTAAAGAGTTTGGACTCCACCAATCCACAGTCAGACAGATTGTGTACAAATGGAGGAAATTCAAGACCATTGTTACACTCCCCAGGAGTGGTCGACCAACAAAGATCACTCCAAGAGCAAGGCGTGTAATAGTCGGCGAGGTCACAAAGGACCCCAGGGTAACTTCTAAGCAACTGAAGGCCTCTCTCACATTGGCTAATGTTCATGTTCATGAGTCCACCATCAGGAGAACACTGAACAACAATGGTGTGCATGGCAGGGTTGCAAGGAGAAAGCCACTGCTCTCCAAAAAAAATCTGCTGCTCGTCTGCAGTTTGATAAAGATCACGTGGACAAACCAGAAGGCTATTGGAAGAATGTTTTGTGGACGGATGAGACAAAAATAGAACTTTTTGGTTTAAATGAAAAGTGTCATTTTGCTTCACCTCTCATTGAAATTTAAAAGTGTAATTTGTGCATGAAAGAGGGACTTTAAAATGAAAATACTTGATGTGCACAACAGTGAATATGCTGCTGCTTAGCAGGATTTATTAATACATGTTTGAATTTATCTGAATTAGGAGACTTTTTAAAAACTATTTTGACAGATTTAAAAAGCATATCCGAGAATAGTTACAATTTTTCAAATGTAAAATGAAAGCTGGCAGACAAAAAAGTAATTAAAACATAACTCGAGTAATACACAAATTAACCTCTGATGTGCATGGTCGAGGAATCTATACGTAAAAGTACAGACTTCCATACACTTGGCAAAGAAAATATCTGTGCAAATTTAATCAAAGTATAAAAACAGCTTGAACACAATTACCCTTTCTTGCATTTTTTTATATATGCAGTTAGTATATTTAAAACTTCACCAACAATTTTATATTTTCTGGTAAACATATATAATATTGTATGGGCAATAATAACTTAAAAGTAAAAAAAAAAAAAAAATCAAAACTGAAAAAAAAATGTAACTTTGGAAATTTTAGTTCTTAAGCATTTACAGTTTGTGACAGGTATACCTTCAAATCTTACACTGTAACCAGTTTTCCTCATTTTGCAAGGTTAGTTTCTTCCACTTTTTTGTTTGAAAATCTGCTCTATGAGTTGCAGGTTACTTGGGGAGCGTTGCTGTACAGCAGTCTTGAGTGCCTGCTGTGGATTTTTAGGGGGTTTAAATGAGGCGCTCTAGAGTTTCACCTTCTGTTTAAGCCATTCAAGAGTAGCTTTGGCTTTATATTTGGGTCACTGTCTTGTTAAATACGATTTGCTGATGTTTTGTAAACTGTACAAGGTTTTTTCCAGTTGCTGTATCATTCACTCCATCTATTTTACCCTCAATTTTTAATACATTCGAAAGCAGCATTTTTCAGTTTTATATTTTACATTTACAATTATTTTATAAAATTAAATTTTAAGCTGTAACGCGAACAATTCTGCCATCACAACTAGGGGGTAAATACTTCCTATACCCTCTTTTTTTTTTTTTTTTTATTGATTACATAGAATGTAATTTCTTACATCCTATTTTATATATATATATATATATAAAAAATACACTATACATACACACACACACGTGTATTTATTTATTTATTTTTATTTTTTTAGAACCCAGGACTGATGTATCTTCTGAAATCATCTCTACTGATACGGGACACCCCTGGGAATTAAGCCCCTTAAACTCAGACCACGGCGAAGATCACACCTACACCATCTACAAAATGGCTGCCTCCATTGCAGCAGGTGATATGACTTCCCTAAGTGAGGGAGTATTCCATGTGGACATGAATTCTTTTGTGACTGAAGGAGAGGTGCTAGATGAGTTAGGGGCCAATGAGTACTGCGAGATGGAAGAAGGGGATGACTGTCCAAAAGATCCCCTGGCAGATAGTGGCTACATTGAATATCACGAGTACTTTATACTTGAGGCAGAAAGTGACAACGGCCTGGACCTGCATGTAGAAACAGTGGAAGTCTTAGAACTGGATGAAGAAGTTCATGCAGCTGCCGGATCGCTCTTAAATTTAGCTAGAGTTAACTATTAAACAGTTTTTCAACTTTATTTCATGTTTATGGCAATTTTCTTTGTACTCCCTCTCAAGCAATAACGACTTATTGGACATTTATAAATCTCATTAAAGACTAATCTGTCACTCCTCAAATACAATGATGATTAAAAGTGTTCAATCCCACGTTTTCTATAATTTACTACCTTTATATTTACTAGTTTCATGCCCAACGGTGCAAAGCTCTTTTTTTCCTTAAAATATTAGAGCAACCTGTACTGTTACTTCCAAGTGGTTGATTTTACAAAATAAATACTTTTTTAGTCAATTATTTAACATGTTTCATCAGTAACACATCAGTCACAAAATAAGAACTCTTGGCAAGTTTGCCAAGCACTCGGTTTAACCCAAACCAGTCTTTCATTAGAATAAACTATTTTACAGCAGCTTGTACACAGAAACAAGTAACACTGAAATTCCATGTTTCCCAGGCTTTATTCTGTAAATATAAAGAATTATGGAAAACTTTTTAAAGACAGTGTCATCTATCAAAAATACCATAAACTTCAATGCATTTATAGTTTTAGAGTTTTCTATATGCCCCAACAGTAAGATCAAAGAGCTTAGGGTTGTACAGTTGCCCCTGCTTATCAAGCAGGTAATAGAGAGGATGCCCTTTTATCTTTACCGGTATCATTGAAGGAACTTCAGCTCGATGAGCTACACTGGACACATGACGCAGTGGCACAGTGAATTCTGACTTCATTCCAAAAGGATAGTATGTGGAGAAATGGACTTCTTGACCTCCTTTCCGAAGAACAACCCGACTTACTGAGCGTCGAGCAAATGCCACACCAGCAGCAAGAATTAGAGAACCTGCAAAGATTAGAAACTGCATGTTTAAGTACTTTTAATACAAATGATCCTGTGATATATTTATTTGTTCATTTGGACAACTGTATGCATTTTTTTCCTAAAAACAATTTACAATTTCCTAAAAAAACAAGTATAACTGAAATGCAGTACAAACAAATCTACAATACTGGCAGAAGAGTAAACATTTTGTGCTATTTAAAACAATAAGGTAAGTCTACATTTTCGTAGCCTGATAATATTGTTCAGGATCAGGATTTTTTTAAAAAACATTAAAAAAAACTGTCTGAATTAATGTAGGCCATCCCAATTTGGGGTGTTAATAAGAAATGTAATGGCAATAGAGATAGAAGTACAGTACAAACAAGAATAACTGCGTCAGATATTTTAAATTTTAAAATGCATGCTTCACTTTAAATGTTTAAAGTCATTCTCAACTGTAATATAAATTTGTCATTTTTCACCCTCTGATACAGGTTCTAGGACTAGTAAAGGATCAAAAATAACATCGTATTCGTAATCATAGGCCTTGACAGTCTAAAACAGTACCCCGCGTTTATGTTTGAATTTTTAACTTGGAGTGACTCCACCAATAAAGAATCAAATGTCAAAAATGTTACATTTGTGATCAGCAACCTGTACACAACTAACAATTACAATTTGCAGGTAGCTCACTTCATCTTTCATTTTTCTGACTTAATTTTGAACACATGGCCTCATGGTCACTTACACCTCTGCACTTTAACATGCACCACCTCCTAGTGATCTTCTGTTTGCATTTCCTGCTCACAGTGTGTAAGGGAAAACACACAATTAGAAGCACTCATGAGGCATTGTAAAATCTAAATAAATAAAATTGTAAGCTGTTTCTGTTTGGATTTCTGTCGTCTTGCTAATCACACAAAAACAGCTTAAATGATTTTCACAAAATTTTGCATGTGCTTTGCCATTGGTCCAGCTTAAAATATGGGCTATATGTTGTATCAGGAAGAGGGGTTATAATGGAAATGGGCAACTCAAAAAAATAGTGCAGACGCAGGGACTACAAATTCCATCAGGCAACAAGAGTGCATCAGGAAGAGATAGATATCATCAGTATGCCCCAAGCAGAATCACTCCAGGTATGTACAGTGTTTTCTTCTCAATTAATCTGTCATTGCCCTTGCAATGGATGAATGGACGGATGCCTTGCAGGGTTACAGCTTATGTCTAAGAGAAAATCTGTTGTTTCATTGTGGGTTGTGTTTAGCCATGTTTTCCCGCTCGATTATTCATACTCAGGCAACAATGGGTACGTCGGTTAGTGTTCTAATAAACTGATTTCACACACACATTACAAGAAAATTATGAAACTTGACAGGATCATGGGCAACAGCAGCCTATCACACCAGTACTGGGCACAAACCAGAACATATTTTGTAACCTTTCTGATACTGATAAAAGTGTAAAGAGAGAAAACTGCTTATATTTTACAGTTTCATCACATCTTAAAAGTAAACTGCAGTGTGCAGTATTTCTAAATATCTACAAATTACAATACATTAAATGTTATGCAATTCCAGTAATTTGGGGAAAAGCGTTCAGTTCTTTTTGCCTGCTGTCATCATAAGTCCCTCACTACCACAACATATATGAAATATTTAAAATGAATACATGGAAGAAACTGAATAGCAAGTACTATTTTGTGAAATGGTAGTAAGATACGCATTATTAAATCATTTAAAAGAGCTTTAATACCTTTTAGGCCTTGAAGTGCTTCTGCTTTACATTTACTCTTACAGTGGTGTGTAGATTCCTTTCTATCATTTTATTGTAGCAAGACATTGAACAAATAACTTAGTTTACTTCTCGTATAATAAAGTGGTATGAAAAAAATAACATTTTACTTCACATTTTAGGATACCTGAACGGGTTGCACTATAGTGGAAACAGTGAAAAAGCTTCTGTTCATAGGTTTTCAGAAAACACTTTATCAAAGTCTATATTCTTCATTCCCATCTCTCTTTTTTGGGCCAAAATCAAAGATATTAAACAAATGCACCTGGCTTTAGGAAATCTGGATACAAAAATCCAAATTTTCTTTCACTATAGCATTTATAACAGTTCAGTACATTGCTATCAAATCAATACATACAGTACACTCCCCTGCCAGGAAGTGTGACATTTACATTTGGTATTTAAAGCGGCTGCAGGAGTAGGACTCCAGCTGTGACCAAATACTGCTGAGCAAGCATGGCCTTCATTTGTCACACAAGGCACAGGCATCTACTATTCCAGCAATTTTCAAATGTGGTCCTGCAGTCCAGTTTGACTGAGTTGCTTATTCTTACCTTTTTCAAAAACACCAAATCCCATTGTTAATTAGGTAAGTTGTCTACATTGGGAATTCTAATCTCAGAAATTTACAATACTGTGGGGTTTACCATTTTTATCCCCAAGCACAGCTTAGGCTGAATCTAAATATCACTTGATAACAGAATTCATTCTACGGTAGTTTCTTCATTTGGGCTCAAACTCTGGCACGAAGTGAACCTCTTGTATAATTAGACAGCTTCTCTCTGCTCTCGGTCTGTAATTACTAATAACGTGGATTTAAGATCTTCTTAAAATTTCAGAAAGACAATTCCTACACATTTAAGTGCACAAAGGGCTGTTTATTTTTCACCTTTATGTATGATTTTACCTCATTTCTACTATACACCAATTAACAATGCTGGCGTAAATCACTAAATGTGTCATGAAATATGCTTTTTATTGCTCATTGATTTGTGTATTTAATTATTTCTTTATATATTTTAGTGACACCATACACACAAAATAAAATACACCTTAAGAGGGTGGGTTCTAGTAAGTACTGTGCTTTGATTGGTGAATCATCAGTAGAATGTGCATAAATAATTTGGCCATCAAGTGCTACAATTCTAAGCAGATACTGTACTTCAGATGCAGACTCCAGACAGGATGATCAATTCAGGGCAACTTTTTCTTGCACTTGGATGCACACAATCACAACTCTGAGCATGTGCTTTGGTTGCTTTGGGAATCCATGGACTCTTAGGATGTGTCCTCTCTACCAAATTAACCAATCTAAAAAAAAATCACAGTACTAGCTATAACTCATCCTCACAATTCTTATGGGAGAAAAATAACAGTTTTCACTTTCAACGTGTACTTCGTGCGACATTTGGAATCACTAAAATAAATGAAGAAATGATTAAATACATAAAGAAATGAGCAATAAATCATTTCATGAAAAATGTATGCTCACATATAACTGTTTTAACACTTTTTACATTTCACAATATATTTAATTGCTCGCATATTACTTATTTACTCATTTAAATTTTGTCCAAAACATTCCTCCAAAGGTTCCCTCCTTGTTCTTAATGCTAATGGCTATCTGTAATCCTCGGGTGAATTGGAAAATGGATGATGTTTATAGCCTATGAAGCAGTAAGTGACGGCAGCCTAAAAACCTGACACTAAGCCTCCTCCATTATACTGTGTGATCCTATTTAATTTTAGTGTATAGAAATTCTGATTGCTGAAAAACAAAGTATACAGAAAAAACTAATGGACAGCATGTTCTGCATGCACTTTGATTTGGCTAGGTGCAGTGAATATGTCTGAAGCAAGTACAGGTAGTCCCCAGGTTATGGACATTCGACCTACGACATACGAACAGGGCCGCAGCTACGACGCATGCGCCTCAGTAACTGCCGCTCTGTCATCTTTGGCCTGCGGACGCTGCAAGTGGTGGATGGACGGAGGCTGGAGGGGGGCAATTTCGCTGCTCGTGCAGTGTAGTGTCCCTCCGGTGGCTCCTGGTTTCACTGCCCGCCCACCACACACGGCTGCCCCGTTCATTCTAGGTGTGCGGCTGGTAATGCTGCAAGCGGTGATCCGGTTGTGGCTGAAGAGGGCGGCAGGGGGTAGCATTGTAGTGTGCCTCGGATGGCTGCATGTTGAATGGGGGCGGTGGTGTTGTGGACACTGCTGGCAGCATACTGTAGTGGAGGTGACTGTGATGTGGGCGGGTGGTGAATCGCCCCTCGCTGCCCCCATTCATTCTCAATAGCAAGCCTGCTTGTACTATTACACACATAGCAGGAAGTTGTGTCTTGTCAGTACATCAGACATGTTGATGACTGGTGCCTTCCTGCTGTGATAGCGTGTACAGTGCTGTGCAGAAGAGCTCATCCTAACCTTTTGTCTTCACCCTTCAAGAATGTCTCTGAAACACAAATCTGATGAAAGTGCTGGTGATACAGTAAAGAAGAGAAAAATCATCACCATGAAAATAAAGTAGAAATAATAAAAAGGTCAGAAAGAGGTGAAACTTCATCATTCATTGGCAGAGCACTTGGTTACAGTCGGTCAACAATAACATTTGTTAAAGTAATGTACCTGTTCCGACTTGCATACAAATTCAACTTAAGTACAAACCTACAGTCCCTATCTCGTAAGTAACCCGGGGACTGCCTGTATAGGAATGGTTTTACTTTCACTATGAAAGGCACTACATAACCACTACCACTAGAGCAACCTCTAAAAGTTTCAGTAAGATAAATTGGGGTAAACGTTTATGTGCTGAGTCATTTGAGATGTGGGACAGGATTAAAAGTGTTTTACGTATAATGCAGGACAAGTTCATCCCAAAATTTAGAAGCAGTAAGAAACTAAACAAAACTTAGAAGAGGATACATAAGGAGCTAAAACGGAAGTTACAAAGGAAAAATGGCTGTATACGGCTTTTTAAGACAAGTAACTTTAGTGCTAACCATAGGGCATATGAAAGCAACAATTAAAAAGGCAATTAAGAAGGCTAAAAGAGAGCTGGACAGAAATATTTCAGAAAAGGTTAAAAAGGACCCAAAGAGATTATTTCAACATTTTAGTAAAAGAAGAGTCAAGGAGTAGGTGAAGAGTATTGGTAGCAGCAAAAGTGAGCTAGAATATTCAAGCAGTGAAATAGCAAATGCTTTGAACTTGTACTTTATTGATGTTAACACATGTGAAGAAGTCAAAAACCTCACAACAGTAAAACGGACTACTAAGAAGGTACTTGGTGACTTTGAAATGGTAGGAGAAGTACTTAGTTTGAAATAGGTTGAAATCAAACAAATCACCAGAACAGGTAATAAGTATCCTTGAGTGCTTAGAGAGGTTTTTGATTGCATATATAAACCCTTGGCACATTTTTAAAATCTCTTCATACTAGGAAAATTCCTAAAGACTGGAGGCTGAAAAATGTTATCCAGTTGTACAAAAAGAGTAATCCGGCTGATCCATGAAACTGTTGAGCAGTAACCTTAACAGATATCACAGGTAAATAATGGAGCAATTATTAAGGAAAAGATTGAGAAGCTCATGGCAAGAACAGGATTATTAGCAAAGAGTCAATGAAGGTACAGACAAGCAAGGTCGTGTGTCTAATGCTAGAAATCTATGAGGAAGCAACAACAGAATACAATCAGTTACATGCATATTATGTTATTTATCTTGATTTTGTGAGAGCTTTTGATAAGTTTCCACATCAAAGGTTGGTAATCAAAATAAATGAAGTGGCAATTCAAGGCACAGACTGTAAGTGGGTGCAAAACCCGCTCAAACACAAAAAGCAAAGGGTTATGAGGAGGACGTTTTTTTTCAGAATTAAGTGACATTTAAAGTGGTATTCCTCAGGGATTGGTGCTGGGGCCTTTGCTCTTTTTCATATACATTAACGAACTAGACAAGAGTATAACCAATAAGCTGCTGAAGTTTGCAAATGATACCAAACTAGGTGGAAGGGCAGATGATGTAGAAATCAGCCGAACTGTCACAGAAGGACTTGGACAGAATGCAGGTTTGGGCAAATTTGTGGAAGACTAAATTGAAAGTAAGTTAATGTAAAGTATTACATGTAGGAAGAAAAAATGTCAGATTTAAATACAAAATTGAAGGTCTGGAACTTAAACTACACCCTATGACAAGGACCTAAGAGTCATAGTGGACTCATCTAGACAGTGTACTAAAGCGATCAAGAAAGCCAGCTGGGCTTAGGTTACATAATACAAGATGTGGAGTATAAGTTAATGGAGGTTCAGTTTAAGTTATATAACACACTAGTGAGGCCTCACCTAGAGTACAGTGTTCAGCTGTGGTCTCCATATTACAAAAAATAAACAGCAGCAATAAAAAAACTTCAGAGGCAACTAGGCTGATTCCAGGAGAAAGAGGTACGACCTATGAGGAGATTCTAAAAGAGTTAAATATTTTCAGTTTAAGCAAACAGATTAAGAGGTAACACGACAAATTGTTTAAAATTAAGAGAATTATTACAGTGGACCCCAGTTTTTATCTTCTCTTATACGAAGTATAGGGAAAGTATTGTAATCGTCCAAAAAATCCATTTCAAGATTTGGATGAATCTCGACATTATAGACCTCCCCGAGTCCAAAAATACCATTTTTGGAATTATGTCTTGTGTGTATGTAAACACGATAACTTGAGAATGCTTTCACTTAGGTCAACCAAATTTTGCATACAAGTATTAGGTACAAAACGTAGATTTCTATCAACTTTTGGGCTATTTCCGGTAATTGGAAGTGGTACTTTACCTTTTACTCGTGCAGCTGCATAGTCCGATTTATTCAACTTTACTTTAAAAATAATTGTTCAATATATTATTAATTTTATTTGATTTGTTGTTGATGGTTCTTTAATGTAAATAATATATAAAAATATAATCATTGTCTTGCGGTTTCTTCCTCAAATATCCGTCCCCATATCTGAGTATACAAGACCACTCCCTATTTTTTACTTTACAACACATTCTTCAATCAGAACACAGACAGGGACATAGCTGGAAACTTGTTAGGGGAAGATTTTGTACAAATATTAGAAAGTTTTTCTTCATGCGAAAAACCATAGACACACAGAACAAAACTCCAAAGTCATGGTGGAGAGCAGGGCTTCAGGGACCTTCAAGTCTCAATTTGATATTTTAGACAATCTAGATGAACATAATGGATGAGGTTGTTGGGCTAAAAATTCCTAGATTTCTAATGTTTTAATAGGGCAAGCCTTTCACATCATATTCTCACCACATTCTATAGGGGCACCACTGAAAGTGTTCTGACCAGCTGCACCACAGTCTGATGGGAACTGTAATGAATCTGATCATGAGTCCATACAATGGATAGTGTGCACTTCAGAGAGAATCATCAGGACTTCTCTCCCTTCCATCATGGACATTTTCACAAAGTGATGCATCCATAAGGCTTCCAGCATTGTGGTGGAGCCTGCAGACCAACACTGCCAGATTGAACAACAGCTTCTTCCCACAGGCAGTCAGGCTCCTGAATACAATAAGCACTTCCACTCGCAAGAACTTTTTTCAGGAACAGGGACTTCGTAGAAGCTCAGGAACCTTTCTTGTATTCCCACTGCAGGAACTCAGCCCACTTGTAGTTCCTGGTATTTTATTTAGCTCCTACTCCAGTGTATGTACTTTTCATTCAATCGGGAACTATCATGGGAGGGGCACAGGCGATGATTTGTGCTAATTTGGTTCACCTACAAGTACTGGTGCCATCTTACAAATCTGTTAGTACTTTGGACTTTAAAAAGTTATCAGTGGTGATGAACACTACATATTGCACTGCACAGCCGATCCATGGTGCATCTCGCCATGCAACACACTGAAGCAATAATTTCCCCCCACTGCACAGTCACGATATCTTCAAAGCAATAAGATGGGGGTCACTCTTCTTTATACATCACATATTTTGCATAAAGGTTGCAGTTACTGTTATATGGTGGGAACGCATCACACAAACGTTGCCAGAGACTACAAATAGCCCCCAGGCCTACATCATACAGGAACTCTTTGGTTCCTGAAAACAAAGTTCTAGCAGTGGGAGAATGCCTATTGATACCCCCTGTCCCTGTGTGTGCCCCCTTATCATAGGCTCTTATCTAATTACTCTTCTGCTCTGCATTCCTTGTCCACTGCACATCCCAAGCTCATCACACACTGCTGTCTCTATACATTATATACATTTAAACAGATGTTGTTCCTTGTTCTGCATTCCTTTATGTAAAATTAACGATGCCTCTGTATTGCAGTGTTGGAACCACATGATTTATACCATTATGAGAAAACCCCCATATATGTTATACTGCTCAATTCATCTTGATGTGTAGTTATGCAAGACATGGAGCTTTTTGGGGATCCTCTCTTTTTTGTGGCCCTCTTAAGCCCGAAAAACTGTCATGTTTAGTCCATTTTTGGACCATATTTTATGCAGGAAATTAATAACCTTATGATAAAGAGTAAACTAATAGGTGTCTGCAGAAAAATTGATCAGAAAGCCACATCAGCAGACCCCAAGAGTTCACCCCTTAATACGTTATGAGGGGTCAAAGTTACTCCTTTTCACAAAAGTTAAAAAAACAAATGGGGATCATTAACAAAGGGTGCTGATCACAAATATATTTTTGATTTTTGATTCTTTACCAGTGCTCCCAGCCATCTAAGAGTCACTCCCAGAAGTTAAAAAAAAAATTACAAATTTCAAACATAAGCATGTGGGTATCATTTTAAGAGTACTACAAGGTCAGTAATTACAAATGTGATGTTGTTTTTGATCCTTTACTAGGGATCTATCACTCTATCACAATCGAGAACATTTAGACTTTTAAACATTTAAACTGAAGCACGCAATTTAATATTTCAAATATATGATGTAACCCTTCTTGTTTATTATGCACTTCTATTTTATGAAAATTATAATTGCATTTCTTATGAACAACCCTGCAGTGACATTCACGTCTCTGGTGACTCTTCCTATGAGGTTAGTTAACGGATTGGGAGAGCATAATGGGGGAAGGGGGGGGGGGGGGTGTGTGCTCCTGATATCTCTGCCAAAGGTCCAGCTCTTTAGAGTCCTGCCGCTTCCTGTTTTGCTACATGGTTGTTAGACATGGACACTGTCCAGTGACCCGAGATGAAGACAGGACTCCTTCAGTACTGTGTCTCTTCGGAGAATCCTTGGGTAGTACTGGTTTGACTTTGTGTTGAACAAGTGGTTGCTCACAGAGTCCTGAATGAGGCCCATTACCTGCATTGTGAGGAAGCATCAGTTATGGCACCAAGGGTGATCCGCCTCATTGGATCTTCACTGATGAGGACCCAGGTGGCTGGACCAGACCAAAGGACACCCACGTGACACCTGGCTGCAGCAGATAGATGGTTACTTCTTGGGGGGTGGGGGGGCACTTGAATCTGCATTTGCCCGGGGGCATGCCAACTGGGATCCCGCGCTGTTTCATCATGTGGCGCTGTACCAGTGCATACTCCCCAACCTAACCTGACCTGACCCCTGATTTTGGGCAGCTTACACTAATTCAGACTTTGTCATATTTATTGTCTAAATATTGCACTGTGCCCCTGGGAAATGTAATGCCCTACCACTGGATAATACACCATGGTATGTATCTAGATGGTATGACAGAAAAAGCCCACCTGACTTCTCCCCCTAAACCGGATGTGGATTAATGTATCAAAGTTGCGACAAGTACTGTATACATGAACACCATGTAGGGAGTATCCAGCTTTTACATAAAATCCCCAAAAACTAAAACGGCACAGGTAACAATGTATGTTAGTTTTTAAAGTGATATAAATAACCGTTTTGATGGTACAGTTTCTTACTTGCACTGTCTAATTACACGATCCTGGTGTCGTAAAGCCAGAATGCCACCCGTGCCCCTTTCTTACCCACAGTGAAGCAAGAAGCAGTAAAGCCGTATCGCCATTTATTTGAACCCAGGTTCAGCGAGATTCCTCCAAGTTTCGGTAGGTTCTTGCCTTCGTCGCCTACAATAACTGTGTCTTTGAAGCCTGTGTCCTTCAGGGTGGTGAAGGCGAAATGCGCAAGGTAAGTCCAGAAGATAAACTGGCCGAGACAGAAAAAGCCTAGCAATCTGAAAAATGTAGTCCTTTCGTGCTCGAAAAGCAGCACATCCCGGGACACCTCCGTAGGAAGACCAGCCCTCACCGCGGAGCTCGAGTGAAGGTTGCGCCATTGCGTGCCGGCGAGCTGAATTAGAAAAGCCCGAGAGCCGAGTGTCTGCTCCACGCTCGCCGGAGACACCAGGCAGCGCCACGCGGGGCTCAGCGGCGCATTGAAGCTGCAGGCTTTGACTGGCTGTGTCGGCTCGTATTTTAAACGCAAATGGCACTTCTGTGCAAAAACGCGGTTGTCACGTCTCAACAAGTTGGATAAGCATGGTGGACGAAACAAGGTCAACTGTAATTTCCCCGTAGCCATCAGTCGTCGGATATTAAATAGACGAGTCCAAGGTAAAAGCTGAATTCTGCTTATAGAGACGTGAGTACATGACACAAGCATTATACAGTTTTACGTTAATATTGAATAAGGAAAATAAAACAACATGCATGCCACGGGCAGAACGCTGCGAACGTCTTCCGTGTGCACTACGGCAACCCGTAAGGGAAGTAAAGCCCTACTAGTGAAATTGAGCTTGAAAATATGTCAAAAGCTGTCGTTCGGGGTTACAGGTAGCCAGTCTTAGCTTCAAAAGTCTGCACGATAGACTACTAACTAACACATGTAATTGAATTATGTTACCACAGTTATTTCTGAATATGATCCATTGTTACAAAAATCTGGTAACTGAGTTGTGGATGAACATCAGTTAACTTAGTCCCGATTGCACCTAGAAAGAAACCTGTGTGACTGGACTGAAGAAGCTGTTTCTTTACAGTTTACTTGCTACTTTATGTGGTCCCTATGCTAATTCCTCTCTCGTATGTAATAATTTATCTAATAAACAAATCCTTTTTGTACATTTTGGACTCCTTGCCAACATCGTGAATGGCGGGGCTGCTATTTCTGTGGCTATTCCTTGCCATAAACCTCACATGGCTGCCAGTTTGTTGATTTGCCACTACATTTCCCACATATTGTTAAAGAATTTTCATTCAGTTAACTAAGGTATTGCTTAAAAGATTTCTCTAGAGTCATCACGTACTTCTGTCTAAAATCCACAATATCTTGTTGCAGCTGTTTGATATCTTTCGTATTACTGCATTATATTCCATTTGTACAATACTAAAAGCTACTTCAACCATAAATCACACAAAATTATGTTTTCTTTTACCAACAATGTATCTTTAAAACTTGCAATGTTCCATGTGTTTAGTTACATTTATTGCCTTACATCTGAACTTAGTATTTTTTAGATTTTTTTAGATGTAGATTTCTATCCATCCATCCATTGTCCAACCCGCTATATCCTAACTACAAGGTCACGGGGGTCTGCTGGAGCCAATCCCAGCCAACACAGGGCGCCAGCCCACCGGATTGCGTGCACATACACACACACCAAGCACAATTTTTAGAATCGCCAATGCACCTAACCTGTATGTCTTTGGACTGTGGGAGGAAACTGGAGTACCTGGAGGAAACCCACGCAGACATGGGGTGAACATGCAAACTCCATGCAGGGAGGACCCTGGAAGCAAACCCGGATCTCCTAACTGCGAGGCAGCAGCGCTACCCACTGCGCCACCGTGCTTTATAAGATAATTTGCTATACAAGAAATATGTTTTATATATTATGAATGTTAATTGCACAAGATTTCTAGCATTTTTTAAAATTTAGACTTAGATTAGATTTTTTTTAGATTTTCAACATGTTCTGTGATTTTAATTTCATGTACTTCAATCTATCATGTCTATACCTCTTGCACTGCTTTACAATATGCAATTTCTTGTATTGGTTTAATACATAGCTCCTTCTTATGCTCTCTTGAACTCAGGACATCACACAATAGCTGCACAATGGAAGCCTTCACAAGTACAGCTCCTCAGAGTTTCACACTCCTCACACATAACTGTACCCCACACACCATTAATACTATCTCAGGAAAATGCAGCATACTTGCATTGTTTACTTGCCAACCCCCGGGCGAACGCTACGCGTTAGCCCAATTTAAACAGATTGTTATTTTCATGGGAATTGTTACATATACATAATAGACCTAACTATTTTACATTACAGCGAGTAATTAACCATAGTAAAAAAAACAGTGAAACGTAATAAATCGAAAGAAAATTATGTTTCATGTTGCGTTAGAGGTATTCATTGCATTATACGTTTTTGTTCTGTTTTCTTTAATATCGCATTGAATTTTGATTCCGTGTTTGGAGTTACATTATGACAACACAACGTATAACTGCCCGTGAGTGAATACCGTTTCTTTCTCTCTAATAAATAAACTGACTTTTACGAATGTTTGTTCCTGTGATTTGTTAATTGTCATAGCAAAAGCTATTCTAACGGGAAATCGTAAACGTTTTAATAAAAATGGCATATAAAGATCTCCTTTGGTGTCTAATGTTATCCATGGAAGATGTACTACATTACCTTTCTTGTTGCCTGTTAAAATTTTACATGTCAGAATTGTTCGACCAATTTTGAATACAACTAATCTTGTCCTACTGCATAGCCCATCACTCATACATAAATTACGCAGTAACATTATGATACATCCTTCTTTCAACAGTAATTCGGCCAATGGAAGACCAGACGATGTTAACGGTTGTAGATATTCTACGGGATATTGTAAGTTGATGTTTTCATCTTACGCACCATCACCACCAACTGTTTCAGCATAGTCTATTGTACGCATTTAACCAATTTGCCATGTAACCGATCAACAATATTCACGTTAATTTATCTGACTTCATCATTTCTCAGTGCTTGGATTGCCATTTCATTTCTTCTGTTGATAACCCTTCAGGATGAAATTCTTCAATAAGATTTTAACATAATAAGTCTTCTTTTATTGGGAACTTAAAGTGAGGAAAAAATAAAAATTTATAAGAGCTGAGAGTGCAGGAACGGTGTCTGACAAAAGCATTCACATGAATAAGAGGTGACAGGACCGTGGGCGTGGGCCGTTAACCGTAAATGGTTGAGAGGAGGACGGGACTTGAAAAAATCTCTTGGCAATAGTCGTGTCTCAAGATTTTTTTTATAATAGAGAGATATGGCAGTTTCTGAGCTAGTCATATTGTTGTATGCAATCAAATTCACAAACTGAGACTGCAACAATTATGAAATTATTGAGTGTACTGATGCAATAATGGCTGCCGTCGCATTATCCAAGTGGGTGCTACACGTTGGAGGTGGTTGAAGAGGTTCCCTTCTGTCTGTGTAAAGCACTTTGAGCAGTGAGAAAAGCACTACAGTATATACATGTGATTAATTATTATTATTAAAATATTTATTCACCTCACCTTTATACGTCGATGGCCAGGTTTTAGACACTGGCGATTTTTTCTCATGCACTGACATGAAGGGTCAACACATCTGTTGCACTCAGGAAAACCACTGAGAGACTATACATTCTAAGTAAGTTGAATGTAGAGAAATGTCAAGCAAAATGACACCTTTTATTGGCTAACTAAAAAGATTACAATATGCAAGCTTTCGAGGCAACTCAGGCCCCTTCTTCAGGGAAGATGTCAGAAATTCAAAGCGTCACAGGAGGCAGTGATTCAATTCTGCAAATACACTTTTGAAGGTATTTCAGACTTCTTCATTAAGGTTTGGGATGTCAGTCTCTGCAAAGAACAGCAGAAAGCTGGATAGAGTGTGGGGTATACCTCTTCTAAAATTATTGGTCAGACCCTCTCGTAAGTTTACTGTGCTATTGCAGACTGAAACATTAAGCTATTCATTTCTTTCCCTAGCTGCTGCACCCCACCCACTGTTATAGTTCAGCCAGGGTACATCCTGTGGCTGTTGTTCAGATCCATGTTTTATGTCCTTTTGGTTCTTCGTTGAAACATTTATTTATGTCAGCGTTACTTTTGTTGTTTATCTGCTGTGTTTTGTGGGTGGTCCCCCAAGAGGCGGAGCCACCTGCCAGTCACCACCAGCAACTGCCCTCCACCCTGTATTCCTGGCAGTTCCTCTGAATGTGCCAGGGATTGGTGAGTTTCTTGTGCCTTACAATTTGTTTCTACTTTGTGATTATTTGGTTTTTTTTTTTTACTTCATGCTCTGTTTTTGACTTTGTTTCTGGATTCTGTATTGGGACATATTCGCTTGGGTTGCCTTGTGTTTCAGGTAACTCCTCTTTTCCTTTTCGTGCTCAAAGAAGCTTGCTTTTGTTCATAGCATTTTTGTATTCATAAATCTTTTTATTTATAAAGATTCTATGTGGCTCTCTGTGACTAGTTGGGATTTTTGATGGGGTTTCAATCCTCTAGTATGCATTTTTAAAGTTTTTGGGACATACGTATTTTAGGCCAGGCCAGTGAAATCTAAGACCACCAGATTTCATAACAGTATTTACCTTTAATCTGTGACATGCACAAACTAACATCTTGACCTTTAGATTTATCTGCACTTATCTGATGAATATGTTCAACTGTGATTTTCTTAAATTGGTTGTTTGTGAGCTGTGGAGAAATGATTACTATTATCTTTACATTGATGTTTTATTTGTATAATCTTCACCAAATCAAATTCCATACAACTGATGTTGTTATGGCAACAAGGTATTTACTTACCTAAAGGCCCTCCTTGTCTCCGAGTTGGATTAAGGGGGCTTTAGAAAATTATGTGCTGTATTTTCCAATTTATTGGTGAATATATTTTCTCAAAGTGAAAATAGTGCCACCTTTTGGTGTCTGGAGAGGTTGCATTCTCACAACTGATGAGAAACAAAGGTCATGAATAAATTTATTCCTGGCATTCCATCCTTATGTCCAAAGTGGCCAGGATGGGCACAGGATCCTTGTGACCTTCAGCTGGATAAGTTGGTTGGAAGATGGATGAATGTAAATTTATAATCAATCTTGGGCACTGCTAATATTGTATGTACTGTATCTTATATATAAATGTCTACGCGTGGAAGTGTGTATGTCTCTCCTGGAAGTGAGAGGTGGAGTCTGGGTAAGGGCTCCGTCTCTAAGGAAACAGAAAACTCGCTTAGCCGCTAATAACACAAGCAAGGCGAGCACGTCAGCAAAATGAAACCTCAGAAGAAAGACAAAGTCACTTAGCTGCTAACATTGGCAGGACGGTATCCCTTTTACTTTTCCTTCCGCCACTAATGTACAAACGATCCGAGCACATCAGCAAAACAAATCCTCCTAGGAGAGAGATGCCCAGAGTAGTTCCTTTCAATTTCCTGACACCTCTACATTTCAATTTTTTTTCTGACGATTTCAATAGGACCCCGGGCTTTTTACAGCACAGGCTTACACGGCTAGTATGTCATAAAGTTTTTGTGCAGCTGTAGTGATATTTAGTTGTAAACCAGGTCACTGAGGGAGGTCTTGGGGTACAATTGTTCCATGGTCAGTTGCATAAATCATTTGCTTTTGTAACGGCCTCATCAGTAACAATATCCAGCGATTTGAAAACAGACTTTGAATGTCAAAAGAAGCACCCAAAGAAGATATACTGTGCAACTTTTAATTATGAACTGACACTTATTAAATTGTTTAATACCATACAGAGAATGAAGTTTCAGAGAATTTCATCAGATTTGTGCATTGCATTGTGTGTTTTATTGAACATTACCAGACATGACAGGGGGAGAGTATTGTTTTAGCAAACTAAAAATGGTTAAAAATTAAATGAATTCAACAGTGTACCAAGAAAGACTGAGGAGTCTTACAGTTCTGTCCATTGACAGGGAGCTTGAGTGTCAAGTGACTTTTGCGGATGTTGTTAATGACTCCCCAAACCATCAAAGCCAACAGATGGTCTTTGTAAAAATGAGCTCATTAAGATAGGGTACATTATTTATTTGTCCTACATGATGTTACAAGGACATTTTGTTGTAGCTGGTTTGCAGTGGTAGAAAACGGGAGCTGATGTTCTTTTCCATTTGGCTTGAAAAGTAAAAAAAAAAATATGTGCTTGTAATATTTTGCATGTAATGTTGTAAAATACACACTGATAATATTCTGTTAATAACATTTTTGTTAAATGACCATTAGTTTGTGAGACTGTGGCCTATTAGGACAGTTATGTCCTGGGCCCTGACATGTATAATTGTGTCCCTCATAGTTAATGTTATGTTGCTTCCATCAATCATCACAATATCCTTTACTAGGCAGAAAACAACACTATTCATAACAATATAACAAGAGTATTGCTTTAGGACATCACTGCTTTCAAGTGATTATACAGTATGTTAGTATAATGGTAGCACCCTGAATAATTACTTTATTGTCCTTTTCTTCTACTTGGCATACATTTTACATTTTTTTCTTTTGTATGGATCTTTGTCTTTTACTAAATTTTGTGTTGAATAGAGGGAGAGAGATTCAGGTTTACACTGCAAATACTGATCCGGATTAAATGCTACTGAAGGCAATTGTCCCTGATTAAATTGGACTTGGTCCACATTAAATGTCCCTTCATGCAAAATATGAGCTGGATAGGTAAAGTGAAAGGGTCATAAAGAGAAATATGCTGTAACACAACAACATTAAAAAGGCTAGAGCCCCAATGGATTACCTAAACACCCATCAGGCCTCTAGATGCTTCATCCTTCTCCTACTAGCACTCTTCCTGACCTCACTTATCAACATACTATATCCAACTGCAAGCTTCAATGGCCCATGGACAGAAGGGGCTTTTTAGTTCTAGCCAGATGTAAATTCTGGGGTTAGCCAATATTCAAAATAAAAGGCAGTGCAGATCTGGTATCACTTTGGACTTTGCTTCTGTGTGGTCCTTCTCAGATGCCAAGCTACTGATGTTCCCATAGAATGAGATATCCGAGAGACTGGGAACTTGTCAATTCAATAGTTACTGCCATAACAACAGAGCTTGTTGCTTTACTTCACTTGTGGACTTTCTTCTAAAGTAGAATGTCCAGGAGGAGGTGGCCAGTTGGCCTATGTCATCAGAAATGTGATTTGCTTGTTATAAAGAACTGTGGACCCCCAGGGTTTATTTTTTCCAGGAATGTTGTCAAGTGCAGTTTTTGATTTCTTTCCTGTTTTGTTAATTAGCCTTAGTTCTTATTTTAGTAATTTATATTGGCATGATTTTGTTATGTTTAAATATTGACATTGTGGCCACGAGGGGGCACCAGAGAGCCCTAAACCCAAGACACAGTATAACACCAGCCAGGGGTGGCAAACTCCAGTCATAGAGTGCCGCAGTGGCTGCAGGTTTTCATTCTAACCATCTTCTCCATTAGTTTTTGCTGCTAATTAACTTCTTTTGCCTTAATTTTAATTAACTTGATTCAGGCCCCTTGGTTTCTTTTTCTTTAATTAGCTACAAAACAAGGTGCCACATGACCAGCTCACCCATGCCCATCACACAATATCTGAAAATAAAGAAAGGTGAAGGTCTCAGTAAGGTTGATCTCTCAGGTCCCCAAAACATTTTGACAATGTTCTTAGAAAAAACAGAAAATCAACAGTTATGGAAATGTCTGATGTGTCAGAATGAGAGCAGCAACAAGCCATAGAATTAAATAACGAGTTTAATTAACAGCAAGAATTGGCTTCTCATTACGAAACTGGTTGGAGTGAAATTAGTTGGAATTTGAAGCCCCAATTTAGCTGGTCAACTGTTGACTTGTTTCACATTTGATTTCTGTTTGGCTGTCATTTAATGAAGAAAATAATTAATTCAGACAACTGAATCCTTAAAAACAGGGCTATTAAAATGAAGGGAAAAAGAAGTTAATTAGCAGTGAAAACTGGTCACTGATTAGGAAAAGGGTTAGAATGAAAACCTGCGGCCACTGTGCCACTCCAGGGGCCTCACGTATAACGGCGTGCGTAGAATTCACACTATAACATGGCGCATGGACAAAGGAGGAAATGTGCTTACGCACAAAAAAATCCAGATGCATAAATCTGTGCGAACGCCAACTTCCACGTTCTTCCACTATATAAATCCCGGTCAGTGTGAAAAGTAACGCATGTGCACGCGCCTGCTGTCCCGCCCCAACTCCTTCCAGAATTACACTTCTTTGAATATGCAAATCAATATAAATCGCCCTTAAGCTCAACCTTCTGTGAAAAGACAATGGTAAACGCACGGGGAAAAATAGAAGAATTTCAGCGAATACCAAGTGGAGGCAAGGAAAAACTTACTATTTGTTGGTTTAAACAGTGATATAAACAACAAAAGGAAGTTGATCGAGTGACATAGCGTGTCAGAGAAACTCGAAAACTCAAGTTCACAAAGTCGCACGGTGCCCGAAATAAAAAAGAAGTTGTCACATATCAAAGTCACTGTGAAGAGGCGAGTCGTAGCCCACCGTCTGAGTGTCATATGAAAGCTTATTAGGGTACAGAGAAAAAAAAAAAGGCACACAGTGGGGGAAAAAAAGCACGAAATGTCAACTTTAATGTCGAAATTTCCACTTTAATCACATAGTTTATTTTGTCATTAAAGTAGAACATCATAAACTTCATCTTAAAATCGTTTAATTTACTAGTTTCTCAGATCCCATCATAATTAAAGTAGCATGTTAAATCCTTCTTTCTATGTGTTCTTTTATGTGCTCTATGTGTGTGAATCACTGCGCACTTCTTAAATGGGCTTTCTCTGCCTCCGACAGGACACAGAATCCATTCATCCATCCATCCATCCATCCATCCATCCATCCATCCATCCATCCATCCATCCATTTTCCAACCCGCTGAATCCGAACACAGGGTCACGGGGGTCTGCTAGAGCCAATCCCAGCTAACACAGGGCACAAGGCAGGAACCAATCCCGGGCAGGGTGCCAACCCACCGCAGTCAGAATCCATTACATTCGTAATATTACAGCTTTCTGAATAATTAAAATACTGAGATGTATACGTGATATCATTTTCATGACTATAGGAGTTAAAGCATGTTATTAAACATGGGAACACGGTGGCGTAGTGATTGTTCATGTCTCACGCAAGATGCTTGCTGCGCCATGCGCAACCTTCAATGAAATTCTTTATTGTAGCAGTACTGTCTCTTCAAAAGTACTAACCTCCAATTCCTGTCCTTACTTTTCTTTCTCCAAATACCCAATCTCCACACAATCAGCTCTGTAATAGACTTTAAGCCATCTGTAAGCTTAGAACGACGATTCTTCAGAACTTTTAATGAACATTGAAATATCTTCGTAGTACGTGTTTAATTATTCTATCCATCTATCCTTCCAGTGTCGCGTCAGCACCAGCAAGAATACAGCAGGAGGCAGGAACAGTCCCTGAACTAGCTAGCGCTGCGGCACCATGTCCTCACATGTTTAATTATTAACAATATAGATTATTTAAATGATGTTAACATTTTATCTGTATAATATAATAAACATATTTTGCTGCATTTCATCTTAAAAATGATATTGTTATCATATGTAAATATGCACTTTATAAAGTGGCTCAGGTTGTGCAATATTATAACTGCATCGCAAGCTTACAGTAAGGTAATTGTACTAACAAGTACAAATAGTTCTAAAAGGAGCACTTGATGGACTGATTGAATGCGTTTATAGTTCTTGGGATGAATCTATTTCTGACCGCGAGGTCCGTACAGGAAAGGCTTTGAAGTGTTTGCTGAGTGAGAGCAGTTCAAAAAGGCAGCATGGCTGAGCCAGCGTGTGCTTGATGCTGTATACCGATAATTCTCTGCTGTAGATCTGTGATTCCCCACTCAGATATAGTGATATAAATACTCCTTGTGGTGCAGTGAGAGTAATATGGAAAAAGATGATCTGCTGTGGCAACCCCTAATGGGAGCAGCTGAAAGAAGAAAAAGAAAGTACAGTGAGAGTAACCACGCTAAAGCAGCTATGGTATTTGGAATACTTTGGCTATTCCCTGGAACATTATATTGTTACAGGTTAATTACAATCAGATGCATTAAACTAATAAACAGTATGCAGTTAGTTTCAGTGTATAAGATAAAGCCGCGTCAGGGATGTGGATCTAAAGAAAGGGTAACCACACAGGAACAGTAGCACTGCTTTGACGCTGGGTGCCGCCAGAGTGCAAAACAGAGCGGAGAACTTACGTACGCCAGAGTTGGAGCTACCGTGGAAATGTGCATGGCTTTACGCCAAGTTTAGGTTTTATACATTGCGATTTGAGCGTGGAAACGTTCCTACGTAACATTTTTGTGCGTACGCACCGTTTATACATGAGGCCCCAGGACTGGAGTTTGCCACCCCTGCAACAGACATTATATGAATAAAATAACAGGTATTTATTTACCCCAAGCACCTTTTACAGACCTCTTTCCAGCAGTGTGCCACAATTATACAATAAATAACAATAAACTGACTTAAGGCAGAAGATGGTATGGCTCTACCCAACTTTCAGTTTTATTACTGGGCAGCAAACATACAAGCTATAAAAACCTGGACACAAATAGATGAACATACACAGGCTTGGTCCGCAATAGAAGTAAAATCCTGCAGTACTTCTTTATATTCCCTGCTTTGTGCCCCAATAAATGCAAGTTATCGCCAATATACTAATAACCCAATTGTGCTTCACTCACTCAGGACATGGAACCAATGTAGAAAGCATTTTAAGATGGAGAATCTTTTATCTGTGGCACCCCTGCAAGAGAACAACCTCTTTCAACCCTCACAAACATATGCAGTTTTTAATATCTGGAAAAGATTCACAATTAAATTGCTTAGAGATCTTTATATAGACAACATCTTTGCATCCTATGAACAATTACATTCCAAATTTAACTTTCCAGCAACATATTTCTTTCACTATCTTCAAATTAGAAACTTTGTCAAACAGAACCT
This sequence comes from Erpetoichthys calabaricus, assembly GCF_900747795.2. Classification (NCBI taxonomy): domain Eukaryota; kingdom Metazoa; phylum Chordata; class Cladistia; order Polypteriformes; family Polypteridae; genus Erpetoichthys; species Erpetoichthys calabaricus. Next base: position 80,599,924 of record NC_041394.2, read on the forward strand.
GCCCGATTTTCCTCATCTTGCACCCACCTCCATGCCGGAAAAAATATTGCTCAATTACGAGGATTTAAACACTATCTCTACAATATATAAAACTATTTTACAGTCCCTCCCTTTCAAAGATCCAAGAGGACAATGGGAAAAAGATCTCTTAATCAATATACTGTATCAGAAAAGGAGTGGAAAATAGCAATACAGAGAATTCACTCAACCTCCATATGCGCAAAGCATACAATTATTCAATTCAAAATTATATATCAAGCACATCTGTCTCGATTAAAATTGTCCAAAATGTTTCCAGGGCAAGATCCAACCTGTGAGCACTGCAATCAAGTCCCAGCCTCACTGGGTCATATGTTTTGGGCCTGCACCAAATTAACATAATTTTGGACCAAAAGTTTTAAGTGCCTCTCAGACAGCCTTGGTATCACAATCCCATTAACAGCTGTGTTTGGTGTTCTTCCAGATGGGTTTAAAGTGAAGAAGGACAAACAAACTGTGATTGTATTCACTACACTTTTGGCACGCAGACTTATTTTGCTAAACTGGAAGAATCCTAATTCTCCTCTTTTAAGTCAGTGGGAAACCGATGTTTTATATTATTTGAAATTGTTAAAAATCAAATTCTCAGTTAGAGGATCTGTACAGAACTTTTTCAAAACCTGGCAGGATCTAATCAATAATATTTTAGAATAAGCTCTTAAAGCACTGAAGAAGCAATTCTCTCCGCATTTTTTTCTCTTCTCCATTTATCTCTATTGCCCTATTAAACTAATCAGTTTAGGTAGGTTTACAAGCTTTAAGGTTTACCCCATTGGCCATGCTGTCTTTCTCAGGGGTGGAGGTCAATCTGTTTTCAATCCTATTTTTGTAAAAACTGATCTATTTGTATGGAATGATTAAAATTAATAAAATTAAAAATATATATATAAAAAAAAACAATAAACCAATAATTCTTTCTCCTTCTCTCCTCCACTGAGTGTTGCTCCTTTCTAAATCAGACCCGGAATGCTTCCAGTATCTTGCTGTAGCTTCCTGGAAGCACTTCCAGGCCATGAAGAAAGTAGGGTGGTCCTCTCCTGACAGCATCCTCTCTTGATCCCTAATGAGCCAGACAGGGCTGTACTTCCGAATTCCATCTCCCAAGCACCCCTGTGGGTGTCCCGACTGGGTTCCCATATGAGGACCACTGCCACGTGGTGTTTGAGGAATGGAACCATTCCAAATCCTTGGCTTTTCTCAGTCTGTCCATTATATCATGCTGGCCTGGCACAAAGTTATTTTCCCATCCTACTCCATCTTCTGTTCAACTGTGGCCTTCTGTCCGAGCAAGAAACCATCCTCCCTTCCGGCTAGAATGCCCATTCTAATCCTACAACATGTGTTCTTATGTGTGTTTAATTTTACTATTATTGTTTTATAACTGTAAGTATGTGTTAAAAGCTACAAGCTTGTACTTAGCTAAAAAGATTAAAGAATAAATTAATGGTGGTAGTATAAGTGATCTACTGAATTATGCTGCACATATGACCAGTACAATAATGCAAATGGAGTGACTGAATGTTATTAAAAACTCTTACTTAGTAGCGGTGCTTCTGTGAAACAAGTCTAAAATGCTGTGATGTGCACATCAGGCCTTGCTCAGGGTGGTCATTCATGTCATAATATAAAAACATTTTTTCAAATTGACAGCATTTAAAGTAAATAGTATTCAACTCTGATCTAACTGCTGAGTGAAAGTACCCAATGTGAAATGTGCTACATTAAATTCAACTTGTTGAACTTGCCACAAAATTAATAGATTTGTAAGCAGCAGTGTGAAGTTGTACTATTAAAAGAACCAAATATAAGCTAAAATGATACATAAACTGGTACAGTTTCTTCTGCTGCCATTTTGTCGCTTATGAATGGAGCCCTTTCAGACAGTATTGATCACAATGCCTTAAGTGACAGTCCTAATATTATGATCAGTAAGCTCAGGTGTAATAGTGCCGGCCAAGGGAAATTGTGGGGTGGGGTGGGAGTCTACCTTCAGCATTTCGTAATCAGAACAAATATGTGTTTCTAGAGTGTATTTTCTATGGACCAGTGTTGCACTGATGCACCCTAGACAATCATGTGGGCCAGTTCTGTATTTGTGCACCTAACCCTCTAAACAGTGCTATACTGACCATGGCATTACGGCTGTGAAGTCAGTCAATCACAGAGTATACATACATACAGATCCAGATGTGTTTTTAGGCTATGAGAGAGAATAGCAACAGGAATAAGAATTAAACTCCATGCATAGAGTGACCAGGGTAGGAATGGAACATAGGACCCTGGAATTATAGGCAGCAGTCACTTTAATATAAATATTTTTTTAATAAATAACCTTCCCTTGAAGTCACAATGTTAGTTGTATCTCCATTTTTTACTGACTGCATACATTTCCATAATTCATGCTGCAGTCTGTTGCCATCTTAAATTGCCGCTGGCCATTACCAGCTAAAATGGCCAATTATTCATGCTAAAGCTGCCAGGATAACAAGGTCTTTGCAGAAGGACAGCTCAAGTTTTTTCTTGAGATTTGTGTGCTGTTATTGCAAATCAAGAAACATGTTTTTTTTTTAACTCTTTCCTGTTGACCTGTCATATTATTATGTAGCACTATTAGGCTCTGGTGGGCAGCACAGTGGCATACTGATCAGTGAGGCTGCCTTCCAACATCAATGTCCTGGATCCCAAAGACGTGCAGGTTAGGTTAAATGGTCTTGCATCTGTGAGTTTGCTCCCGGTGTGCACTGTTAGGCTCTGAGCCCTATAACTCTGAAATGGACAGATGTTATTAATTAATGGATGTAGGTGTTATGACCTAAAGAATTCCCAAGCATAAATGTCCCAGAATATCCCAAAAATTCCCACTAGAGGGAGAAATGGCATCAAGCTCTGGCTAATAACAGAGAGGGTAACAAAGAATCTTAATAAATAAAAAGACTTTTTTTATACAAAAATGTTCAAGTGGCACAAACATAAGCTCCAAGAAACTGCATAGAGGTCACTGCCTTCAAAATAGGTAACCCCAAAAGCAAATGCCAGAATAAAAAAAAAATAAAAATGCCAGAATAAAAAAAATAAAATAAAATTCAAGGCTAAAAGAACAAACGAGATGTCAAAACCAAATGTAACACACAAACCAAGTTTGCACAAGGCTTGTTGAGAGTTTTGGTATCCTCAGATAAGGAGATTAATCCCTAGCTGTCCTTTTATCCCATCATGCAGATTACGAACAGGTCACAACCTTATAGGCCACACCCCTTTAAACCTGGGGAAGCAGATCTAATGATAGGATCTCAAGATGGAGATGATTGAGGATCTGTAATGGCATGCAAGATGTTGCAAAACAAAACACAGGATTTAAGATTACGAACATTAAGAATTTCAAACAATTGAAAAATGAACAGAATTCTGAACCTCAAAAACCCCGAATGCAAATACAAAATTATCTTAATACATAATTCGCCTGCCTCCTCACTCACTCACATCTATCTGAAGCCGAATGCGCAGTCGCCTTCTGTGCAGCTGCCCGAAAAACCTTACGAGACCGACATCCAACCCCAACATCGCGGCAGGTGGCGGATTTATGGCCGCAAAAATTCAAAGAGAAAGGCGACTTCAATTAAAGCTCTAGAGGCCTGAAAGGAGATTTCGACTACAGCTCGAGGCCTAATTATGCATTCTGATTCAATTACGCATTCATTCAATACACCTATATCAGATTTGTGGTGCTTATACTTATTGCACTGGAACATTCATCATTCAATATTATACTATAGGCCTGGAAAATTCATCAACTAACAGTACAAGCCTGTACAGTAATGAGTAAAGTGGACTACAATCATTACAAAACAACGTCTTCGTTATTTATCATTTGTTCTTCATACACTGCTGACACAAACTCGTGCCCGTTTCATCTTACGTTGTCGAAACGGGCTCTTTGTCTAGTACTAAATAATTTGTATTAAACCAAATCATGACACAGGTTGCTCCATCTCTTGGGAAACACCAACAAAAAATACAGCACATACAGTAGAAGATACACACTGACACATGAAAACTAAATAATTCACACAGGTTACATAAAACAGGAATAGGCATTTGAACCCCAGCCAGGGGAGAAACCCTGAGTGAAATGTAGCAGGATGGATATTAGCCTTTGCTGTTTTCTATCAGGAAGTACCTGTGCAGTATATTAGAGAGGGTTCATCATTACCAGCAGCTAAATATGACTGTAATACATTAAAATATACTTTAGGATGAATTAAAGAGGGAGGCACATAGGGAAATTAGGAAGACTAACACACTTGGAAATAAAAATTAACTATTTATTAAAATATTACTATTAACCTAGTTATTATGGAATGTCTGGATTCAGTTTAAAAGAAAAATTGCGGTAGAGATAGAATATTAAAAATAGGATGGAAGGTAAGTATAGATCAAAGAATGAACTTAATGAAAGGCACTGCATGGTCACAATTATTTCTTTCTTGCTCTTTGTTAGGGTGTAGTATACACAAGCTGGATAGGCGGTACAATGATTAGTATATCAGGACATCAGAGACCTGAATTTATTTCTACATTTGCCAGGCAGAACAAAATGGGTTTATAAAATTATAACCAAATCAATTTACTTTCGTATTGCACTCCTCATTGAATATAAACTCAGAGTCCTGTAGCAAGTTTACAGGTAAAATACAAAATATTAAATGCACAAATTATATGAAGCACAAAAATACAGATTAGGATAAACATACTTGAAAAGTGGCAAATATTGAATTGATCAACAAAAGCAGATCCTAACAATTTAAGTCCAATTAATGCTATAATTGAGTTATGGCCAGTTGACAAGGGAGGAGTGGAAACCCAAAACTGCCGTCAGCAGCAGTCCAGGAAAAAAATGAACCTCTGGGGGTGTTGGGCCATGGAAAGTCACAGTCAAAATTAGAAGCAGTTGTAATAATAATAATCCTCTACATTAATATATAGCTTTCTTACCACCAAAATGGTTTGCATAGTGAGTGGGGAGCCACTTCAACCACCATGAATGTGCAGCATCCACCTGGATGATGCGACAGCAGCTATTTTTGCACTGATATGCTTACCACACGTTACTTTTAGGTGGTGAAGGGGTGAGAGATAATTAGAAAGTTAGAGACAGGGGATGATTAGGGGAGTAGGATAACTATGCCATGGTGAGCAATTTAGCCAGGACATCGATAATATGAGTTTATAGTGTCACATAAGTGCATTTGACTCTTATTATTGCTCTCTTAACCCTTCTGTAATTACTCTTCAAGACCATCATTTTTTAGGATTGAATAGAGGACCTTAGAGTAACTTCCTAACTGTGATTATTTGTAAAGACACTATAAATCTTAATTAAACTTAAATACAGTATGCATTTTCAATCTGAAATGTTTTGCTGTAAACTTATATCTTACTCTTTAAGGCATTGTAACATGACAACTTGCCAAGCATTCAAATATTTTAGTAAATGCTTATCTTTTGGTTATCAGTTACAATTTATGAAATTAATTTAGAATAGAATTAGAAAGCCTTGTCATTGTACTGGTACAATGAAATTTTAAAAGCTACCCTGTAAACGATGCAAGTACAACAAACCATGACAAACAAATAACATAAATAGAACAAATCTATAACAAATAAATATCATACATAAATAAATAAGGGGTAGAAATTATTATCCACTAAAGAAATCTATGTACATCCTGGGAAAGAAAAAAAATTATAACACTTCTATGATTTTTGAAAATTTTAAATTCTGATGGCCCAAGGATAAAAACCATCTGCAAATCTTTTGGTTCCACTTTTAATGCTGTTTTATCACCTAACGGAGGGCAGTAGTATGAACAATGACTGGCCAGGATGGGAAGGTCTTTAATGATTTTCTTGGCTTTGTGGAGGCATTGGGCACTGGAGATATCTCACAGGGAGGGAAGAGAGCAACCAGTGATTTTCTCTGCTGTGGGTAAGACCCTTTGCACTGCTTTCCTGTCTGCTGCTGTACATCCAGCATACTGTTGAAATACAGTTTGCTAAAGCACTCTTGATTGTTGAGCGGTATAAGGTCAACAGCAGCTTCCCCTTTGTTTCCACTCCCCGGAGAAGTCTCAAGAAGTGCAGTCACTACTGGGACTTGACCACTGACCACTGCCAAAGTGTTTGCTGTCCAGGACAGGTCCTCAGAAATGTGAGTTCCCAGGAACTTAAAGGAGGTAACCACATATCAAGTCCCAGTTGATGCAGAGTGGGGCGTGTTCTGCTTTGTGCCTCCTGAAGTCAATGACCATCTCTTTAGTTTTGTAGGTGTTGAGTAAAAGATTGTTCCTGGAATACCACACTGACAGCCACTGCACTACTCATCCTTGTATGCTTACTTATCATCACTGGTTATGAGACCGACTATGGCAGAGTCATCAGCGAACTTGATGATAACGTTGCTGGAGTAATTTAGATGTACAATCATAAGCGTACAGGGCATAGAGAAGTGTGCCCAGCACACATCCCAGAGGAGAGCTGGTGCTAAGTTTGAGGGTAGAGGAGCTGAGGGGGCCAGTTCTAACAGTTTGTGGGTGACAAATAAGGACATCCTTTATCCAAGCACAGAAGGAGAAGGGAATGTTACTATGCTATGCACCTTATCGATTAGTACTCTAGGGATGATTGTATTAAGCGCCAAGTTATAATAATAATAATCGACAAACAACATCCTTACATGGGTCCCTGAGTGTTCCAGATGGCTCATCACTGTATGGAGGGCTGTAAAATAAAGTGTTTAGTCAGGAGGTGTCCTGGTATTTGGTCTGTTTTATCAGGGTGTGATGAATCATACACGTGTTGCATTGCTAGCTTTTTGGATAGGAGGACAACCTTATGGAAGACTGCTACAACCAGAATAACACCAAGGGGGACAAAATAGCAGCAAACATGGAAATTTTATAAATAATATTATAACACAGAGCGATGTGTACTACAAAAGCATATTATTACTATATGGGTCCTGAACTCCTGGTGAGATGGCTTACCTACATACATGCCTAAGCAAAGTGCTATCCTTCACATCTCTTTGCTCTGTTTTTCAACTCTGGATTAGGGGCAAAGCTAGCTTTAGAACTTATTAGGGGCTTGGTACCCCCTCCCTTTTCTGGCAGCTAGTCAAACATTTTCACATTTAGAGTTTACCACAGTTAAAGGATGGGTTCCCATGTGGAGTTTTGTGGCAGTAGACCATGCATATTAGAAAGTATAACAGTGGGAAGAGGGGGTAGTGTCTCAGAGATCAGGACCTGGAAGCCAGAGATCATGAGATGATTAGGAGGTAAATGTCACAAAGATCAGGGAAAGAACACCTGAGATTAGCAGCTAAAGCCACAGAGCCCAAACGATGCCACTGCTCTGGACACTCTTTCTGACACCACTTCAGCTCTTGCCACACCTCTTCTAAATCTAGAGTTAGTATCAACCACTACAGTCCAGGAATCACTACTTTACTTTTGTGATCAGGGTTGCATGCATCATTAGTTAATTATAGTTGCTCACATAGTCTCAACCTGTCCATCCTATGATTATGAGATTCTCCACCCTAACAAGCTGAAGATCCCCTAAAAGAACAATACACACCTTGTATTGCCTGGGACCCTGTATGAACTAGTAGTGGATCGGAGGTGATTTTATGTCCTGCCAACCTTATATAGTTTTACTTTCTGTGACAGATGATCATTGATTCTGTGCTTTATACACACTAGTATCCTTGGGAAATATTGCATAGTTTTACAAAGGCGAGTATGTCTTTCTCATTTTTGGTAGTACAACTTCTTAATGCCTATTCTATGTTGCCTGCATCCTAATATCCATGATAAACACTGCATTGTTACACAAATGTAACAGGTATTTCTTGTTTTAAGTAGTGCATCTTTTTATTGCCATTCTGGAACATCAAGCAGAAATATACCTGTCTGGGTGAAACAATGACTTCAGAATCTTTGGCAGAATATCACTTTAATTACTCGCAGTTAGGAGACCCGGGTTCGCTTCCCGGGTCCACCCTGCGTGGAGTTTGCATGTTCTCCCCGTGTCTGCGTGGGTTTCCTCCGGGCACTCCGGTTTCCTCCCACAGTCCAAAGACATGCAGGTTAGGTGGATTGGTGATTCTAAATTGGCCCTAGTGTGTGCTTGGTGTGTGGGTGTGTTTGTGTGTGTCCTGCGGTGGGTTGGCACCCTGCCCGGGATTGGTTCCCTGCCTTGTGCCGTGTGTTGGCTGGGATTGGCTCCAGCAGACCCCCATGACCCTGTGTTCGGATTCAGCGGGTTGGAAAATGGATGGATGGATGGATACTGACATAAAACTTTGGATTACCAATGGAGATGCAATCCACCAGACAACTGCCATCGAGATCCCTACAAGTTTAAACTCATTCTTTTGGAAATATATTTTACAACTTGATTCTAAGGGCAAAACCTAGAAATTAACAACTCAAAGGCCCTATTAAAGTAATTTGGAAAATGGGAAATAGTACTTTTTGACCGTTCTTTTAACGAATGTCTGCTTACATTAAGAGTCTTTAACGGCTTTTAAAGACTAGCCTGAACACCTTAATTAAACAATCCGGCTTTCTTGTCACCAGGTCTGAACTCGCGATTCTCCCAATTGCAGCCAAACCTTACTCAAATGTGTCCTGAAAAAGTCCTGAAGGCGGAAAATGGACAATCAGAACGCCAGTGTTTTTGTGGCACCACCCCATTCCCAGTATGATCTTGCTGTAAATCAAACTGTATTCATCATATGGGCCACACCCCTTTACTCGTTATTGGATGAACGCAAACCCGCCGGAGATTACCCCACCCTACCCCACCCTTTTCTCAAATTACTTCGTCTCAGTTTATAATTTTCAGAAATATGTCCTTGTAATGTCAGTTAATTCGTGAAATACACATTTAACCGTCAACGATACCACACTTTACTCATTATCGACGATTTATGATCCGACACATATATTTATTTAATTTCTCTGACTCCAGGACTAATGCCTTTGTTATATTTTACTTTTTTTAATATCTGCAAGCTATAGTCAGACAATGTTCAAAACATACGAACAAAAAATGCAACCATTCAGAACAGTATCAAAAGCTAATCTGACAATGCGCGTGCGTGTTTGCCTACACCAGTCATTAAAACTACTTAGACTGCAACACCCATAATTCCGATCTTCAAAACCATCTTTGGTGTGGTTCATGGGTGCTGTAGTTCTATCCAAAAGCCAGTCTCTCTTTTCGACCTGAAAATTCATAAGAAAAATACAAGTCCCATATATCTTTGCGCGGAAGCTGCGGTTTGTAAACTTATCTGCCCTGCAAGCTGAAACTTTTGCCAGCGAATTCTGGGTTGGTACGTTGGGTAAGGAGCATGACAGTTTTCTTATGATTTATGTAAAATAAACGTGAATTGTTTTTGATAATGTATTTGTATACTTTAAGCGAAATTACGCTGAATATGTCCACGTTGGCATGCGTGCCAGTTACGTATGTGTTTGGTTTTGAGCAAATTTTCCATTTTTCTTTTAAGAAACGTAAAAGTGCATACCTAACCTGTGAGCCTCAGATGAGAGTGAATATTAAACGTTTGTAGTTTATTAGATAATTTATTTTTAAGTGCGCGCAATTTATACAAATCAAGACGATTTTTAAGAAACAATGTTTACCATAAAAATAGATAGGGAATTCTTGTAGGAAACGTTAATTCGAATATTTCAAATGTTCTTTATTTTATGCGCCATCATTCGGTACCGGAAACATGTGTTAAGGTTTTATGTTATGCCCTGAAAGCAAAAAAAAAAAGGATCTTCTTGGATGATATTAAAATGTGGCGGCACTTAGCCAACTGTATCTTTCCGGACTCTAAGCTTGATTCTGATTGGGTGTTCTTGATATGGAAATCTTGGTTAGGTTCTACTGTTAAAAGTTACTGCATGCCAGGCCTTTCGAGGTTCCACGTTGAGGCAGACGTTATGCTTTAGCCACCACATAAACTACGATCGTTAGTTATTCCACATAACATACGATCGTTGTTATTCACGCACCCACATGCCATGTAATAAGGAAACGAAAGGTTTGTCAAATTGTTTGCGGTGAATCTGTTTTGTTACTGCAGCGAAAACAGCCTTTTTTTATAGAGTGCATTGTCACATGGTTATTAATAAAGGAATTTGCTACAGTTCAAGTTGGATCATGTTTTAAAGCTGATTCCCCTTACAACTGCTAAGAAGTTGTGAGAGATGTATTTAACATTAATTTTGTTGTAGCACTGCTTTAGGTATTTGGATAATATAGTGTGTTTTTACCATAGCGTGATACTACACCATCATTGTTTTTGTGGCTCCTAAGTCATCCACAAATAAGAAAAAAACGAAAGACCGTGTTTCCTCTTTCATTTAGTGCAGTAAGCACACAAACATATGAGTTCTAACCTAGTCATGAACATCAGTGCAGGGAAACAGATAAGTGCAGCAATGTCTTGTAAAGACTTCTTCAACCACATAACTAAATGATTGTGGTTTAGAAATGTTGGATAAGGCAGTGTTTGTGCTTTGATCATGTGTATCACATTTTAAATTTCAAGCTCTAAAAAACAGAGCTTTATGTTGTATCAGAGGTCCTCTTGCTTCATTTTGGTTAGGCTTGAGTGCATACTACATATTGAACTTCATTATTTTGAAATGATCTTGCCAGTTAATTTTATTTTATAGTGTCAATAACATTATAATGTTTAAAACTATTAGTGTGTTAACATCGGAAATGTGAAAGCGGCCACTTGTTCACATCTTTTATTTGCCAAGTCCGTGTTAAGGGTATTGTTAGAAAGCTTTCGTTTGTATTTCCAATGCTTTTCAATTCAAACAAAATGTGCAGAACTGATTTATGCTGAGCCCTCACATTTTGATATATTTTAGTATAAAAGCATTTATGTTGCAACATATTTTAAATTTTGTTAAAAATCATTGCATTGTTTGTGTTTGAGTGTACACTAGAATCCTTGTACAATGTCCTAATGTTATAAAAATAACATTGTGAAAAAGTTAGTCAACCTTGGCCACTGGGCATAACTTATGTTTATAAAGTAAATGTCAAGTGGGCAATAATTCATATGAAAAACCAGCATATAGTATTGTATATCAGGTTTTGAGGCGACACATATAGCTTTTAGCTTGAGATCACAATAAAGTCATTTAATTATTTAAGCAGGAATCTATCCTGGACCAAGCACCAGCCCACTACAAGGAATATTTGTTAACAACCTCACATTCACTAATAACAAACAACGTCTCCTTTTTGGAGTAATAAGTTTTAGATGTAATATAGCCTGTTAAAAGTTATTTCTCGTAAATAATTATTAGTTATGAACAAGTAGTTATAATAGAAATGTGCTGATAAATAAAGAACATTTATGTAATTGTAAGTTGTGCAGAATTGGTGCACCACTACAGGAAGAAAACTAATTACTGTATCAATAATAGAATAATTAACTATTGAAGAACATCTGCTCATTGTGGTGTGCACAAAGCCAAAATGTTTCCAGTTAATTCCCTGCCTCTATCTCCCTTTGTAGCCTAGAGAAAGTCATTTACTCTTTGTACAGACTGCTAATGAGATTTTAATGTGTACATTTTTTGAGACTTGTATAAAGTTTTATTTTTATCACTTTAATTAAGGTGAGACCATTTACGTTTGGGACTATGCACTGGAGATTTTTAGCTGCATTACTGTGGTACTGCACTTTACTCATTTTTTTATTTTTTGCCATCTTAAAATTCTTTTTGTGACAAAATTAAAGGACATAGGAGATGGCATTGTGATATATTAACATTTTTTTCCATTTATATCTCATTTTTAGTCTTTTTTTATTTGTGCAGTCTACATGCAGTTCCTAACTAGACAGTTTGTAATTCACGTTCATGCCACTTTTACATATGTTTCACTAGTGACATTTATCTGTGCTGTCATGGTAGCCTAGTTACTAGAAAATGCCATGTAGTATTGTGTCAGACCCATGGGAGATTTTCAGAGGCGTATTCCAAAACCCAAAATTAATTTTCCATTTGTATTGGATCATTTTTGAGTCGCCAGTTAACCCAAGTTGAATGTCTTTGGGATGTGGGAAGGAAAACCATAGTAGCCTGAGAAAAATAGCTACAGACATGAGGAAAATGTGCAGACTCCAAGTGGGCAATGCTTCTGCTCCAAATTTAAATCCACAATTCTTATCAGTGGCATTAAGGACTCAGTCATGATTTTTTTTGTCATTTCTCCTCCAATTTGATTTGCCTTTCAGTAAAATACAATTGAAGACCTTTTAGAAATGTTTTTTTCTTTCTGTACAAAGGAAATTTATCAACACAACCTTTTCCTTAGTATAATTTGTTTCAATATAACTTTATATATGCCTTGTGTAACATATAGGCCGATGTTTTATTGATATTAAATTGCTTTCCCTGTTTCAACTCGTCAACAATTATTTTTATTTAAATATTTTCACTGTAGTAAATATTGCTGCATACTTGGAACTCCTGTGTTTTGCTAAAAAGACAATGACCAGGCAGCCATGTGATGGAATAATTTTTTCCAGACAGCCTGGCAGGCAACGAGGAGACGCAGGGTAGCTTTCCATAAACTGCGCAGTGTGGCAGAGATATTTACTCCAGGCAATGTGTAAGGCTTAGTGAATTAACACGCAAATTTACAACATTCAGACATTTAAAGGAAGGAATAATATGCAACACTGCAGCAGAATTATAATGTACTGTAATTGGCAATATCATATTTGCCAAAACAAATTTATACTTGTGTGCTGCTCATTCCACCATGAACTGGATTATATGTTATCTTATTTAATGTACAGTATATATCTGTTACTTCAATGTATATCTTGATATAGATATCAGCAGATGAATACAATATATATTGTGCAACAAATCAAATAGATTTCTATATCTAATTTTGAATTTGCTGTTATTAAGCATCTTTCCACTTATGAGCCCAATGTTTTTTACAGTGATCACCAATTTACTGTGGCTAAAAGACATATAGCATAAGCACAGAACATAACTTTCAAACCTTATCAGAGCTTTGCTTCATAATGCTATACAGTACAAATCAATATACACTGGATGATCTTTATTTTGTTCTATGTCAGCCCTGTTCTGAAATAGACTAATTCACTGGTGAAGGTTTTTGATGAATACAAGGTAGCTGGAAGGGGGTAGATTTGTAATGTGTGGTAGAAATTTAACATCTTATTAAAGAAAGAAACATCCTCTAACAGGACAGTTCAGTAATCAGGCAGGAGAAAAGCTGTTCATTGTATCTTTTAATGACTCCTCGGCAAAATGCCTTGGAGGGAGCATTCTTTAGAAGCAGTCTGTTACGGCATGGTCAGAATGATCAGAGAAACAAAGAATAAAGGTTCATTTTACAAACTGTTGAATTTACATACAGTGTCAATCAATGAATACATTTTACTCTGGTTGGTTCATTGGTTTACACCCAAATGATTTATATACAGTACAAGTCTACTGTATTATATTCTGGTTCTTCTTATACCACCCTTGAAATTTCTGTGCATATAACAATTGTCCATTCTCTTTTATAGGACATCTGCTAATTTCTTATTCATCTCTTATTCATTCTTCAGTACATTTTGTATATTACATCAACCTTTCTTCTGGTACATTATTTACTTGACCATCTCAGTATTTTTCCTAAACCAATTCTTATATTTCAGTGTACATTTTGTTGTTCACTTGACGTTTATCTGGTTTCCTGGTGTGCCTGAACAGGTTTCTGACATTTATTAAGCCTTTATGCTATTTCTTTAAGATGAATGCCATGCTACCCTAAAGTTATTCTTCCACGAATGGCACATCTACTTCAAGGCAGACCAAGTGCTATAACAGCAGAGAAGGCAGAGAACATGGCAAAGGCTTAGTACTATTCATATCCAATCAAATCAGTTTCTGAAAGCAATGTGAGAAAGCAGCAAAATCTAATGAGAATGTATAGTTAAAATATTTTTTATACACAAATAATAATGTCACACTTACTAGTTCATTAATTCTGCATAGTAGGTAAGTACCTTCATCAGTACCTTGCCTGCTTAATCCAGTTTAAGGTTGCTGGGGCCAGAGCCTTTATTACCACAGTGGATACAAGGCAGGGACAGATTCCTGAACCAACACATGCAATTTTATTTATTTATTTATTTTAATTTTTATTATAACTTCTAAATGGCACACTGTCACTGCTACCATAAAGCAGGCTTATGGTACAGTACAGTTTGTACTTTCTAATCTCCATAAGTCCCAATGGACTTTTCTATAGTTCTGCAGTTTCTGTGAGTCAAAGATCTGAATTAAAGGTTAAATGGCAAGTCTGAATTGGCCAAGTGAGTGTTGTGTATGTATTTGTGCTTTGTGCCCAGCACTACTGAGATGGGTGTTCTGCTTCTGGTTTTGCTCCCCACAACAGTAAAAAGGAAATAGTGGAAAGCAGAAAAATGGATTAGCCTCTTTTTCTTAGCGTTAGACCCGAGTGTTAGTTGGGCTGTAAAAACAGTGCTAAAAGCTTTGGTCTCGAGCGTCACTCGGGCAGGATTTATAGATACATCTTGTGCAAGCGTTAGACCCGAGGATAACTGTTCGGGAAATGTTCTAGGTGTGTCTTGCGTAAGTGACAGGCTCGAGTGTTACCCAGGCAACGGTGCAGACATGTTTCCTCCTAGCCTCATAATGGCATCTCAGAAGAAACAAATTTTCAGCAGCCCAGGTGTTGCACGCTCTTGACAGCAATACAGCAGTGATGACCAAGTGAATTTGTCTTCAGGCAGTGAAACTGGACAGTGAAATTGAAAGCAATTCTGATGAATCTGAAAATTATGCTCGTGTCTGTCGCACATGTTCAGTGTGCTGTTCGAAAGCTCATTAGTCTGGAAAGAAAATTCACAAGGAGTCACACTACTACTGTCTTGACTGTGACATTTGATTGTGTATCCCACTGTGCTTCAAGATATAATGCACAAACAACACATTTTGACAGTATATAAGGTATTAGCATTATTTTTATTATTATTCATTATTACTATTGGTATCTTTATTATACTTTGTATACTTCTGACTATGTACTTTTAGTGTTTTGTGCATTGTACAGTAGAAAGATAGATACTTTATTAATCCCAAGGGGAAATTCAGTTTCTGAAAGCAATGTGAGAAAGCAGCAAAATATGATACCATGATCACTAAGGTGGTTCTCCCAGGGCGAAGCTCATCCATTGCACTCCGGGTGTGCTGACCCCTGCGATTTCCCCAAATGCAGGAAACTCAACTGCATAATTTGTGTTAGTAGGGGACTGCGTTCGCGCTCTCCCTTGATTTTTTTTTTCTTCTTCAATGGATTTTAGCTCTTTAAGTATTTTTTTTTCAAGCCAAAAAATGCAATACTTTTTACATGTTTTTTGAGAAAAAATGTAACTCTAAGGAGGCTATAAATATATTCCTATGTTTTCTGGCTGACATTCACTAATTCAGTCTGCAGATATGAGAACTGCTTGGACTTGGCTGTGTGTATGAGATGTACCTCCTAAAGGAGGAGATGCACACTTTTTCTCATTTAGGAGCATGCTTATGGAGCTAATGGAATTTGAGAGAAAAACTTGTATAAGCAGTTCTAAACTGAGCAGCATATGCTGTTGAAGGCTAATAATAAAAGTTCATTATTAGTTTGATATCAGATTGAACCTTCATAAAATTACACCAGTCTACTGATTACTCACCTAGTAGCCATTTATGAACAATATTATTCAGTGCTGTTTTTTTTTTTTCTTTTAATTTGACATGAGTCTGAAGATACTAATATAGAAAATCTTTTTTATCTTGATTTCCTTTGTCATTCTTTTGCCATGGCAATTGTGCCACCCACAACCTGTGGTTTACTAATGATGTCAGTCTTGCCAATGCATGAATTCTGCAAGGCAGATATGTATATAGCCACATTTACCAGAAATCCCCGAGGGTACTATTTTTAGTCAAAAATTTATGGAGCCTCTGAAACAGAATACAAATTTTGACAGTGCAGTCTGAGAGACAGAGACAGCAATTCACATCTGGGCAGCAACCTTCAGTGTCAATAATGGCGCCTGGCAATGACTTTTCAAGGTGAACCCACATCCCTATCTCTGAAATGTTGCCACAGAGGAAGATGTGTGGCATAGTGAAACACAAGGCCGGTCTCCTTTTGAAATGGCTGAATCTAACAGCAATGTTTGCTTTTTGCCCTTCTTAAAATGAAATAGATATTCTGTTTTGTAATATGTGTCTAATATCAACATGTAGCTCTATACTCAGTAATACTTTTGACCTGAAAATGGATCTTTTCTGCAAGTTTTAAGGCTTTTTTTTTACATTGGGACCCTTGTACCCATTAGCTCCATTATAAACCACAAGAACAGTCTAGTTATTTTTTAAAATATATGAAATATGCTTTAATTAAGAGTGCAATTTCATGTGGCAAATTAATATATGCCATGATTTTAAAGAAAAAAATAGATTTGAAAAATACCAAAATTTCTCCTTTTAATTTTATAACTAAAGAATAATTTATTAGAAAAAAAAGTAAGTTTTACCCCACCATCTTACAGTTGTGCTCAATGGGGTACCAGAGCAAATATGAAACTAAACCTGTAAAACTTTCTAAATACATCCATTTAGAAGCAGTAAAAGTTAAGATTTCATAAAACATGCCTTTCATGCACAACAAAGCATAGATAAAAGTAATTAGTTGATATCACAGGAAAGGATGTGTACACACTTGCTTCATTAACAACAAGCAGTATGATATATGGCGTGGTTCAAACTGGAAGTGCTGAAAGTAAAGTGCCGGAGGCGGCAACACGAGCAATTTGCTGCACCACCTTAGCCACAAACATGCTTTGGAGTACCATGAATGTATGGAACTAAGATTGGCACCCTCCACGTCCTCCGGTAAAACTGAAAAAGCGATCAGACACTCGAGTCAGACGTCACTTGTAGACACATTTGCTAGAGGTACTGACTACGACAAAAAAAGCAAGCGGTGGATCGAGATAACCAACGCCATTACAATCCATATAGCTAACGTGTCAGTGGACAGAGATTGATAACATTAACAGAAAGTGTAGTTGGTTTACAAAAAATATATACTCTTTATTCCTTTTCTAAGACATGTTCCGTGCAATACAACTTTTGACAAACACCTCTGAATATTTTACTAAGTCTAAATGCCTCTTTGGATGGTTAAAAGTTTGATGTCAAAATTATAGTTTAAGTTGTTTGCAAAATTTGTTCAATAAAAAGGGTCTATATTTTGACTGCAACTGTAATGCAATGTGATTCCTTCTCGTCATTAGTGCCACCCCCTTGAAAACTATCACTTTATGGGGCTATGCAAACCTGTATTAATACTTGTGTGCACATTAATTTTTTTTTTGTGCAATGTACAATTCTCATGACAGTGGAATAGGTTATTCTTAGCCAGTCTACTACAGTAATTGCAGTGGAAAATGTGGTTAACATCCACTCATGCATGGGGAAAAAAATACTGTTGAATACCGTGAAACTGATATAATTTTGAAAAATACCGTGATATAGAATTTTGGTCATACCGCCCAGCCCTAGTTTAAATCATGAAAAAACACTAATAGTGTTGTTTCTATTCTTGTGGCAAATTTTAGACCTCAGTGTTATTCTGTTTTTGTAGATCCACAACAACTGGGGGTTTAAATACCGTGGAAGAATTTCTAAAGCTAGTCTGAACATGTATACAGTGAATGAACAGGATGACAATATGCATTATAGTACAAAATTTAATCTTACTGTTTTTTTTTTCTTTTACCATTTTAATAGTAAGAGAATGGCTATGAATGCCAAGTACAGTGGAACCTCGGTTCACAACCATAATTCGTTCCAAAACTCTGGTCGTAAACTGATTTGGTCATGAACCGAAGCAATTTCCCCCATAGGATTGTATGTAAATACAATTAATCCGTTTCAGACCATACGAACTGTATGTAAATATATATATTTTTTAAAGTTTTTAAGCACAAATATAGTTAATTAGACCATAGAATGCACAGCGTAACAGTAAACTAAATATAAAAACATTGAACAACAGAGAAAACTAACACTGCAATAGTTCGCGCTATAGCGCTACCAACTGCTGGCTAAAAACACTTTTTTTTAATGAGTTTTAAGCACAGGGAAAAAAATGAACATTTGAAAAAAAACGTAATTTAGTAAGCCACCAAGAAAAGTAACATTGCAACAATGCACGCTACGAACCGATCACTGTAAACAGAAGTGAAAACAAAATCAAGCCCAGTGCATTCTTTAACTGCCTTCCTACCTTATGCGTCCAGTTCTCTCTCGCGCGCTGCCTGTGTGTGTGCGTCTGTCTCTCTCTTGTGCTGCCTGTGTGTGTGCGTCTGTCTCTCTCTCCCGCTGCCTGTGTGTGTCTCTCTCCCGCTGCCTGTGTGTGTGCGTGTCTCTCTCCCACTGCCTGTGTGTGTGCGTGTCTCTCTCGCGCTGCCTGTGTGTGTAAGTGCGTCTCTCTCGCACTGCCTGTGTGTGTGTGCGTGTCTCTCTCACACTACCAGTGTGTGTGCGTCGTGCTGCCTGTGTGTGTGCGCGCGTCTCTCTCTCGCGCTGCCTGTGTGTGTGCGCGGCGCTGCCTGTGTGTGTGCGCGTGATCTTTCTCTTGCGCTGCCTGTGTGTGTGCGGGTCTGTCTCTCTCGCGCTGCCTGTGTGTGTGTGTCGTGCTCTCTCTGTCTTGCTCGCTGCACAGGAAATGCACAGGGAGAGACTGAACATGTACAAACCGAAAGGGAAACTGGCTTGTTTGTATACTGAGTGTGTGGTCATGAACCAAGGCAAAGTTTGGTGAACTTTTTAGTTGTAAACCGATTTGTACGTGTACCGAGACGTTCGTGAACTGAGGTTCCACTGTATATTAAAGCTACACATGCAACAAAAGTTAGTCTAATTTTCAAATTGCCTTAAATTGGGTAGAATAACCTTGACTCAGAAAGCAGGTGTATTAATATAACTCTTTGCCATATGCTGTAAGGTTTATTTGTACTTTTTTTTTTTTTAAGTTTTATTGAGTTTAAATGCCAAAGCACTGCATGGAAAACATGATTAAATGAAAAATACAATAACTACAACTTTCCAGGAAGAAAACAAAAAATTTAAAATGCTTTAAATCATAATCAACATTAAAACTTCTACCCCTACCCAGGCCATATAGGTATGTAAACAAAAGGCCCATTATAAAATAGTTTGTCATATACATGTATATTAAAACATTAAAAGGTAAATGAAACAGAGGCAGAGCCCTTGCAAACTCATTTTAGAAAAACATTGAGTTCTTATCAAATTCTGGAGAAGCGTTGCTATGTTCTTTGTAAAGAATTATTTTTCTAGTTTTATATTATATAAATCAACTAAGGTTTCTATCAACTGACGGGAAGGAAATTTTGGTTCATAATTGTGATAAGTAGAAAAAAAAATACTAGTTTGTACTAATTTTCCTCCTTATATATTCATTCTCAGTGCTGATGACAGAGAGGGCAAAGATGCACCCCATGCCAGTCCAGATTGTGAATGTACATAAAGAAGACCACACCTTTGAATTGGACATAGAGGCCCTGGAGAGTGTCCTGCTTCAGGATGGTGTCCGAGACCTTGATGTAGTTGTGGTCTCTGTTGCTGGTGCTTTCCGTAAGGGCAAGTCTTTCCTGCTTGATTTTATGCTACGCTACATGTCTAGAAAGGCAAGTGATTCATGTTTAATCAAATGTTATGTTAAAATTTTAATTTTTACCATGAAACAACTAATCTGTCAAGTGTGAATAATTTAAAAACTATAACCTGACATCACCATTAGCAGGAATGCAAATAAATTGTGCACTTAACACTTTTTTTAAAAATTTTTTTCAATTATTGTTGAATTCAATAAACCTTTTTACTTAAACATACATTTGTAGTAATATTACTTTCTTTTTAATTAACTGCAGTTTTTAAGTACAGTTGTTTATTTATACCGAGTAATTATAGTAACCAAAAGGTGACACAAAAATAAAAAAATTTCAAGGCCATTATATTTTCTTTTTTTTATATCACACATCAGATAAACTGACATTTTTAATATTTGAAACTGGAGATTCTGTGTGCTTTGTGCTTCTATCCTCCTTAGTTTCATCTCACTTTAGCAGAGCCAGACTGTTTGAACCCTCAGAGAAGTTATACCTATTTCTGGCTCAGATAGTGAAATAACTTGTAGCCAGGAGCTTTTATGAGTTGTTTGTAGAAGTCACTTGATGCACTTGTCTTTTGATCCTATTTCTTGAATGGATCTATTTAGTATGTGACAATAGTACACTACGTGAGATATCAAACATTCTAATAATTCTTATTTTTTCAAAGGTTTGTGGTACGGTAGGTGATTTTCCCAGAACAGGTCTTCCACTATACAAGGATGAAAGAGAAGTTGTTTGTCTAACCATTCCCCAAAAGAAGTTTAAAAAAAAAAGAAAGAAAAAAAAACTTACTAAAGAGTGATGTTAAGTTTTTGGTCAAATCTGTAGCAATAGAGAACGTGCCTCCATGTTTAATTTTTTAGGATTAGTTTGTTAAAGGCAGTCACTTGCCAATGAATCGTTACAATATTGTCAGTATCATATACAGAATACCCCAACAGCAACGGGGCTTCTTGAGGTCTTGTTATTTCTTGATGCAGAGATAAATGGAATTATACTTTCAATTTATTAGTCCAATCTCCAGATTTAAACCAATATATATGCATGAATTTGACTGTTCTACTTCAGCCATCAATCTTTAGTTTATATAAACAGTATAAATTCTGATTATCTCACTTTAGAACCTGGAGCCATACAGGGCTTTCCATCATTACCACTTTTACTTGCAATTGAGCCGGTTGCAGACTGTTTCTATAAACAGCCAACGATTCAGCAAAATATAAGTGAACGACTTAAGCAAAAATGTTTTTTTTAATGCCGGTGATATAGTATTTTACATCACTAATTCCATACTTCATTTTTGTTAAGAGTTCCAAGAATACCTTGAATAAGAGAATATTGTTTCCTGTAAATAGTTTTTCATGTCATCTTAAATGTTATCAGTTCTCTTTTCTCAAATCGCATACTTATTAATCACAACTGTACAAAGACTTGAAGACCTTCTCAGGTTTAATTTTATTAGCCTGTAGGAAAGTGTTAAACAAGACTTTAACATGGTCCAGTCTACATTCTATGTCATCTGTGAGAATTAACATTGTTAAAATATCATTCCAAAATTTTGACATCCTATAGTCCTTCATACATCAACAGATGTGTATTTTAAATACAGTTGCTATTTTGATCATTTGGTTCAAAAAAGAACACATAAAAATAAAAATAGTGGACCTAAAGCAGAGGGGAGAATGATGGTTAGCTAGCTCTCAACTGTACTACTGCTTTGCAAATATTAATAAACTATGGAAAGAATCAGAAAGAACTTAAATTATACTGATTTGGTTAGCCTTGGAAAGGAAGTCTTGCTCTAAATTTTCTCTTTTCCCTGTACACTAGTCTTAACTAGTTACTTTCGACAAAGCAGTGGTTTAGTACTTGTTCAGAATATGGTGTCAATGACACAAGCATTTTAAGATGACCCCATCGATTGCTGCCTTAGAAGACAAACATATATTTCTTCCTTCCCAAAAATAAGCAAATTTGTACACGTGGACATTGTTACTAGAAATTCTTTAGATTTCTTCTTTAGATCAATAATATATTTGCATCATTTGAATAATTGTGCCTCAATTATAAGCTTCCCAAAACAACAAAATTTTTGTTACTAAATGTAAGTTAGAAACTTTTCTAAAAGAAATGTGGTCAGTTTTACTAACCTTCCCTTAAAATATGAAATGAAAGCTATATTATGTAGCAGCAATGATGATATAGGTAGTACTGTATGTCCAAGGTAAACCAGATTTTTATCATGTTAGACCAGGGGTGGGCAAATTCATTCCTGGAGGGCTGCAGTGGCTGCAGGTTTTTGTTCCAACCCAATTGCTTAATAAGAAGCACCTATTGCTCTAGAAACACTTCTGCTTCATTTTAGTTATCTCCCTCGTTAAGATTATGAACCCTTATTGCTTATTTAAAGCTTAAACAGCTGCATTCTTGGTTTTTAATTGCTCCTTATTAGCAATAAGATGCAAATGACAAAAGAAACCCGCAGTTATCCATTTTGCTTGTTACCCTTTACACCTGTGTGTATTTATCGTGCACTATTTGGTTTAATTAAATACTTGGAAGGAAAGAGAAGAGAAAAAAGTGAAGGACTGAGAATTACCCATCCGTTTTACACTTCAAAGTATTTGGATGATATCCTTAGAATGGAAAAAAAAATCTAGGATATGAGAATGACTTGACATAGCAGAGTTAAAGCACTAACAAGCCATGAAATGTAATTATTGGCAAGGATTGTTTTCTAATTAAGCAACTGGGTTGGAACAAAAATCCGCAGCCACTGCGGCCCTCCAGGAATGAATTTGCCCACCCCTGTGTTAGACAATGATGGTAACTGGACCTTTCAAAGAGAATTTCGGAAAATGAATGGGATTAAGATACAGATAAAAAAAATTATTCATCAATTTGTGTAAAATATGGCTTAATTAGACTTAAAATTGTATGTATATTAAACCTATTTCTTTCAACTTGGATTATTCAAAATGTATGTGGGTCAAGACCCTAATGGTGAACTTGGTCACTTGATTTTTGGGAATGCCATATACTATCCTGTTAGAAAATGGATAGGCACATGTCAAGGCAAATTGGAGCTCACAAAACAGCGAGAAAGAGCTCTCCTTTCTTCAGCTTTGATTCCAGTCACACGCTTATTAGCTTCAAGCCAACTCACAAATACATCTGGTCAAAACTGCATTGACAAAGTGCAAGAAGAGCAGAGAGGGCGAAGAGAGACAGCACAAATTAAACAGAAAACAGTGTGACAGATGCAGAAGAACACTGTAGTAATGAGAGAGAGAGAAAGAGAGAGATGAATGTGCAGCAGGGGTTAAAACAGCATGGTTAGTGTCCCATCACAATTTACCAGGGCTGACAATGCTAGGGGAAAGCTGTCAGAGTGCCCCAAACCTCTATATATCTCTATTATAAAAAAAAAAAAAAACTTGGGACGAGATGTGATCTTTTAAAGAGAGACAGATAGAAGAGAGATATAGAGAGACACTTCAGAGAGACACTTTCATGTCCCGCAACACGGTCAAGTCACGTCATACTGACATCCTTTGGAAGCAAGTCCCATGAGACGGTGACCTTGGCAAGTCATGCCCTACTTAAATGTTTTCAAACAAGATCACGGTCATCTAACCTCTCAGTTGTTGGATAGAACTTCAAAAATGACTAAGGGAAGAAGGCAATTTATAAGTTAAAGATGACATGTCCACGACTAAGCGAAGAAGAAAGAGCAGCGCGTCAAAACGAGACCCAAAAGCATGGAGAGAAAACAATGCCCAAAAAATGCAAACAAGAATAATAATAATCTATGTGCAAATTCTGATAATAAGGAAAGTAAGCAATGACTAAGCGAAGAAGAAAGATCTGCAACATTACATTATTAATGCATATCTAAAAGTCGAAGCTAAACGTCTCGTCTTTATTAAATCGAATCAAGCAAAACTTAGAACGGAACATATGCAAGGTCTCATTGATCACGTTCAAAATTCAAATATCAGTAGTTCAGACAAATTCAAAATAGGTAAAGCAGTAATATTACCATCATCATATCAAAGTAGTCCAAGAGCATTGCAACAGTTATATCATGATGCAATGGCAATATCCTGAACTATTGGTCAGCCAGATTTATTTATTACAATGACATGCGATCCACAATGGCCAGAAATCCGCAGCTTTTTGAGAACAATGATACCGGCTACATCGGCTCTGGATATTCCCACTTTCATAAGTAGATTGTTTTATCAGAAAGTCTTATTTTTATTGAATGAACTCGAAACGGTGTTCGGTCAAATCAGAGCATACATTTACATGATTGAATTTCAAAAATGGGGTTTGCCTCGCATGTATTTATCGGTTACTTTGCAAAATAAATTATTAACTGCCTATGATGTAGATCAGTATGTCTGTGCTGAAATTCCAAACAGAGAAACCTATCCTGAATTGTGGTACAAAGTTATTAAACACATGTCTCACGGATCACATTTAAAAGATTCAGTATGTTGGGACTCAAAAGACAAAAAGCGTTTAAAGAAATTTCCAAAGGCGTTCATTCAAACAACAGATATGACTAAGGCTGGCTTTCCTGCTTATCGCTGAAGAGATAATCATCACAAAAAACACACTTATGGAAAGAAAAATGGTAAAATTGTGATGCTCGATAATTCAATGATTGTACCATATAACCTGCATTTGCTCAATCGATTTGATTGTCATATTAATGTCGAGTATTGTGCATCGGTTATGAGTATTAAGTACATCTACAAGTACATTTATAAAGGGCACGATAGAGTATGCATAACTTTATCGAAAGAGCAGTCTCAGGACGAAGCATATTTAGATACTCGGTACATCAGTGTAATGGAAAGCGGGTAGCATTTAATGGAATTGCCAATGCATGGTCGAAGTCATTCTGTTGAATTATTACTGATTCATTTACCAGGTCAGAATATGATTCAATTTAAAGAGGGCGAAGGAGCAGAAGCTTTAGAGGTAGTGAAAAATAGAAATACAAATTATTGACTTATTTTGAACTTAATAAAACAGATGTAAATGCAAAAGCATATACGTATGCGCAAATTCCTCAACATTACACATGGCAGAAACAAAAAAGAGTGTGGCATCCAAGAAAAATTGATTCCAAAAGTGTTGCTGCATTAAATAATGAATGACCAAAAGATATCAAATGGTTTCATTTAAAATTGTTCTTACGTGAATCAAAAGGAGCAACGTTGTATAAAGATGTTCTAACTAAATAGATGGAATTACTTATGGTGCCTTTCAAGAAGAGGCACGAGCAGCTGGGTTATGTAATTCGGACGACTATATGTTTGAAATGATGTCTGATGCCACTTCTGTAATGATGCCTGACAAATTAAGACACTTCTTTGTGTACTTACTTATGACGGGTGAAGTTGATGCTTTTAAATTGTGGGAAGCGTTCAAAGGACCATTATCTGAAAAGTCGAATGAACAAACAGCTCTTTCGAACATCAAAGAAATGTTAGAAGCAGAAGATTTAATGATGCAGCAATTTTAACTTCCACAAGAAATAAACGAATCAGAGGTAAAGAAAGAGATAACAGCAGACAACAATTTAACAGTGGAAGACCATAAAAAATTATATCAGAAAAGTTAAATCCAAATATTATTTTTACTGAAGTTTTAAGATAAAAATGAACATAATGCATATGTAACAATTCCAATGAAAAAAACAATCTCTTTAAATTGTATTTCCAGAAAAACAAACCTGGAGGTTAGCGAGTGAAGCAAGCAGGGGGTGGAATCCCCAAGTATATGTGTGTGTGTGTATGTATGTATAATATGTACAGTACTGTGCAAAAGTTTTAGGCAGGTGAGAAAAAATGCTGTAAACAAAGAATGCTTTCAAAAATGGAAGTGTTAATCATTTATTTTCATCAATCAACAAAATGCAGTGAATGAACAAAAGAGAAATCTAAATCAAATCAATATTTGGTGTGACCACCCTTTGCCTTCAAAAACAGCATCAATTCTTCTAGGTACACTTGCACACAGGTGTTGGAGAAACTCGGCTGCTAAGTTGTTCCAAACATCTTGGAGAACTAACCACAGATCTTCTGTGGATGTAGGCTTCCTCACATCCTTTCTATCTCTTCATGTAATCCCAGACACACTCGATGATGTTGAGATCAGGGCTTTGTGGGGGCCATACCATCACTTCCAGGACTTCTTGTTCTTCTTTACGCTGAAGATAGTTCTTAATGACTTTGGCTGTATGTTTGGGGTCATTGTTCTGCTGCAAAATAAATTTGGGGCCAATCATACACCTCCCTGATGGTATTGCATGATGGATAAGTATCTGCCTGTATTTCTCAGCATTGAGAACACCATTAATCCTGACCAAATCTCCAACTCCATTTGCAGAAATGTAGCCCCAAACGTTCAAGGAACCTCCAGCATGCTTCACTGTTGCCTGCAGACACTCATTATTGTACCGCTCTCCAGCCCTTCGTTGAACAAACTGCCTTCTGCTACAGCCAAATATTTCAAATTTTGACTCCTCAGTCCAGAGCACCTGCTGCCATTTTTCTGCACCCCAGTTCCTATGTTTTAGTGCATACTTGAGTCGCTTGGCCTTGTTTCCACATCGGAGGTATGGCTTTTTGGCTGCAGCTCTTCCATGAAGACCACTTCTGGCCAGACTTCTCCGACAGTAGATGGGTGTACCTGGGTCCCACTGGTTTCTGCCAGTTCTGAGCTGATGGCACTGCTGGACATCTTCCGATTTCGAAGGGTAATAAGCTTAATGTGTCTTTCATCTGCTGCACTAAGTTTCCTTGGCCGACCACTGTGTCTACGATCCTCAACGTTGCACGTTTCTTTGTGCTTCTTCAAAAGAGCTTGAACAGCACATTTTGAAACCCCAGTCTGCTTTGAAATCTTTGTCTGGGAGAAACCTTGCTGATGCAGTATAACTATCTTGTGTCTTTTTGTTGCTGTGCTCAATCTTGCCATGACATGAAACTGTCTTCCACAACCTCACCTTGGTAGCAGAGTTTGGCTGTTCCTCACCCAGTTTTAAGCCTCCTACACAGCTGTTTCTGTTTCAGTTAATGACTGGGTTTCAACCTATGTGTGACATTGATGATCATTAGCACCTGTTTGGTATAATTGGTTGATGATACACCTGACTAGAATCCTACAAAATCCCTGACTTTGTGCAAGTGTACCTATAAGAATTGATGCTGGTTTGAAGGCAAAAGTTAGTAGATAGATAGATAGATAGATAGATAGATAGATAACACCAAATATTGATTTGATTTAGATTTTTCTTTTGTTCGCTCACTTTGTTTATTGTTATCAATTTACAAAATGCAATCATTATTTATATTTCTGAAAGCATTCTTTGTTTACAGCATTTTTTCACACCTGCCTAAAACTTTTGCACAGTACTGTATATATGTATATATGTGTGTGTGTGTGTGTGTATATGTATATGTATATGTATATATATATATATATTATGTATGTGTGTGTGTGTATGAAGTAGATACACCTATCTCTTTGTTCTTGGTTAATAAAAAAGCAAATATTTATAATTATAGAAACTTATGGCCTCAATTCTTTTTATTACATAGTTTCTTTTTTAGACATCTTTTATTAATAATTTAACTTGTTCTACTTTTTCATCTTCTTCTTGATTGTCAGAAAATGACATGTCTTTAAGTCCATGGATGCACTTGGTTGTTCTTTTCCACACATCCTCTAGAATTGCTGTGCCTTTTCTGTAATGTAGTCTCACTACATATTACAGTATCTGAATACATCTACCTTTGATTTATTCAGAGAGGCTATTACAGTATGACCTAATATTGCCTGGATGATAAGAATGTTATGCTACTGTAAACCAAATCCTTTTCAGAGGTTTGTTGTTGTGTCACTGATTTTGTGCAGCAGTTTACATTTTTCTATATTAAGGTATATTTTATAAATGTTTACTTAGTTTTTAAAGATTGAGCAAATCTTTCTGAATTTTGTTTGCGTTTTCAGCATTTTCTATCCTCTAGTCCCTTTTCATCATCTGCATATGTGCCTTTTATAAAACTGACATATAAATATTTTACTATTTTATCCTTTCTTATTTCAGTAGAAACTTTAATGTTCACAGTTCTGTTCTGGCAGCAGTTTGAAGGCGAAGCGACAAAATTATATGTTGATTCAATGGGCTAATACAGTAAGGTTATCACTGAATACATGGTGTTCATCAATCTGTTAATGAGCCAGGCCCTTTCTGCCTTGTAGACGAGTCTGAAATCTGTGAGGCATAGATTCAACAGGGTGCTGGAAATATCACTTCTGGACTTTGATCTGTGGGCGGCACTGTGGTGCAGTGGTAGCGCTGCTGCCTCGCAGTAAGGAGACCTGGGTTCGCTTCCTGGGTCCTCTCTGCGTGGAGTTTGCATGTTCTCCCCGTGTCTGAGTTGGTTTCCTCTTTGTGCTCCGGTTTCCTCCACAGACCAAAGACAGGCAGGTTAGGTGCATTGGCGATCCTAAATTGTGTTTGTTGTTTGGGTGTGTTTGTGTGCTTTGCGGTGGGCTGGCACACTGGTTGGGATTTGTTCCTGCCTTGTGCCCTGTGCTGGCTGGGATTGGCTCCAGCACACCCCTGTGGTCCTGTGTTAGGATATAGTGGGTTGGACAATGACTGACTGACTGACTGTGATCTGTTCTGACTTGATAGCAGCATGCAGTTTGTGCAGATTTTTTAGTTGCAACCCTCCTGTTCCATCTCATTCCTAAGGTGCTCCATTGCAATGAGATGTGGGGACTGTGCCGGCAATTGGAAAAAACTGGAGTTGCTGTCATCTTCATGGAATCGGCTTGAAATGATGTCTGCTTTGTAGTGCTGTGTATTATCATGCCACAGGTTTTTGAAAATGGGCAGATTGTGTCCTTAAAGGCATTTACTTAGTCTGCAACAGTGGTTAGGTATGCTGTGGAGTTCAGGTTGCTATTAAAAGCCTAATTTATGAAAACATTAGTTGCATTAGAATAGAACCACAAGTCTGTACCGTTGACACAAGGCAGGATGGATCCATGGATTCATACTGGTTTTGCTAAATCTAACTCAACCATCTGAATGTTAGAACAGAAATCCAAATCCAGCAACATTTTTGAAATCTTTAGTTGTCCAGTCTTGATAATCACATGCTGACTGTAGCCTCCCTTTGTTATTATATGAGAGGAGTGGTACCAAACATGGTTGTCTTCTGCTCTATCCCATCTGCTCTAAGGTTTGATACGTTGGGTATTCAGAAATGTCCTGCAGCACAATATTGTTGTCATGCTGTTATCTGAGTATTTAAGTCTGAACGCATTTAGGTATTCTCCTCAGATCCTCTCTCATTTACAAGGTGCCACTGCCACTCAATGTAAGTTTTTCTTGTTTAGTCTGTACAGTTTATAGAGAAGAGTATGATATAGTGTTTGAAAATTCCAGGGAGGATGCTGTTTCTGAGGTGGTGGAGCTGCAATGTCCAGCTCTAACATTCATATCACAGTCAACGTTTTTTAGATGAAATGTTTTGCCTGTTCTGATGTTTGATTGATAAACTACTTAACCATATCTAGATGCTGTATATACTGAGTTACAGCCATGTGATTGGTTGTTTGGAAGAGAACACTAATATTTGTATTTTTTGGGGGGGGGGTTATACAAAATAAATTTAGAAGCACAAACAAAACATTTCTATTATAAAGATTATTGCTTTCACTTGAGCTTATCCTGTGCAAATATTGATGGCTGAAAAATTTGCATAATGCCCAAAAACTTCAGAAACTGGTCTCTTCCTATATGCTTGAGGACATCTACCAGGAAGAATTCTATGGTGGCCCACAAGTGCAATGCTCAAAAATAAATTAAATCATGCAAATACAAATGAGAAAACGCAGAAAGAAATTGAATACGGCAAAACAAATCGGAAACAACAAATGCAAATTGAACAACACACAAGCAAAATGACAACTGCACAAACTAAGAAGCATGAAACAAAAAGAGCAGCACATAACCCAAATGGAATCAGATAAACAAATGAAAACTAAATGTTCATCACAATCCAGTCCCAGCTTTTCAATGAGTATTGTCGTGGAACTGGTATTGTTATATACTTTAGCAGAAAAGATAACGTTTGCATAACTTCGAACACTCTTGGCCAAAGCATTGGCAGAGCCAACTTGGGTTTCATCAGTAAATGGGGTTGTATCCAGTAGAAATTTGACATGTCTACTGCAAATATAGCAGAGCAAATGTGATGTTTCAATATCTGATATAATAGTTTGGTCTAAAATCAGCCAACTAACAAATCGCATTTAAAAACAAATAAATAAATTGTCGCATATATCACAGACGATTGCTTTTGGTTGGCTATATGTATCCTAGAACACTCTGGCATCATATGAGTGTTTGCTTGCCGTCACGTTCTCAGCATTACGTCATGCCGACAAACTTATGTGTTTAATCTTTTAAATGGATCTCCACCAGGTATATAAAAGTTTTATGTCCAGTCATTAAAAAAATAGCTAAATAGACAGGAGACATTCGGTGTCACTGTATCCCATAATTGATTTATGATGTTGTGCCATCTGGCTTCTCATTTTCTTTTCATTTGTGGTAGCATTTAAAAGAGTGACCAGACTAAAGTATGAAGATAGTCATGAAAGACTTCGGGATTTAACATAAAACTGTTATACTTAAAAAGTAATGTCTTGCTCTTTTCATACTTGCTTTCTAAGTATGGTGATATCAAACACTGAAAATGTTTATGACTAAATATACAGCAAAATACCTGAATCACACCGGATCTGGGACCGAAACAATTTAAAGAGCTATTGCAACAAACTGTTGTGGGGAAATCCACAAAGTGAAATACAGTAATCCCTCTTCCATCGCGGGGGTTGCGTTCCAGAGCCACCCGCGAAATAAGAAAATCCGCGAAGTAGAAACCATATGTTTATATGGTTATTTTTATATTGTCATGCTTGGGTCACAGATTTGCGCAGAAACACAGGAGGTTGTAGAGAGACAGGAACGTTATTCAAACACTGCAAACAAACATTTGTCTCTTTTTCAAAAGTTTAAACTGTGCTCCATGACAAGACAGAGATGACAGTTCAGTCTCACAATTAAAAGAATGCAAACATATCTTCCTCTTCAAAGGAGCAAACAAATCAATAGGGCTGTTTGCTTTTAAGTATGCGAAGCACCGCGGCACAAAGCTGTTGAAGGCGGCAGCTCACACCCCCTCGTCAGGAGCAGAGAGAGAGAGAGTTAGAGAGAGACAGATAAAAAAATCAATACGTGCCCTTCGTGCTTTTAAGTATGCGAAGTACCGTGCAGCATGTCTTTTCAGGAAGCAGCTGCACAAAAGATAGCAACGTGAAGATAATCTTTCAGCATTTTTAGATGAGCGTTCCTATCGTCTAGGTGTGTGAACAGCCCCCCTGCTCACACCCCCTACATCAGCGCAAGAGAGAGAGAGAGAAAGTAAGCCGGGTAGCTTCTCAGCCATCTGTCAATAGCGTCCCTTGTATGAAATCAACTGGGCAAACCAACTGAGGATGCATGTACCAGAAATTAAAAGACCCATTGTCCGCAGAAACCCGCGAAGCAGCGAAAAATCCGCAATATATATTTAAATATGCTTACATATAAAATCCGCGGTGGAGTGAAGCCGCGAAAGGCGAAGCGCGATATAGCGAGGGATTACTGTAGTTTTGTATTTAATCCATGAATAATACCCAGAAATGACACTATTAAAGTGCCCCTAAGTCCGAATGTAAAGGGACCCTCTCCTCCAGTGGACACGCACTGTTCCAAGGAGTGGAAAAACCTGGAGATGCCATCTATGAAAGCAGCCCCGTGAGCGCAGACACTGCACTTTTGACTGCACAATCCCCAATAACTAAAGCTCATTGGTTTAGATGTTTGGCCTTTGGTGAGCATCATGTGTGACCTTGGGTGAGCGAAGTGAGACGGAGCCGTGTGGCATGTATGAGCTGAAGAAACAAACGTTATTTTTTAGGGCCATATCCCAGCATTCTGGCTTAAAGTGGCATGTCAGTAGCGTGTATACTAGTGCAAAAAAATAATGGCTGTATCAAATGTTTCTCAACACGGAGTGCTGTCGGCATTAAGTTATAGCTTCACTACCAATTAAAAATACTGAAATATGGTTGTAATACTTTAAAAACTGCTCTGGCAGAAAGTGCGTGAAGTTATGCAAACATTATAATTTCTGCCAATTTACACTATATAAAAATACCTAAAAAATGTAACAGATCTCTTTTACCTTTCAGCATTCTCACTTCCACCACACCACTCATTGAAAAGCTTGGATTAAATCATGATGAATGTTTAGTTTTCACTGTATTTTCCACTTTGATTTGGCTTATGTGCCCCTCTTTTTTCTTTCATGCTTCTCAATTTGTTTGCACAGTTGTTGTTTCTGATTTGTTTTTGCATTTTGTCACTTGTTTTCAATTTGTTTTTATGTATTTTGAATTGTTTTTGCATTTTCTTACTTGTTTTTGCAGTTTTTGGTTTGTTTTTGCATTTCCAGTTTGTATTTGATTTTTCTGATTTGTGTTTATGTTTCCAATTTGTTTTTGTGTTTTCCGATTTGTGTTTGCATGATTTCATTTGTTTTTGTGCATTGCACTTCAGGTCCACCATAGAATTCATGTATTAGTGAAGAATATTTTTTATTTAACCAACTTGTATACTTAAGTGTAGACTAGGTTATAAATTAGTTTTGTCTACTAAATGCTAAAGCGTAAAAAATGGTTAAAACTGGTAGTCTGTAACCATCCAAAATATATCTTTAAGGGTCATTCTATGTCAAATCAACAAATTTTTCCAGAAATCCCACATACTTCGTCTCAATTTTGTGAGGGTAGAAGGGGTGTCAAATTTTACATGGCTTTATTTTTCCATCAACTTCACAAGACAATATCTCAAGTACTAAACCACCTAGCAGGCTCAAATTTTACATACTGGTACCTTTATTGGTATCATACTTAACAAAATCAAAATGTTTGGTCCAGATGACACCACTTGGTAAGACCAGACCTTCAAAAATGGGGGAAAAATATTTTGCGTCTTTTGCTTTCAGAAAGCATATTCTAACTGATGCATCCTGCTGAAATTTTTTAGATACCTTCACAGGGCTTTTCAAAAGGTTATAAAGAAACAAACTGCATCAGGGTTTGACCAGCAGACCTCTCAAATGTGAAAAAAAAAAAATTGGGGTCAAATTTTCAGTCCAGCTTAATGCACTGTGGGAATGCCCAGACATTTTTCTAATTATTTTCCTGTATCCTATATGCTCCCTTCTTTATCAAAAAACAAGCCTGACTTTTCTTACGTGAATCTTTTTTTATATTCCATTCTAAACATGGATTAAACTCCCCATTTGTCAGTAATGACAATCATCAAGTTCTTCATCACTAACTTACGTATAGAATTAGTGGGGAAAAAATAAATCACCAAAGACACATTAAGCACAACACATGAACAACAGCTGCTTGATTTATTATTTAAATACAACACTAGTTATAATGAAATGTGAACATCTTGGTATTGCGGCAGCAGGAATGTGACCCATTTAATTTCTGTTTCAATTTAAGTGCAGAGTGTAGGGCATCTTTGTCTTTGAGATCAAGAAGGGACTGCCTCTCACTGACTGTTATGTGTACTAAGCAGTGCAATGACACACTGTAATGGCACCCAACAAATATAGTCTGTAGGTGCCCAATTCCATTTCACTCTTCTCACGAATCAACATCAATCCAGCATTTTTTTATCATACATGCACCCAACATAGCTTCCAGTTGGACACTGGTCTAACGTGAGGGACGCATTTAATTCATCGGGAGTGTGATCGTGTGAGGGCAGGATCCCAGCTGCTGCTTCAGTGGTGAATATTCAGTCAGTCAGTTAACTGTCTTCACCAGACACCCAGCTGACTTTGTGTTTGCCATCTTGTGTAGGGATATAACAGTAGTATTCTCTAGTACCAGGTACTCTTTTGGCCACAAAGAATCACATTCCCTGTTCAGCCTCATGAAATAGGACATTGTCATTTGATATGAAAGAAGTTTGACATTTTTGATAACTTACTGATTGAAAACTCAATGATTACCATTATTGACACATGGAGCATTCAGCCTATGTTTAGGATGGAAAATAAGCATGAAAGATTTGCATAAGAAAAGTAAGGTTAGTGTTTTGAGGAGGAAGGGACAATGTAGAATAAATGAAAAATATTTTTAAAATTATCTGCACATTCCCACATGCCGTTAGGGTGCTCTGAAAATGAAATCCAAAGTGTTTTTTTGGATTTGAGAGGTCTGCTGTTCAAACCCTGATACAGTTATTCTCTGTTTATTGCTTTTTCAGAAAGCCTATACTGTATAGTTTTCTGAATAAGGATATATTGGTTACAAATATGTCTTTCTGAGGACTAAACATAGCTAAACCAAAAACTCCAATTAAATTTTGGTCAATTTCAAGGGGCTGCTTCGACCATGCAGGGTCATCTGGACCAAATGTTTTAATTTCTTCACATATTATATCAATTAATATACCAGCATGCAAAGTCTGAGCCTGCTCTGTGTTTTATGTCTTCAGCCATGGACTTGTGAAATTTCATTTAAAAAAATGAGGCAGGATAAAATTGACACCCCGCCCACCCCACCCCCACCCCACCCCCTCAGTAAACTGGCTGAATCTTGGAAAGTATTGATCTTGCATCAAAAAAAATTACGGAGTGTCTCCTGACTAACATGAGTACACTTGGTAGTTTTTCCAAAATTTTTGAGTCCGAAGTGCTTGGGACTTTGGTTGATTTGACATGGAATGACTCTTAACTAAGAAAATGCATACATTAGTACATTGTTAAATGAGAGAAGCATAAATAGCTTATGAAATTAGTTTTTTTTTATCAATTCAAGACTTTGGTCTGTCCTCTTTGCAACATTTATTTGAGGTTATCAATGAGAAGAACATAATTAATGTCACTACCTCATTTGCCAGTTACTGCTTTTGATTTAATAGCTGACATATATTTTGAAAATTCAGCTTTTCATGTTTTTCGGATAATTTATACCAAAAATAACTCTATGCCTCTTCTTTTTTGTATTTCTTCGGCAGAAGGAGGCTGACTTGTGGCTTGGTGGGGAAGATGAACCTTTATCTGGATTTTCTTGGCGGGGAGGTTCTGAGCCAGAGACAACAGGAATTCAGATCTGGAGTGAAATATTTGTGGTGGAGAAGCCCAACAAGAAAAAGGTGTTGTATTTTATAAAAGTAAATTAAAAAACTGGAAACATGCTCATGGTCCTTGACTATTATCAAAATGAATGTATGCTACTCTTTGTATGAAGTTTGCAAAGTAGTTGCACATTCCTGATAAAACTGCATGTACTGTGTATTTAAATGTTTCTCTGCGTTGACCAGAATGAAGCACCAAAGAAACAAATTAATTTTACATTCGTATAAAACCATTTGCACTATGTACCCATTGACTGAATACATAATAAAATGAAATGTATAATGGTGTATGTTAGAGGTAAGTATCTTTGGAAAAAGTACAATTCATAATCTGCTGATTTTGAGTAGCTGCAATAATAAAAATCTGCATTCAACAAGAGGTATGTGTGGGGTACTAACAGTGTATAAACTATCCAAATATAGAAAAATGTTCCTTGGTGCTGTGAAATCTTGGAGGTAGTTCTGTTAATACAGATGGTTGATATTTCCAGCCTTTGGTACAGAATCACAGTGTCAGCATGGTGCAATTTGATCGTTTCTGTGAAAAGATCTGAAATGAAGTACCGGTATAGCAACAGAAACTTAAGCATTCACACTCTAAGGTATTTTTCTTTGCAAAGTTCATAATTTATACTAGAAATGTTATTGTTTTGTGCAAATAACAAAAGTAGCTGGTGAATTCTGTTCTGTAGGATATTGGTGTGTTGATTCCAGATTTTTGCTGTTAACCAAAACCGTCTTAGTCATTATTATTTACACTGTCTCCCTGCAGATGTACAATAATACTTTATTACTTTATAAGCAGCAGTTTGCTTCCCTAATATCATTGTTAATTGCAGTATATTAATATAATTACTTCCTTCCTGAAATTCATTCCTTGCTTATACATGAAACAGACTTAACATTTATTAAACGAGAAACTAATATTTTGTGCAGTTTTGCAGTATTACACAAAATCAATACCAGCAATTATGAATGTAAAAAATACAACTCACCTCTTTGCCGCTTTATTAGCCTAGTTTACCTAATATTGTGCCGTTTATTGTCTCATATATATAAGTGCATTTCAGACATGGTGGTGTGGCCAATGCCTGTCTTGGTGAAAATAAATTCTGCAACTTTGCATTTTGTTCTGTACAGGTGGCTGTAGTGCTGATGGACACTCAGGGTGCTTTTGATAGCCAGTCAACAGTGAAGGATTGTGCCACTATATTTGCTCTTAGTACTATGACCAGTTCAATCCAGGTGAGACAAAACATTTGCTTTTCATATATACTGTAAACAAAGTGAGTATGCAATATATATTATAAATGTCTAATCATGCATAATATATGTTTGCATGCAGTTCAATAACTTGCTTATTCGTGTATGCTTTACTTTGAAGGTCTATACTGTAGTTTAAGTCTTTAAATCTCAGCAAAACCCTAAAGTCACTCTAATCAATGTTTGTGGCAGCTTATCTTTAGTTTTGGAATATATTTACAGGCTAGTACAATATGTAATCAAAAATTTCTCTTATAATTGTTTTTTGTAGTGAGCTTACACAGTTGAGGTTTGGTTTGTTTGCAAAATTAATAGATACAGGCATAAAAGTTATCAATAGGTTGAATTACTGATCATAGCAGGAGCTACTGACTGGATTACTCTGAGGGGCCCCAACTTAACGATAGCTTGTTAAATGAACAGGGTTTATAATTCCATCCTACTGTATGTGGATATACTGTATTTCATTTTCAGGGAATATTCTACTTGAATATCTACTTTCTAAATGACTTTCTACTAAATTAACTGCTCATCTTATTTTAGTCAGCCAGTCCTTACATAGATAGTGAATACTATAGTTTAATTCATAATTTAAAACATAAGGTAAATATGGGTGTTTACATCAAATCTGCCCAAAACAGTTTGGATGATGGGTACATATTGCCTAGGAATATAATATCAAGAAAGTGTAAATGGTCAATCATTAAAAAGTGTTGTACTGAATTTCATGCAAAACAAGTACAAATGGGTAGAAACCTCTAAGTAGCGAATACCCACAAAACTGAAAGAGCAATCCCTAGAAGTAGTCAACTGTGGGTAATAAATATCTTGAAATTATTCTCAAAGCTACTGTGTTGTTTGAAATAATTTTATAGGACAAGCAGAATACAATGGTATTGTGAAGAATTCAGTTTCTAAGTAATGCTTAAGGGTATCAGGTCATGAAGATTATCCTAAAGCTAACAAGTAACAAGTATAGTCAAGCAAGCTGAAAGTTAATGTGAATGAGCTCATCAAGAATTTTCAGATAGAAGAAGACATTGCATTTATATAGCACTTTTCAAGACACTCAAAGCGTTTTACATGGAGAAAGTAGAGACACTTTCACCACCACCAGCAATGTGCAGCATCCACAAGGATGATGCAATGACAGCCATTTTCCAACAGAAATCTTACCACACATTAGTTATTAGATGGTAAAGAGGTCAGAGACATAGCCAATTATAGACAGGGGATGTTTAGGTGGCCAGAATGACCAGGCTGCGATGGGCAATCTAGCCAGGACATTAGGAAACACCCTACTCTTTACGAAGAATGCCCAGAGATTCTTTATGACCACAGGGAGTCAGGTTGTATATCTCATTTGAAGGACAACACCATTTTTACATCATAGTGTCCTGGTTACTGCACTTAGGCCTTGTGTTCTACACACAATCCTCAGGGTGAGCACCCACTGTTGGTCTCCACCCACACGTCTTCCAGCAGCAACCCAAGCTTTTCCTAGATGGCCTCCCATCTAAGTACTGGCCTGGCCCAAGCATGCCTAGCTTCAGGTTGATTACCTGTTCTGAAGTGCATGTAGTATGCACAAGCTCAAATGAATTTTTGTGAGTAGCAAGGTATTTGAAAATAAAGTTTATGTACCATGTGTGACATTGTGAAGACATGGAACAATAAGCATTTTGTCTTTTTTGTTATTTGCTACTCAGAATGTGTATTTTATTTTTTTACAAGCGATTTAAGATTTAACATGTCTGACATGCCTTCAGCCAACACTGTTATATTTGCATTTGCATTTAACATTAAATACTATATGTCTGCGTGTATCAGTTGTTGCAGATTTACTTGAAATATCCAGGGGAATGAAATTTATTCAATTAAAAACCAGATTTCAGGTATAATACTTTGATAAAAGCAGGTAATTCTTAAGTTGCTTAATTAACATTCCAACTGCCTGATTCAGTATAAAAGTTTAGGGCTTTCAGTATTTGGCAGGATCAGAAGAATAGAACTTACTGACTTATTATAAAGGAGTGATTGTTAGGGCATAACTGGATAGAGCGTCAGCACCTAAAATAAATTACCAGTGCTTTACAAGGAGCAAGATGAAATTGACATACAGTAGTAGTCAAAAGGAGGAACTGTGCTAGAAAATGCATAATCTTGCAGCGTAATGTCACCGTATACTATAAAGTGGCAAGAATGAATAGGGAAACAGCAAATACAAATTTCATATATGTTGTAAGCAGACAGTTTCATCAGCAGTGGTTCCTTAATAACTCTTCATAATTAGGACTTAGTTTGAAGTGTAACAACTACACATTATAGAGTACAGTTACAGTTTTGTGAAAAACAGAGACAATTTACTGATGAGCTTTAGAAAAGTGTGATGTGGTCAGATAAATAATTTTTCCCTCTCTTTTTCAAAATTGCAAATGCGGCACACAGAAACAACATTACATGTGTTAATGTTTGACTATAACAGTGACAGGCTCTGCTATTCCCACAGTCTTATGATGTGTATTTTCTAAACCTGTAAGTTGTCACTCACCTCCCAGAAGGAAACTCCAATAATTCATTAGTCAATGATATTGTCTGGTCACCTTTAATCCTTTATTGGAGCATTTCTTTTTTAACATATGAAGGTGTCTTTCAGAAGAAGCATTAAGCTCTAATTATAGTGAGCATGAGAACCAAGTTATCCATTCTATGTGTCATGACCCTTTCACTCGTTGGATTGCATCCATTTCGTGTATTTATGGGAGACCCTGAAAAGGTATTTTAGATAGCATGTTATTCTTTATTCAGCATAGTACAAGCTCTTTCCATGATGGAAACTTTCAGAGAACCACAAACACTGGTAAATTTTGTCACATGGTTAATATGCACTGTTTGTCTACTTGTAGTGAGATAAAATGTTGTGGTGCAATCATAGAAGTCATCTTGGATACATTCAACAGCTCAGCAACATTTCTGCAATAATTCAAAATGTCATTGTAGTTTAGTGTTTAAAGAAATGATGGTTTACTTGTCAGATGGCCTTCCTAATTCAAATTAATTTTATTTCTGTATTTATTTTATAACCTTTTAGGTATTTTCATATCATCAGAACCCAACATAGTTCAGTCTTCCAAAGATTTTTTTTTTTGAATTAGCAATATAGTTTATCCATCCATCCATTATCCAACCTGCTATATCCTAACTACAGGGTGACAGGGGTCTGCTGGAGCCAGTCCCAGCCAACACAGGGTGCAAGGCAGGAAACAAACCCCGGGTAGGGCACCAGCCCACTGCAGTAATATAGTTTATATTCTCTGAATTAGATTAGAGATTGTTATAGTTTTTAATGTACAGGTTCACTAAAACTTGTCTTACTCTGTTTTAGATTTATAATCTCTCCCAGAATATTCAAGAAGATGACCTTCAGCAGCTGCAGGTATAAGTTTAAAGTCATATCCTAATTTCCTAACCTGCTCTTTCAATCCTCTTTTTTTTTTTAATGAACTTGCAACATGTGCATGCTGCTCACTGCTTGGTGTAACATATCTTATATATAAATGTCTATGCGTGGAAGTGTGTGTGTCTGTCCAGCCTGGAAGTGAGAGGTGGAGTCAGGATAAGGGATCCACCTCCAAGGAAACAGAAAGCTTGCTTAGCTGCTAATAACACAAGCAAGGCCAGCACATCAGCAAAACGAAACCTCAGAAGTAAGACAAAGTCACTTAGCCACTAAAATCGGCAAAACGGTATCTCTTTTACTTCCCATGGGCTCACCACCTATGGGAGGGGCCAAGGAGGTCGGGTGCAGTGTGAGTTGGGTGGTGGCTGAAGGCGGGGACCTTGGCGGTCCGATCTTCGACTACAGAAGCTGGCTCTTGGGACGTGGAATTTCACCTCTCTGAAGGGGAAGGAGCCTGAGCTTGTGTGCGAGTTTGAGAGGTTCCGGCTAGATATAGTCGGGCTCACCTCGACGCACAGCTTGGACTCTGGAACCAATCTCCTTGAGAGGGGCTGGACTCTGTACCACTCTGGAGTTGCCCTCGGTGAGAGGCGCCGAGCGGGTGTGGGCATACTTATTGCCCCCCGACTTGGAGCCTGTACATTGGGGTTTACCCCGGTGGACGAGAGGGTAGCCTCCCTCCGCCTTCGGGTGGGGGGACAGGTCCTAACTGTTGTTTGTGCGTATGCACCGAACAGCAGTTCGGAGTACCCACCCTTTTTGGAGTCCCTGGAGGGGGTGCTAGAGGGCATACCTTCTGGGGACTCCCTTGTACTGCTGGGAGACTTCAATGCTCACGTGGGCAATGACAGTGAGACCTAGAAGGGCGTGATTGGGAGGAATGGCCCCCCTCCGATCTGAACCCGAGTGGTGT
This sequence comes from Erpetoichthys calabaricus, assembly GCF_900747795.2. Taxonomy (NCBI): domain Eukaryota; kingdom Metazoa; phylum Chordata; class Cladistia; order Polypteriformes; family Polypteridae; genus Erpetoichthys; species Erpetoichthys calabaricus. The sequence goes on from NC_041394.2 coordinate 80,640,761, forward strand.
TTTGTTATTGGACTTCTGTGCTCGTCACGGATTGTCCATAACAAACACCATGTTCAAGCGTAGGGGTGTTCATATGTGCACTTGGCACCAGGAGAGGGGCGGAGCTGTCAACTGATCACCACCTGGTGGTGTATTGGCTTCGATGGTGGGGGAGGATGCCGGTCAGGCCTGGTAGGCCCAAACGTGTTGTGAGGGTTTGCTGGGAACATCTGGCAGAGTCCCCTGTCAGAAGTAGCTTCAACTCCCACCTCCAGCAGAACTTCGACCATGTCCTGAGGGAGGTGGGGGACATTGAGTCCGAATGGGCCATGTTCCATCCCTCTATTGTTGAGGCGACTGACTGGAGCTGTGGCCGTAAGGTGGTTGGTGCCTGTTGTGGCGGCAATCCCCGAACCCGTTGGTGGACACCGGCGATGAGGGATGCTGTCAAGCTGAAGAAGGAGTCCTACCGGTCCCTTTTGTCCTGTGGGACTCTGGAGGCAGCTAATAGGTACTGGCAGGCCAAGCGGAATGTGGCTTCGGTGGTTGCTGAGGCAAAAACTCAGGCATGGGAGGAGTTTGGGGAGGCCATGGAGAACGACTTTCGGATGGCTTCGAGGAGATTCTGGTCCACCATCCTGCGTCTCAGGAGGGGGAAGCAGTGCAGTGTCAACACTGTATATGGTGGGGATGGTGCGCTGCTGACCTCATCTCGGGATGTTGTGGGTCGGTGGGGGGAGTACTTCGAAGACCTCCTCAATCCCACTAACATGCCTTCCAATGAGGAAGCAGAACCTGGGGACTCAGAGGTGGGCTCTCCCATCTCTGGGACTGAGGTCACCGAGGTAGTCAAAAAACTCCTTGTGGCAGGGCCCCGGGGATGGATGAGATATGCCCAGAGTTCCTCAAGGCTCTGGATGTTGTAGGGCTGTCTTGGTTGACACGTCTCTGCAACATCGCATGGACATCAGGGACAGTGCCTCTGAATTGGCAGACCGGGGTGGTGGTCCCCCTATTTAAGAAGGGGGACCGGAGGGTATGTTCCAACTACAGAGGAATCACACTCCTCAGCCTCCCTGGAAAAGTCTGTTCGGGGGTTCTGGAGAGGAGGGTCTGTCGGATAGTCGAACCTCTGATTCAGGAGGAACAATGTGGTTTTCGTCCTGGTCGCGGAACAGTGGACACCCTTAGCAGAGTCCTGGAGGGTGCATGGGAGTTCGCCCAAACCAGTCTACATGTGTATTGTGTACTTGGAAAAGGCATTCGACCATGTCCCTCGGGGAATCTTGTGGGGGGTGCTCCGGGAGTATGGGGTAACGGACCCCCTGATAAGGGCTGTTCGGGCCCCTGTACAACAGGTGTCAGAGATTGGTCCTCATTGCCGGCAGTCGAACCCGTTTCCAGTGAGAGTTGGACTCCGCCAGGGCTGTCCTTTGTCACCGATTCTGTTCATAATGTTTATGGACAGAATTTCTAGGCGCAGCCAGGGTGTTGAGGGGGTCCGGGTTTGGTGGACTCAGGATTGGGTCACTGCTTTTTGTGGATGATGTTGTCCTGTTTGCTTCATCAGGCCGTGATCTTCAGCTCTCTCTGGATCGGTTCACAGCTGAGTGTGAAGCGGCTGGGATGGGAATCAGCACCTCCAAATCCGAGACCATGGTCCTCAGCTGGAAAAGGGTGGAGTGCCCTCTCAGGGTTGGTAGCGAGATCCTGCCTCAAGTGGAGGAGTTCAAGTATCTCGGATCTTGTTCACGAGTGAGGGAAGAATGGAGCGTGTGATCAACAGGCGGATCGGTGCGGCGTCCGCAGTGATGCGGGCTCTGCATCGGTTTGTCGTGATGAAAAAGGAGCTGAGCCGTAAGGCAGAGCTCTCAATTTACCAGTCAATCTATGTTCCTACCCTCACCTATGGTCATGAGCTATGGGTAGTGACTGAAAGAACGAGATCGTGAATACAAGCGGCTGAAATGAGTTTCCTCCGCAGGGTGTCTGGGCTCTCCCTTAAAGACAGGGTGAGAAGCTCAGTCATCCGGGAGGGGCTCAGAGTAGAGCCGCTGCTCCTCCGCATCGAGAGGAGTCAGATGAGGTGGCTCGGGCATCTGATCAGGATGCCTCCTGGACGCCTCCCTAGTGAGGTGTTCCAGACACGTCCAACCGGGAGGAGGCCCCGGGGAAGACCCAGGACACGCTGGAGGGACTATGTCTCCCGTCTGGCCTGGGAACGCCTTGGGGTTCTCCCGGAAGAGCTAGAAGAAGTGACTGGGGAGAGGGAAGTCTGGGTATCTCTGCTCAAGCTGCTGCCCTCGCAACCCGATCTCGGATAAGCAGAAGAGGATGGATGGATGGATGGATGGTATCCCTTTTAGTTTTCCTCCCGCCGCTAATACATAAGCGAGACGAGCATGTCAGCAAAACTAAATCTCCAAAGAAAGACAGTCACTTAGCTGCTAATGCACAAATGATGCAAGCATGTTGGCAAAACAAAACCTCCTAGGAGAGAGATGCCCAGAGTAGTTCCTTTCAATTTCCTGACATCTCTACGTTTCAATTTTTTTTCTGATGATTTAAATAGTTTCTAGAATATATATAGTCTCCACAGTTTTGTAAAAATTATTTAAAAGATAACAAAAAAGAATACACTTGTGATTGTTTCATTAGCCATATACAGACTGATAGAAATAGTGATAATAAAAGCAAGTTTTCCAAGAAAAATTGGGGAGGGGATTCTTGATAATATATAGTTTTCAAATTTTTCTAATTCTATATACCAGTACAGCCATTATAAACATGGAAAAATTGATTTCTTTACTAATACTGAATAAGTGTTTAAGAGCAGCTATGCGGCAAACTACTTGTTTGGGATTAAAATGCAGATAACACATGTTAAATATCTCTTCTCAGATACAGTATGTACATTTTTTAACATACTTGCTTGGTGTTTGAGCTTATATAATTCATATAGGCCTCTGTTTAATGAGAATGCTAGAAACATGAATTAGAATGCAACATGTACAGTAACCCCAAATAAAACTAGAAAGTTGCAGTCAACTCACAGCAGGAAGATCTTGCTCTCAGTAAAATCATATGTGGCATAAAGTGATTGTAAAATGAAATTGGACATAATGGACAAAGGAGGGTCAGGAGTTAGACGGATATATTTTATCTTAACTTTTTTTTTTAAATGTATCCTAATTTATTATTTTGTTTACATTTCTAAATGTAATAAACAAAAAGTTGGAGCTTTCCAAAAATGGAATGGGATTGCACGCTTTGTGTAATTTTGCCATTAGTTAAATATAATCATCTGGAAGTCAGACTGGTCAGCATGGTGATTTTTTTTTTTTTATGCCTAATGTATGTTTGTTTTAACAATCATAAAGTAAACACACAGCAGATTTTCATGTGCAAATAAAATCAACCAAATAGAGTAAGCCTAGAAAATTTTAAAATAAGTGTATGTGACAGCTCAAAGTGTGTAGTACACCAAGAAAATCTTATCATTGTTTTGATAGTAAGTTTCTTTTACTGTTGTACATTATAAAGCAAGACAACTAATCATGTTATCTTTTTATAGCATACTAATGAAGCAATTTCATGAACAGTACTAACACACTCATACTTCACATTGGACATATAAGAGTTGTACTTTACGTGGCTGTTATAACTTGGAAGGTCATGTGTTTAGTTCTTTCATGCAAGCACGTTCCCCAGTACTGCCAGTCAGTACAGAAAAAAAAATGCTTTTGTGAAATCAGCAGTGTAGGAATTTTTATGGTAACATCTTCTGACATGCAGTGGAACTGCAAAGTAAAATGTAAATTACTAAACACAAAAACCATTAACTATTGCTAATAATAAAAGCAAAAGATGACATTGCTTAACACATTATTCGCTTGAGTTTCCAATTTTTTTAAACTAAAGGGTCTTTAAAGAGTTATGCTTTAAATATGACAGAATAAGTGAAAATAAATAAATCCCAGGGTCTGGAAAGAAGATTATATAGGATTTGTAATGTCATAATATTTAACTTTCAGAAGTATTATAAACAGATGTAAATTATTCTAATCACAAAGTGACTACTTGCTCTCACTAATCTTAATATTCTTTTCCTACAGTTGTTTACAGAGTATGGCCGCCTTGCTTTGACTGAGATATCCCAAAAACCATTCCAGGTATGTGATACTTTTAAGTGATGATTTCAAGCCATAGGTGAGTTTGATGGTTATTGTGAACTCTATGCCTCATTCCTAATATAGAAAGTAGAATGTACAGTAGCCTACAGTATCTGAATTCCTACAGGTTAGCTGGTTGCCCAACCAAAGTGTCTCCATTTGTTTTCTACTTGTATTGTTCTATTTAAGGGTAATATGTTTTTTGCCTTCCAGCACCACTTTTATCCACATAATCTTTGGTGTTTCTCTTGTTTTCTTTCTTTCCACATCTCTTCATATTTAATCTATAAATGTAGTCTTTCTTTGCCGGTACTTACTTAAAACCTTGTTCTCCTCTCTGTTTGAATTATTATCTCCATGCCATTTCTCCTACCATAATGTATACCTTTCTCTCCCTCTCATATCCTGATTATTTATTCTTATCTCAGTGCTTTCGAGTTGCTTCATATTATGTCGTCATAAACCTACACATATAACTTTAACTACCTTATGGCACGATTTTAAGCCCAGTTTGCAGTTGTCAACTGATTTTTCTGTGTTGACTCAAATTTCATTTTCATTGTTTCACTTGCAGTGTGAAAATGGTTGCGATGACTGATTGTATCTCCTGATTGGGCTGTTGCACAACTGGAAGAATTTCTGCTATGTCAGATATTTCAGTGAGCAGTCTTGTAGCGTGAGCTGTCTCAAAGCTGATTTTTCTCTACCAACCAGGGAAGAGTAACATAATAAAACACAGGATAGAACCTGCATTTTTTCCACACTGAAACAATGCACTAGTGTTTTCATTGATTGAAAATGTAGGTGTAGCGAAGACAATAGGTGGAGACAAATGTCTTTGTTCTTAAACAAAAATAGTAGTGGGCATGTAGCCTTAGGACCTGGGGACCCGGGTTCGCTTCCCGGGTCCTCCCTGCGTGGAGTTTGCATGTTCTCCCCGTGTCTGCGTGGGTTTCCTCTGGGCGCTCCGGTTTCCTCCCACAGTCCAAAGACATGCAGGTTAGGTGGATTGGCGATTCTGAATTGGCCCTAGTGTGTGCTTGGTGTGTGGGTGTGTTTGTGTGTGTCCTGCGGTGGGTTGGCACCCTGCCCAGGATTGTTTCCTGCCTTGTGCCCTGTGTTGGCTGGGATTGGCTCCAGCAGACCCCCGTGACCCTGTGTTCGGATTCAGCGGGTTGGAAAATGGATGGATGGATGTAGCCTTAGTTTAAACTTTGAATAAAGGGACACCTTTTGGAGGAAAAATTAAGATACAGATGGAATTTTTAATCTAACTCTATTAGAATGTACATGTTTGGGCAACTTAGTCTAGTGGAATTTACAAGGCTACAAGTCTATTTATCACCACTGATTCACTGCAAAACCCTGCCTGTATGTAAGCAGTTGCACCAAAAGGATTGTAACTGTTTTCTAAATAGTTGTACTTTAAAGTTTTCTTTCTTAGAATGAATGGAACAAGTTTCCAAATAATAACACAGGTAAACTTTCAATTATTTTTGGGTTACTGTAGGTATAATTGTAAAAAAAAAATACCTAATTTAATAAGTAGTATATATTGGTCTTTCCCAATAAAATTAGAAAATATTAAAGAAAAAAATCAATGCCTACTGAAGTAAATTGTTTTGCTTCGTTTTCAAAAAGTCATGTTTTTTTTTTTTTTTTTGGTAACCTGAGCAAGTAAGTGCAAATTGCTTGTTGTCACAATGTATTTAGAATAACTTTTGCTTTATTTCTTAGTCGCTGGTATTCCTAGTTCGTGACTGGAGCTGCCCATATGAGTATGATTATGGTGTAGATGGCGGAATGAAATTCCTGGATAAACGCTTGCAGGTACACACAATAATATTTGTAGATGTAAAGAGTTGTAACCATTTAGTCCATTTTATAACATAATGATGTTGAAATCTGTATTTTAGAGAAGTATGCTTATGAATCATCTTTTACTGAAGAGGGACATGGTTATTATGCAGCAAAACTTTGCTTGCATGAATGGTTTTAATACAACTTCTTTTCTAATGCATCTGTTATTGAGCCTGCTCATCCTGTTCACAGTTGTTGGAGCCTAGGTTCATACTGGCAAAACTGGGTACAGAGCATGGACCAACCCCTAATGTGGCCCATTTCATTGTGCACTCATGCACATAACCACATTTACTCGTATCTCAAGATGTGCACCTTTGGGATGTAAGAAGAAATGTCATAGAGTCATAGTTTTGATGGTTGATTTGGAATAGGGGTTTTGTGGGAACGACTAACATGGGTAAACACCAAAGATGTACTTAGCAGACTAGGATTTAAATCCAGGACTCTAGAGCTGTTCAATTCCTATCACTGCATTTCAGGATTGTTAAGAAACCAAAATTAGTGATGCAATACTTGCAGAAGTATCAATATTCAGTACAGTTTATAAAACCACAGGTATGGGTAGTTGGTGAAGGATGTACCCAAAATTATTTTTTTTTTTTTGATGAAAAAACATGAACTATATAAATGTAACAAGATTCATCATGAGGAAGTGCGGTTCTTCAAAACACTCTGAATTTGTTATATATTCAAAAATAGTACAGCCTTCCATGAACATAAACAATAATTAAAACAAATTACATTAATGGAAACAATATTGTTCTTGAGCTACTACACTTGTTCAAAAGCCTCTAATAAGCATTCACAAGTCAGTAAAATGCAAGTGGTGAAAGTAAATTAGTGTAATCTTCTAGAAAAATGAGTGTTGCCTAAATCAGTGTTTTCCAGACTTTTAAGTGAAGAGATGAGAGTAAAGTTCTGTTCATCTTATTTGTATCCTAGGTAAAGGAGCAGCAACATGAGGAAATACAGAATGTACGTCGACACATTCACTCGTGTTTCACTAATGTCAGCTGTTTTCTTTTGCCACACCCTGGGCTGAAGGTAGCAACTAGCCCCAAGTTTGAAGGACAACTTTTTGGTATGATATTACTGTTTAGTCTAGATTGTTAAACCTATGCACACAGGATATTTTTACATTCTTATGTTTCTGTAATTTCCAGCTAATAGAAATAGTCCTCTACTTCAATAAAATATTAACTTTAAAATGATAAAATGATTGTATGCAACGTTTAACAGTATTCTCTCACTCATCTTACACATAGGTGACCAGAGACATAAAAGTTGCTGTACTTGTGCTTATCTATGTTATCATTTAACTGTATATTAGTGATAGTTAGATGTAGTACTGAGATATCAGCCACAATTAAGTCATTTTTTTTTTTAATATTGGCCTATAATCCTAATGTACAGTTTTACTTGCAATTTTAAATTCTTTATCTTAAAGTGTATAAGTAATATTCTTTACCTGTGCAAGCATTTAATAAAAAATATAATGGGTCATTCCATGTCAAACTAACCAGTGGCCCATGCATTTAGGGCTCAAAAAATTATGGAAATATTACCAGGTGTACCCATATTAGTCAGGAGTCTCCCTGTAATTTTTTTTTATTTAAGATCAATTTTTTCCAAGATATATCCAGTTTACAATCACTGGGGGATCCTGGTGTGGGGAGTGGATTGATTTTACCCCGCCTCATTTTTTCATCAAATTTCACAAGTCCGTAGCTCAAGAACTAAACCACCAAGTAGGCTCAGACTTTGGCCAGTTAATTCTTATAGTATGTTACGAATTTAAAACTTTTGTCCAGATGACCCTGCATGGTCAAAGCAGCCCCTTGAAATTGACCAAAATTTAATTTGAGTTTTTGGCTTAGCTATGTACAAGTCGGGCGGCACGGTGGCACAGTGGTAGCGCTGCTGCCTCGCAGTAAGGAGACCCGGGTTTGCTTCCTGGGTCCTCCCTGCGTGGAGTTTGCTTGTTCTCCCCATGCCTGCGTGGGTTTCCTCTGGGTGCTCCGGTTTCCTCCCACAGTCCAAAGACATGCAGGTTAGGTGGATTGGCGATTCTGAAATTGCCCCTAGTGTGTGCTTGGTGTGTGGGTGGGTGTGTGTGTGTGTGTGTCCTGCGGTGGGTTGGCGCCCTGCCCGGGATTGGTTCCTGCCTTGCACCCTGTGTTGGCTGGGATTGGCTCCAGCAGACCCCCGTGACCCTGTGTTTGGATTCAGCGGGTTGGAAAATGGATGGATGGATGTACAAGCTTCAGAAACACATATTTGTACCCAACACACACTTTTAATTTTTTTCCTTATTCAGATATGTAACTATATAGGCTTTCTGAAAAAGCAATAAACAGAAAAGTAACAGGGTTTGAACAGAAGACATCATAAATCCAAAAAATTATTTTGGATTCCATTTTCAGAGCACTCTAACGGCATATGGGAATGTACAGATCTTTTTTTAATATTTTTCATTTATTCTACCTTGTCCCTTGTTTAAAACACAAACCTTGGTTTTCTTAAGCAAATCTTTCATGTTTATTTTCCACCCTAAACATAGGCTGAATGTGCCATGTGTCAATAATAGTATCATTGAGTTTTCAGTCAGTAAGTTAGCAAAAATGTCAAACTTTTTTTTTTATATCAAATGACAATGTCCTATCTCATGTTGCTTAACAGAGAATGTGATTCTCCATGGACAAAATAGAGTACCTGGTATTCAAGAATACCACTGTTACATCCTTACAGATGGCAGCTGGATGTCTGGTAAAGACAGTCAGTTGACTGTCTGAATATTCACCACTGAAGCAGTAGCTGAGATCCTGCCCTCTCACAATCACACTCCTGATGGATCAAATGCGTCCCTCACGTTAGACCAGTGTCCTACTGGAGGCTATGTTGGATGCATGTATGATGAAAAATGTTGGATTGGTGTGATTCATGACAAGAGTGAAACAGAATCGTGAAACATTCTGATAGTTTCGTGCATCCACACAATGCTGCACAGTCTTTCAATTAGCCACCTGGAGATGGGAGGCAGTACCATCTTGATCTCAAAGACAAAGACATGCCCTACACTCTCCACTTCGATCGAAACAGAAATGAAATGTTTCACATTCCTGCTGCTGCAATACAAAGATGTTCATATTTCATTATAACTAGTGTTGTATTTAAATAATAAATCAAGCAGCTGTTGTTCATGTGTTGTGCTTAATGTGCCTTTGGTGATTTATTTTTTTCCCATTAATCCTATACCCAAGTAAGTGATGACAAACTTGATGATTATCATTGCTGACAAATGAGTAATTTAACCCATGTTTAGAATGGAAAATAAAAATTTAAGATTTGTTTTTTGAGAAAAAAGGGACCATGTAAGATGCAGGAAAAATAATTTTAAATATGTCTGGACATTCCCCCAGTACATTGAGCTCGTCTGAAAATTAGACACAGAATGTTTTTTTCACATTTGAGAAGTCTGCTGGTCAAACCCTAATCCAGCTTCTTGTTTCTTTATAACCTTTTGAAATGCCCTGTGGAGGTATCTAAACATGGAAAAAAATCAGCAGGCTGCATCAGTTAGAAGTATGCTTTTTGAAAGACTAAACATGGCAAAGCCATTTCCATTTTTGAATGTCTGCTCTTAACAAGTGGTGTCATCTGGACCAAACATTTTGATTTTGTTACACTTATAAAGGTACCAGTATGCAAACTATAAGCCTGCTAGTTGGTTTAGTTCTTGAGGCATGGTTTTGTGAAATCTAATGAAAAAACAAAACTGTATCAAATTTGACACTGTTCTCCCCTCACAAAATTGGCTGTATCTCGTAAAGTATTGATCTTACATTAAAATAATTTAACAAAGTGTCTCCTGGATAACATGAGTGCACCTGGTACTTTTTTTAGAAATTTTTTGAGACCGAAGTGTATGGGATTTCTGGAAAAATCGGTTGATTTGACATGGAATGACCCTAATGAAAATGTCAAACATCCTATGTACCAGTGTTTCTCAACTTTTTTGGTTTCATGCCCCACTTTTTCCCCATGGAAGTGCCTTCACAACCCAGCATATGGGGGGTTGAGTGCACTCACAAGAGCGATCCCTTTGGTGGATTGAGTGTTATCGTCATGGATTGGAAAAGGGATGGCCTTTGGTCCCCTTTGCTGAATCAAGCATGATCGTCAGAGCTTTGGTTGCCCTTGGTTTTTTTGAGTGCATTCGTCAGATCGGGTTGGTGGTTTTGAGTGTGATTGTTGGAATGGCAACCCACCTGTAGCTTTAGGACACAGCCTAGCGGTCAAGGAACGCTGCTCTGTATAACTCACTATTTATTGCCAAAATCAAGATTCCTAAAACAAACTGAAAGGACAGAGCTTATATTTTCAAGTTATTTGTTCACAATTTTGTCATGTCATTATTTGTTCTGGAAAATAAACACTCTGTGATACAAAAGTGTTCTTCTCTTCTTGTTAATTTTAAATTCCTCTACAGCAAGTACTGCACGTCTTTACATTGCAACTCTCATTAGTAATAGGCTAGTGAAGTTAAGGAAAAAAGGGAACTTTACTAATATATTCTGATCAGAGTGAAAGAAGATTAACAAAAAAAAGATTGTGCTCACACTTATAAATAGCTCTAAATACATAGTTTTAAGAGAAAAAGTCAAGACAACCCTAGAAAATGTTATATTGTAATATTCCAGTTTAAAATTGTTTTTTTTTTAATGTGTGTGATCTTTGCTCTGGAATACAGATATTGCAGATGATTTTAAAACTCAGCTAAAAGTTCTGATACCCCTGTTGCTGAAACCCGAGAACCTGATGGAGAAGGAAATTAATGGGTCCAAAGTGACATGTCGTCAACTCCTTGAATATTTTAAGGTAACTATAAAACTGTTAGCTGTATTTATTAGCAGTAAAGCATAATATTGATCTTATTGTTTATACATGAGAGGCTTTTGTTTGGTATGAGTGACAATGTTGTGACTAATTTCTGCAATATATTGCATTAAATCTGTTAAGGAATAATTGAGATTGAAGTGTGTCATATTTAAACTGCATCTCTTGAATATTATTAAATGTGTGATTAAAATTCTGGGCACTACTTGTACATCGCTGTAAGAGATGCATGTCACTAGACAATTAACATGCTGTTTTCATAGTAAATTATTTGATATTTCACACACACACAAAGAAAATGCTGGACATAATTACTTTCTCCAAATATCTGTATAAATTCTATGTTAACAACTATGTAGAAAACTCTTGGGCGTTGGGATTTTAAATCTGGAGTTCGATGGCAACAAATGAATCTTAGGAAATAGAGGATGACTGTTGACTTACAGAATTGAGTCACCCTGACAACAGATTCAGTAAGAATTTTAGAAAAGTGTTAGTTTTGTCTTCTTAAAAAAAAACAAAAAAAAAAAAAAAAACACGGAGTTTCCTTGGAAAGAATATGCATTTCTGTACCTTACAGATATGTTCTGTATTGAGATCGAAGATCAGCATATTATCAATAACTGTTCCTAGATTGTTTCAGTGAGCCATTAAGTCCACACTCTGCCTTTTTATTATTGTTGAGAAAGTGGTGAACACTTAAATCTACATATTCATGACTGTAGAAACATTTAGATGTTTAAAAAAAATGACCCATGAGCAAATTAATTAACAATAGATCCATGACTGTCCTATCAATCTTGTAAAAGATATACCTGGCTTTGTGCAAACCTCTGCCGTGATTTGTATGCAGATCAAGCAGAAGAGGAAACAAATGGCATCCTTGAGATGATCTAGTGGACAAACTGAGGTTATCAAAAAAAAAAAAAAATAGCCATCGTGCTGAATTACTAAAAACAGGTGAAATATCAAAGAGCATTCTTTGAGGTATTTTGATCCTTCTAGGTGCTCATACATTAGATGCCAAAGTGTCACTGTGGTGCATGCAAATTAGCAAAGGTCTAGATAGGCTAAAGTTTGGCTTACTAGCTCTCTTAATCAGTTTCTCATAGGATTTTATGGTTTGAGAAGTCAAATAAACCAGTTTCAACTCATTCAAGGCTTATTTGTATGCAGTTTCAGCTATAGGAATAACATTGGCCTGTTTAAAGAATTTGTGGACATGTTGTAAATACAGAGACATTTAAAAATGGAATGGAATACTGGGTACAGTTTTTCTGCATATGACTGAGATAGGAATCCGCTTATTCTGTCTTGTCCAAAACTTTTTTTATTAGTATTATTAAAGTTTGTTGTTGAAAGACCTTTTTGGAAACGTTTTCATCAAGCAAAGGCTAATTCCTAACTCCAATCCTGAATCAAATATTTTACTGTTGGATTTCTGAAGAACTATCCTGTGTCTCAAACCTTAAATAGAATTCATTGAATGTTTGAGAAAGCTGAAAGTTCGTTTTAACCCCTGCCATTTGCACTTAATTATTGCTTTTTCTATGAATTCCAGTTATTATTTTCTTACCATTTCATAATGAAACCAGGCTGTCAGTTCACTCATAATCCTTTACTTGAACTTCAGCTGTGCATGCTTCATTTCACTTTTCAGCTATTTCTGTAATTCTTTGTGTTCTTTTATAGTTACATGATGAAATATCTTGTTTTCCAGATTAACAATTCTTTAAAACATTGGCGTCCAGGTTTGCTGCTAAATGATTTAACCAAGATTATACTATTTATGGTGTCCGTCAATTCACTGCTGTCTGCACATAATTCTTTAAACATGCACCACTCAGTACATTCACAACAGCCACACAGATGTGTGACAGACTTCTTGTTCCAGACTTTGATATGTTTAATTACTGGCTGGAAAGCTATAATGTGATGCACCCGGCTGGGTTTGGCTTTAAATTTATAAATGCTTTGGTAACACTTTAGTTTAGGTACTGCAAAAATGCATCTATTAATCATTTACTCTTTATTTAACACATTATTCTTGATATTATATGTTTAGTGTAAGACCTGTGAGTCCAGAATATTAATAAGTCATTCCCATTTTGGTTATTACCACAATGTATCATACAAGATGAAACTCAGAATCATTCCTGCTGACAATGCTATTGAAATGTAGCAGAAGGAAAAACACAGAACATATGCAGATATAACAAAGGCTTTTTGTGTCAGTAATTAACTTGGACTTTTTGATAACAGATTATATTTTGGGTAAGATTTTAAGAAGAAAAATGTAAAAGCTTGAAATCTAAAAATGTCCAGTTTGTAGAAATACATGTACTGTATTTGTTGACAGAACAGAAGTGCAATTCATGGAAAGTATCAATCATAGTCTAGTATTAACATAAGGCAGTATGAATGCACTGGTGGAATGAAAGGGAAACCTGTAGAAAATGAATGCTTATGTTTATTCAGATGAGTTTAGGTTAATTTGGTAATCCCAAAAGAGGGGATACAGTTTTATTTTATTTAACTGGAAGAAATGTCATAGCTATTTAAAAGATTGATGTCAATGAGACAAGCGATAAAATGAAATATGCAGAGTTAGTAAAGCTAATACTAAGCCTCATATGAATATGAATGACTAATCCAACCGATTTTATAGCTAAAGAAAATATCATCTATGGTGCTGGTATTATTATATTCTTATACCATTTTTTATTTTTTTTTTAACATCCTACTTCTTGCCTTCTTTTAGGCCTATATTAAGATATACCAAGGAGAGGACTTACCTCATCCAAAGTCAATGCTTCAGGTAAATCTTTTGTTTTTTGTGGTGGTGGCGGCGGCGGCGGTGGTGGAGGATTATTTTGGGACTTAGACCTAATTCTTCTGTTTTTTAATTCTTTTATTTATAAGTATGGGAAGGATATTGTCATAAAATTGAGGTATAAATACAAAATTATAACAACTTTTTTTGGTCCATACCAAATATTAATAGAAATTAGAAATTAGAATGTTGCTTAACCTTATTGATGCACATTTAATGGGTAATTGTAGATTATACAAAACATTCTTGTATTGTGCATTTTGTATCTGCTTCGTAAAATATGGTTTCAAATGTATAGTTTTTTCTCCACTGTGTTTTTACAGAGTATTGTGTTTTTACAAATATAAGCACTAAAATTAATACAACAGTTGAAGTTGAACCTCATTGAATTTTTATATTAAAGTTAGTTTCTTTATAATAAATAGGTATGATTCCTTTGCAAGCTATTAATTTTAATTTCACAGTGAAAGCTTGTTTAAATACCAAGGTAATGACTGAAATGTTGTCACTGACTGTAGTGTTGAAACTTGGATTCATCAGGTTTCTAAGGTCACTCTTATGACTTTGACAACAAATATAAAAAGTGCAAATAAGTAATGTCATTAGAAAAAGGCAACTGCCAGAATAGAAAAGGAACTGCTTGATCTCTTCTTTTTTTTGGTGAAAGTGCAGCATCTGCTGGCAGGCAGATGTAATTGGATTGAGTGTCAGCAACTGAAAAATAATATTTAGAAATAAATTCTAGAAAGAATCTTTCCAGTTAATTGAATGCTAAACACAAAAATTATTTTAGTAATGATAACAGTTTTGCTGCTTTATTATGTGAGATTGTTGTGTTTTGGAAATTACATAAAACAATTGTCAAAAGTGACAAAAAAACTTAAAGAGCTTCATCATTCAACGTTGCATTTCTCTCCCTCTTGTAAGATACATTTTCATGCTTGCAGTTCGAATTGAACAGTACTGCACTGTGCACACTTATGTTTCTAAAAGTAATTTGAACGATGCTGTTCCAGTCATACAGTTAAGTTCAAAAATCTAAATGATTTGCATGGCTATCTGTTGGGAGCCACACATTTTACAGTAAAACCTGAATTTGTGCAGACCAATCAGGTCATCCTGAGTTGAACAAAGCTTGGTATCAGTCTGCCTGAAGAAGAAACCCTTTAATATCCCACCATGATGTCATACAGTGGGTATAGAAGTGAAGCACCCTCTTTGAAATATTCCCATTTTTTGCTTTACAGCCTTAAATGAAAACACACACACAAAAATGTTTCTTTCCAGCTTCACTTACTCAATACAACCTATAATATCAAAGTGAAAAATATCACAGCTACAGTTCAGAAAAACTATAAAAAATCAAAAACAAGACATACTGAGATTAATGAAGGATCACCCCCAATGTCAATATTTTGTTGAACCACCTTTTGCTTTAATGACAGCCTTGAGTCTGTTGGGATACTTCTCTATCAGCTTTGCACATCTAGACTGAGCAATATTTGCCCACTCTTCTTTACAGAACTGTTCAAGTTCGGTCAAATTGGATGGTGAGCGTTGGTGGACTGCTATCTTCAAATCTTTCCACAGATTTTCAATGGGATTTAGGTCTGGGCTCTGACTGGGCCACATGAGGAAATTCACTTTTTTCTCCTTCAGCCGCTGTGTGGTCAATTTTGCTGTGTGCTTCGGGTCGCTGTCGTGTTGAAAGTTGAACATTCTGCCCATCTTCAACTTTCTGGCAGAGGGTAGCAGGTTTTCCTCAAGAATTTGACGGTATTTTGCCCCATCCATTTTTCCTTCTATCATAACGAGAGCCCCAGGCCCTGCGGCAGAGAAACACCCCCACAACAGGATGCTGCCATCTCCATGCTTTATTGTACGTATGGTGTGTTGTGGATGGTGAGCTGCATTGGATTTCCGCCAGGTGTACCGTTTGGTATTGAGGCCAGATAGTTTGATTTTGGTCTCTTCTGACTATAAGACCTTTTTTCACTTGGCATCAGAATCAAATGAGCCTTAATGTGGCCTTTCTTGAGAAATGGCTTTTTCCTTGCGACCCTCCCGAACAAGCCACAATTGTGGAGCACTTGTGAAATTGTCGTCACATGCACACAATGACCACTCTTTGCCATAAAATCCTGTAACTCTTCAAAGTGGCCATTGGTCTCTTGATAGCATCCCTTACCAGTTTTCTCCTTGCTCTTCCATCGAGGTTGGAGAGACGGCCGAATCCAGGGAGGGTCCTAGTAGTAAAAAAAAAACACTTGCCGCTTCTTTGTTATGGACTTCACTGTGCTCCTTGGGATTGATAAAGCCTTTGAGATATTTTTGTATCCATCTCCTGCCTTATGTCTGTCCACAACTCTGTCCCTGATTTCTTTTGAAAGTGGCTTGCCACCCATAGTCAGTTAGGTGGAAGCCAGTAACCGTGGTCTGCAATGGAAATGTTGGTTACTTACACCTGATTGACTTTACAAATATTGTTTTGGGGGGGGGTGATCCTTTATTAATCTCAGTATTTCTTGTTTTTTATTTTTTTTTTTAATTCCTCTGAACTATAGCTGTGATATCTTTCACTTGGATGTTATAGATTGAGTAAGTAAAGCTGGAAAAAATATTGGTTTGTGTGTTTTCATTTAAGGCTGTAAAGCAAAACAAATGGGAATATTCCAAAGGGGGTGATTCTTTTCTATACCCCACTGTACATGTACTTTCCAGTGACTAATATGCAATTAATATTTTTAGTTTTACTTTTTTGTGTTGTGTACCATACATTTTTTTTTAATACTTTTAACTGTCTCGAACTGTAGGTGTAGTATCATCATCTCTCACTTAGTATTTCATGTTATTCAGTAGGAAGGTTCATTTTAATTTCACAGATTTCTATAGAATACAAACTTTGTGTAAATTGAAGGGTTTTACTACACAGCTCACATTTTTCTCCTTAGAATTACACATGTTAAGCCTTTTTTTGTTAATGGCAAATTTTAGACATTTTCTTTCCTGATTTAGCCAAGTCTAGTGAATTGCCACTTGTACGTAATACAATGAAATTCTTGGTTACTCACATTGGCTGACAAAAATGCAATACCAAAAATAAAGTCTGAAGTGTATGTGGCCCTAATTCAGGGTGTTCATAAAATATGTAATGATTTACTTCATGAGGTAGAAGTACATAAGAAACAAAAATAGTTGTGTCAAATATTTGAAATATTAAAATGTTTGCATTAGTTTAAATGTCTGAAGGCTAAATATTCTTGATTCTAATTGAAATTTTTCATTCTTTGATAGAGGCCCGTAGAGGGCTAGATCCCTAGTAAAGAATCACAAAATCACATCATATTTGTAATCACTGACCTCCAAATAGTTTTAAACGATACCCCACATGTCTATATTTGCAATTTGTCATTTTTAGTGTTCTGGAAGTGGCTCTTAATATTAATAATTCTTTACACTTACAGTGTTTAGCACTTTTCTCACCACTCTTAAAGTGTTAGGACCACCGGCAAAGAATCAAATATCAAAAATATTATATTTGTGATCAGTAATCCCAAAATAACATAAAATAACACTATGCATGCCTATTTTACCAATCCTCATTTTTCTGATTTTGTGAAAGGGAGTATCCTTGATGCTTCATATCCCAATATACATGTGAACCCCTGAGGTCAGCCGTTGTGTTTTTGCTAAAGACACCTATTGATTTACACTTTATGAAAAGGGATGTAATTTCCTGCACAAAATATGGTCTAAAATGGGCTTAGAGGGCCAAAAATAGGGGAAACCCCGAAAAGCTTCATGTCTTCATAACTAGATATCAAGATGAGCTGAATGATATTTGTTTGTACAGGTGAGTAAAGAGGTGGCGGCTATGCAGGATTGCTGAGATCTTTAATTTTACAGTTTAAATTTAGGTTTGATTAGATTCTCATGTAAATACTTTTGATTTTTTTTAAATATTTTATAGGCCACAGCTGAAGCAAACAACCTTGCTGCAGTAGCATCTTCCAAAGATCTCTACTATAACTCGATGGAACAGGTGAGTGAACCAATGCTGTTCACATTTTGATCTAATTTACTCTAAACACATTTTTCTGTTTAAATACATTTCAGTCTTCCATGTTTTTGGTTAGGTTAACTGTTGTAAGTCAAGTTTTCAAAACCCCAGTAGTCAGAATTTAGAGGACTTGGTTTTAATGGAGTGCATGTCTAGTTCTGAAGGTAATCAGGGGTAGCTAGGAAAATATTAACCTTAAATAATTGTGCTGCATTATTAATGTCTTAAAAATAAAGCTTAGAAACAAAGCAAATTTATTGACATTTTATGGGTATAAAAAAGTCAAATGTTTGCAATTTTATGTTAAAAACGAGATGTATTTTGAAGTCATCAGAATGTTGAGGCTTACTGTATTCCAACCAACATTTACTTATTTTAATTCATTTTTAAAAATTACTAATATTGCTATTAGTAATAATGTTTTTTTTCTGTGACAATGAACGTAGTACTGTCTTTTGTTGAATTGTCTGTTTTTTGTTTAACATTCAGTTATGACTTGCTAAAATTGAATTTCCACTGAAGGATAAAATAAGTAATGTCGTTTTAAGGATTTAATTGAGTTTTTTTTAGTGAAGGGAAACAATAGGCAGATGTTATTTGTCAACTTTATGAAATGTTTTAAATAATCAGGAAAATTGCCATAATTTCTTATGTCTGAAGAAACTGATAAAGGGCTTTCAGTTGTCTGTTTCTGTTTTTACTATTCTTCAGTGAAAAACTGATGACAAGCATCCAATGACCAGCTGCGGTCAGAACACTTTATTAATGTCATAGGCTACACTCATTTAAGACAACTGAAAGGTCACAAATACACAAATGTTTTTTTTTTTTTTTTTACAACAGTGATGAGCAGAACCTTTTAGACCTTGAAGCAAATGGGCTACAGTAGTAAAAGACAATGCTGGGTTGCCCTTCTGTTAAATCAGAACAGGAGCATGATGTTATAGTGGATATATGATCAACAAAATTAGACAAATGAAGATTAGGGGAAAATGTGCTCTAGTCTGACAAATCTTGGTTTCATCTGTGACATACAGATGGTAGTGTCTGAGTGTGGCATAAGCTGCGTGGATTCATAGATCCAGTAGTACAAGTTGGAGATAGTTCTGCAGTGATGTGGGAAAGCTTTATTTGGCATAATACCACATGAGCATTTGCTGAATGCCAGTGTATCTAAGCATTTTTGCTGGCTATATGCATTCCTTAATGGCTATAGCGTACTTCTAAGCACACATACTGTAATCTAAAGCTGACTTTTTTTAACATGGTAGTGTCTTAAATTTAATCCAGTGTCATGCATGCTCCCCAGATCTCGATTCAATAGCGCACATTTGTGATGAGGTGGAATAGGAAGTTTACGGTATGAGTGTGTGGCTGAAAAGTCTGCAGGACCTGTGTAGTATTTTTGAGTTGGCATGAACCAAAATTCTTAAAACAACAACACTTTTATTTATATAGCACATTTTCATACAAATAATGTAGCTCAAAGTGCTTTACATGAAGAAGAAAGAGGAAAAAAAAAGACGAAAGTAAGAATTAAAATAAGAGAACACTAATTAATCTTAGTACATAATTCGCCAGCCTACTCACTCACTCACTCACGTCTGTCCGAAGCCGAATGCGCAGTCGCCTTCTGCGCAGCTGCCCAAAAAACCATACGAGACCGCCATCGCGGCAGGCGGCGGATTTACGGCAGCGAAAATTCAAAGAGAAAGGCGACTTCAACTGACATTCAACCCCAACATCGCGGCAGGCTGCGGATTTACGGCTGCAAAAATTCAAAGAGAAAGGCGACTTCGATTAAAGCTCTAGAGGCCTGAAAGGCGATTTCGACTACAGCTCGAGGCCTAATTACGCATTCTGATTCAATTACGCATTCATTCAATTCACCTATATCAGATTTGTGGTGCTTATACTTATTACTATTCCACTCGTGCCCGTTTCATCTTACGTTGTCTAGTATAGAATAAAAGTAAGGTCTGATGGCCAGGGAGGACAGAAAAAACAAAAAAAAAACTCCAGACGGCTGGAGAAAAAATAAAATCTGCAGGGGTTCCAGGCCATGAGACCACCCAGCCCCCTCTAGGCCTTCTACCTAACATAAATGACCTCAATCAGTCCTCATTGTATTCAGGGTTCTCATGGAAGGACTTGATGATGACTTCTGGCCTTTAATCCATCAATGTAGGCAGTGTTTCAAACACCATGTTGAATCCATGTCTCCAGTGTTATGACCGACAAAAAACTTTCATGAGTCCTTCTGGGGAGTTTTAGGAGAGTAGAAGAGTTATTGCTATGTTTAGTGGTATTTCAGAACAATCTTAAGAAATGGCAATAACCAGTACACTTAATAATAAAGATCAACAACCAAAGTTTTCAGGGTAACAAAAAATTTCAAGTCAGTAACAAAACTAGTCAAAACCAGAATCAGAAACTTTTTTTTTTGTTTGTTTTTGTTCAGGAGTGAAGTCTTTCAATAAGTTCTCCCTTTATTTTAAACAAATTTCAGCCACTACTTTAACTCTGCAGCCTTCTTACATAACATGCCCAACAGGATGTCAAGGAACATGTAGCACATGTCACATGCCTAGTGACTTCATAGTATTCTGGTTAACAGACATAAAAAAATAGTGGCACCCATTACAAAAGTAATCTACCCAAAAATGCCTTATTTTGCATAGTACTGACACCAGGCAGTTGCACCTAATGAAGTGGCCACAAAGTATAATTTTGTTCAGATATTTAGAAAAAGTAATTGTTTAATTTTAAAAAAGTATTGAAAACAGATTTGTATTAATTATCTCACTTCCCTGCTTAAATGTGTGTTTAGTATAACCTTCACCGATTAAGATTTGTAGCAGTGCTCCTAAAGCAAAAATGGATATTTCTTATTGTTTCTAGTTGACTGTGATGTTTTTGATTTTTTTTTTTTGATGTAATACAGTAATCCCTCCTCCATCGTGGGGGTTGCGTTCCAGAGCCACCCGCGAAATAAGAAAATCCGCGAAGTAGAAACCATATGTTTATGTGGTTATTTTATATTGTCATGCTTGGGTCACAGATTTGCGCAGAAAACACAGGAGGTTGTAGAGAGACAGGAACGTTATTCAAACACTGCAAACAAACATTTGTCTCTTTTTCAAAAGTTTTAAACTGTGCTCCATGACAAGACAGAGATGACAGTTTCTGTCTCACAATTAAAAGAATGCAAACATATCTTCCTTTTCAAAGGAGTGCGCGTCAGGAGAGAGAGAGAGAAAACAAAGCAAGCAGTCAAAAAAAAATCAATAGGACTGTTTGGCTTTTAAGTATGCGAAGCACCGCTGGTACAAAGCTGTTGAAGGCGGCAGCTCACACCCCCTCCGTCAGGAGCAGGAAGAGAGAGAGAGCCACAGAAAAACAAAGTCAAAAATCAATACGTGCCCTTTGAGCTTTTAAGTATGCGAAGCACCGTGCAGCATGTCCTTCAGGAAGCAGCTGCACACAGAAGGTAGCAACGTCCCTATCGTCTAGGTGTGCGAACAGCCCCCCTGCTCACACCCCCCTACGTCAGCGCAAGAGAGAGAGAGAGAGAGAGAAAGTAAGCTGGGTAGCTTCTCAGCCATCTGCCAATAGCGTCCCTTGTATGAAATCAACTGGGCAAACCATCTGAGGAAGCATATACCAGAAATTAAAAGACCCATTGTCAGCAGAAACCCGCGAAGCAGCGACAAATCCGCGATATATATTTAAATACTTACATATAAAATCCGCGATGGAGTGAAGCCGCGAAAGGCGAAGCGCGATATAGCGAGGGATCACTGTATACTTTGTTAATCCCTGAGGGTAAATTCTCTTTTCACATGACAGAATATTGATCAAATAGATTTTTATTTGATAACAGCAAGAGAAATTAAAGAAATACAAGTTTAACAAAGTAAAAAAAATTTATGAAATAATAAAATATAATTATTAAGAAAGTGCTCTCCAGCTGAAAACATAAGAGGTCCCATTATTCTTTTTGACAAGTTAAGCTAAACTGTTGTGTTGCTTGTGCCTTGTCTTTTGATCTTCTTGTTCAGTTCTCAGGAAAACATCAAAGTTTACAGTTTCAAAAAAGCAGAAAATTTAATTTTATTGTGAAACTTATTGTACTGCCCTTCTTTTCCATTCTGTAATGCTGTATGTAAGTGATGTGTTGATATTTCATAAACACAAGCTTTTTAGTTCCATTGCTGTAGCAAATGCTAACACACTACTCCTTATCAATTCTCAAGGCTCTTTACCACTTATAAATAAATCAACAATGTCACAAATTAATGACACTGTGCATATTGCTCTTATGAATAAGTGACATTTCTGGTTTGATGTTCACAGATCCAGTTCTAGTGGATTATATTGCAGTTATGTATAATAAGTGCATCAACATGAGCTTTGGTTATTTTTTATGTTCGTGGTCTAATAACTAATTACTGTATTACTGAGTTTCCTTAACAAACTACTATTTATTTTTTCATTTAAATCTTGTTTATCAAATTTTTCAACTTGCAAAACTGTTCCTATATAACATTCTGTTCTCAAACGCAATTAATAAAATTTAGGGTTACAAGATGAAAGCACTTATTCAAATTACATTGGACACAAGAAGAGGAACTAGCAGGTACCCAGGCTCTAGTCCATTACACGCACATTCACATTAAGCCAATTTAGAGTTACAGTGTAAGCTAACATGGAAGTCTTTACGGAAATGTTAGGAAAACCATAGTGCCCAGATGGCAACTCTGGAGAATGTGCAATCTGTACACACAATAAGAGCATGGACATGGGATTCAATTACAGGACACTGGATATGTGAAGCAGCAGCGCTAACCAATAAACCACCACAAAGACTCATAATTGTTCTGTCTTTCAGAAAATGGTATTCCATTACCATACTGAAAAATGAATTTCTTGCCACTGAAAATAAGCAATAATTTTTCAATCATTCCAAACCAAATACACATCATTATAAACAATCCCATAATGAAATGCAACATAAAATATATTAAAATATATGAAAATTTCCATCTGAAACAGAAAGTTTAATAATATTTTAAATTATTCCATTAACATGCGTAACCACACTCAATGGCAATGCAATAAAATGTATTAAACACAACTTTCCAAAATACAGCACCATCCATAATGTTTGAGACAAATTCACATCATTTTCTTGATTTACCCCTCTGTTCCAAAGCTTAAAATTACAAATCAAACAATTCTTTGCATACATTTCGGTCACAGCGTCTAGAAAGGGCAACACTTTTCCTACATGGTCCACCCATTTCAGGGGACCGTTATGTTTGATACAGTTGGCATCACAGGTGTTTGTGATTACTCAGGTGTGTTTCATTGCCTCATTAGTGCAGGCATAAAATAACTGGCCTTGCTTCTACCCTTTGGAGTCTGTAGTTGCCATTGTTCAACAGTAAGACAAAAGCTGAAAGTGAAAGAAGTCATTATGAGGCTGAATAACAAGAATAAAACAATTAGTGGTAAAACCTTAGTATTATCTAAATCAACTGTCTGAAATATCATTAAGTAAGAACATGCTGATGAGCTCAGTAATTCCAAAGGGGACTGGTAACTCAAGGAAGACCTCCACTACTGATGACAGAAGAATCCTTACCATGGTAAAGAAAAAGCCCAATACGCCTGTCCAACAGATCAGAAACAGTCTTCAGGAGGCAGATCTGTGTCAGAGATTACTATCTGCGAAAGACTTCATGAACAGAAATAGAGGCCACACTGCAAGATGCAAGACAGCAGTTATGCACAAAAACGGAATGGCCAGATTACGGTTTGCTGTACTTAAAAGAGCTTACAGAATTCTGAAAAAAGGTCTTGTGGACAGATGAGACAGAGATGAACCTGTATCAGAGTGATGGCAAGAGCAAAGTGTGGAGATGAAAGGGAACTGCACAATATTCAAAGCATACCACCTCCTCTGTTAAACATGTTGGTGGGTGTGTTGTGGCTTGGGCATGTATGGCTGCCACAGGTACTTGCACATTTATCTTCATTGATGATGAATTCTGAGGTGCATAGAAACATCTTATTTGCTCAAGCTCTGGTAAATACAGTGATCCCTCGCTATATCGCGCTTCGCCTTTCGCGGCTTCACTCTATCGCGGATTTTATATGTAAGCATATTTAAATATATATCGCAGATTTTTTGCTGGTTCGCGGATTTCTGCGGACAATGGGTCTTTTAATTTCTGGTACATGCTTCCTCAGTTGGTTTGCCCAGTTGATTTCATACAAGGGACGCTATTGGCAGATGGCTGAGAAGCTACCCAGCTTACTTTCTCTCTCTCTCTCTCTTGCGCTGACTTTCTGTGATCCTGACGTAGGGGGTGTGAGCAGGGGGGCTGTTCGCACACCTAGACGATACGGACGCTCGTCTAAAAATGCTGAAAGAATATCTTCACGTTGCTACCTTCTGTGTGCAGCTGCTTTGTGAAGCGACATGCTGCACGGTGCTTCGCATACTGAAAAGCTCAAAGGGCACGTATTGATTTTTGACTTTGTTTCTCTCTCTCTCTCTCTCTCTCCCTCTCTCTCTCTCTCTCTCTCTCTCTCTCTCTCTCTCTCTCTCTCTCTCTCTCTCTCTCTCTCTCTCTCTCCCTCTCCCTCTCTCCCTGCTCCTGACGGAGGGGGTGTGAACTGCCGCCTTCAACACCTTTGTACTGGCGTGCTTCGCATACTTAAAAGCCAAACAGCCCTATTGATTTGTTATCTTCCTCTTCAAAGGAAACAGAGAGGAAAGCAATGTTTGCATTCTTTTAATTGTGAGACAGAACTGTCATCTCTGTCTTGTCATGGAGCACAGTTTAAACTTTTGAAAAAGAGACAAATGTTTGTTTGCAGTGTTTGAATAACGTTCCTGTCTCTCTACAACCTCCTGTGTTTCTGCGCAAATCTGTGACCCAAGCATGACAATATAAAAATAACCATATAAACATATGGTTTCTACTTCGCGGATTTTCTTATTTCGCGGGTGGCTCTGGAACGCAACCCCCGCGATGGAGGAGGGATTACTGTACCTACAAACACATTGGACCGTACCTCATCCTATAACAAGGTAATGATCCCAAACATACTGCTAAGGCAACACAGCAGTTTTACAAAGCTTAAAAAATGGAACATTCTTGAATGGCCAAGCTAATCACCTGATTTAAATCCAGTTGAGTATGCCTTCTATATGCTGAAGTGAAAACTTAAGGGCACAGGCCTCTGAAAATAGCAGGAGCTGAAGATAGCTGCATTAGAAGCTTCGCAGAGCATCACCAGAGAAGATACTCTGCATCTGGTGATGTCTATGAATCAGACTTTCAATGCAAGGGTTATGCAACAAAGAACTAAAAACAACTGTTTTAATCAACCTGCCATTGCTATGTTCCAGACATGATGGTGCTCTGAAATGTGGGGACCATGTATCAAAGGTATAGTCATTTCTACATGGTGTGACCAAAATGTATGCAAATGCCCTTAAATGAAAGTCTGCTATGTGCACTTTAATCACATCTGAATTTTCTGATTTGTAATTTTAAACTGTGAAGCAGAGGGGGAAATAAGGAAAAATGTGTCTTTGTTCCAAATATTATGAAGGGACATGTACATATTATGTACATGTGTTATTATAAAGCTGTGAAATTCTTCATAGTCATTAAAATAATGTCTTTAAATATCTTTAAAAAAAAATTCATGGGGGGGGAATGTAAAAAATATGGGAAATAAGACCTATAAAGTAAAAATACAAGCTTGTACATTAAGAATTAGGAATAGTTTTAAAAATCTGTAAAACAATACATTTGAAAAATTGTTCTTCTGTAGACATTTCCCATAGCAGAAAAATCCTTATTCCCTGAAAACATACACTTGCAAGAAAACGTTTGTGAATACTTTAGACTTAGCTGGATATTTGCATTAATGACTGATAGCAGCGAGGTCTGATCTTTAACTAAGACCAGACTAAGATTTAGAACAGAACTAAGATTTAACTAAGACCTGTCCACACCACTGTTTTCTTTTTAAAATGCAGTCATTAGTCTCCCTTTTTACCTCATGAAAAGAGATACTTTTGCAAATGCTCTCAAGAGCTATATACTTCTGAAAATGTAATTTTGCCAATATCAGTGTTGACTTGTGAAAATGTAGTTTTTTTCAAAACGTAGTCTGATTGCCCTCTGATTGGTTTGTGTGTATCATGTGGTACTTTCCATAATGTTTGGTACTGTTCATTATAATGCCCATCATGGAAGAAACATTGTTTCAACAGAGGGGAGCATAGATGTTGCTTACTCATATGCATCTACATTGAGTTTTGTACAGTTTGAAGGCTACATACATGTGCAAAAGGCAAGTAATGTACAGGTTGCTACATTTTGTGATAAATCTCTTGACCAGAGGCAAGTCACAATTTGAGACAAACTCCATCTGCTTAAATACAGCATAACCAATTATTTCTTTTCAATATTGAATAGATCATGTTGGAAAAAGTGTATGTTCCTTTAGGCTGATGACTTTGCCAAAGTTTAACTGCAGTTACTTGTTCAAATTAATGAGCTGAGAGTGCAGGTACCCGGCCCTGTTTTTGTTTATATAAAGTCACTGAAAGTCTGGTGACTGACAAGAGTCTGCTTTTCTCAAGAATGATATGTTCATATCACCTATACCCCAATCAAAAGAAATATTAAATGACATTATAAATTTCTACAATTTGTTTAGTGCTAGAAAAGGCTGCAAAAGCATTTCTGAAGTCCAGGGTATTAATCAATGCACAGCAAGACACATTCTGTGCAAAATGAGGACATACAGTGGTGTGAAAAACTATTTGCCCCCTTCCTGATTTCTTATTCTTTTGCATGTTTGTCACACAAAATGTTTCTGATCATCAAACACATTTAACCATTAGTCAAATATAACACAAGTAAACACAAAATGCAGTTTGTAAATGGTGGTTTTTATTATTTAGGGAGAAAAAAAAATCCAAACCTACATGGCCCTGTGTGAAAAAGTAATTGCCCCCTTGTTAAAAAATAACCTAACTGTGGTGTATCACACCTGAGTTCAATTTCCGTAGCCACCCCCCAGGCCTGATTACTGCCACACCTGTTTCAATCAAGAAATCACTTAAATAGGAGCTGCCTGACACAGAGAAGTAGACCAAAAGCTAGACATCATGCCAAGATCCAAAGAAATTCAGGAACAAATGAGAACAGCAGTAATTGAGATCTATCAGTCTGGTAAAGGTTATAAAGCCATTTCTAAAGCTTTGGGACTCCAGCGAACCACAGTGAGAGCCATTATCCACAAATGGCAAAAACATGGAACAGTGGTGAACCTTCCCAGGAGTGGCCGGCCGACCAAAATTACCCCAAGAGCGCAGAGACGACTCATCCGAGAGGTCACAAAAGACCCCAGGATAACGTCTAAAGAACTGCAGGCCTCACTTGCCTCAATTAAGGTCAGGTGTTCACGACTCCACCATAAGAAAGAGACTGGCAAAAACGGCCTGCATGGCAGATTTCCAAGACGCAAACCACTGTTAAGCAAAAAGAACATTAGGGCTCGTCTCAATTTTGCTAAGAAACATCTCAATGATTGCCAAGACTTTTGGAAAAATACCTTGTGGACTGATGAGACAAAAGTTCAACTTTTTGGAAGGCAAATTTCCCGTTACATCTGGCGTAAAAGGAACACAGCATTTCAGAAAAAGAACATCATACCAACAGTAAAATATGGTGGTGGTAGTGTGATGGTCTGGGGTTGTTTTGCTGCTTCAGGACCTGAAGGCTTGCTGTGATAGATGGAACCATGAATTCTACTGTCTACCAAAAAATCCTGAAGGAGAATGTCCGGCCATCTGTTCGTCAACTCAAGCTGAAGCGATCTTGGGTGCTGCAACAGGACAATGACCCAAAACACACCAGCAAATCCACCTCTGAATGGCTGAAGAAAAACAAAATGAAGACTTTGGAGTGGCCTAGTCAAAGTCCTGACCTGAATCCAATTGAGATGCTATGGCGTGACCTTAAAAAGACGGTTCATGCTAGAAAACCCTCAAATAAAGCTGCATTACAACAATTTTGCAAAGATGAGTGGGCCAAAATTCCTCCAGAGCGCTGTAAAAAGACTCATTGCAAGTTATCGCAAACGCTTGATTGCAGTTATTGCTGCTAAGGGTGGCCCAACCAGTTATTAGGTTCAGGGGGGCAATTACTTTTTCACACAGGGCCATGTAGGTTTGGATTTTTTTTTCTCCCTAAATAATAAAAACCACCATTTACAAACTGCCTTTTTTGTTTTACTTGTGTTATATTTGACTAAAGGTTAAATGTGTTTGATGATCAGAAACATTTTGTGTGACAAACATGCAAAAGAATAAGAAATCAGGAAGGGGGCAAATAGTTTTTCACACCACTGTACAGTACTGTTGTTACCTCTAGTAGTGGGTCTCCTGTAGAGGTTATGCCAAAAACAGTGTGTGGTTATAACAGCAGAAGTCTCTGTTCATGTATCAGCTACACTAAAAAAAATGGAGTCATCACATCACACTTGGATGCTCCACAGCATTTATCGGACAGTTAAAACAAAACTTGAATTCTTTGGCAGAAATATACAATGCTATGTTTGTAGGAAAAAGGAAGCTCTGTGTTTACTAAAACCTCATCACAACCATGGATCATGGTGGTTTGGAGCTGTGTTGCTTCCTCAGAGCCTGAATGAATTGCTGTCGCAGAGGAAAGAATACATCAAAAATTGTATCAAGAAATTTAACAGAATTTCAGGGTGGTGGTTTATCAACTTAAAGCCATTTAGAAGTTGGCTAAGGCAATAAGATGATGACCTGAAAAATAAGTACGTCAACAATAAAATGACTTAAACAAATTAGAATGACCAAGTCAGAGTCCAGACCTCAACTCAACTGAGATATGACATGACCTGATAAAAGTTGTTCATCCACAAAACAATCAGTGGACTGAAACAATTTTTTAAGGAGAAATGGTCTAAAGCAGGCATGCGGCCCGCATGACAGATCCTAGTTAGCACTAAACTTGTATAAAATGATTACTATCATTTGTGATTGAATCATTCTGCATCTTCGACGTTACTTATTGACTTTTCTTACTTCCGCCTTCTGACAAAAGCGCGTTTTCCCATGGCATTAGGTACTGGAAACGTCATCTGCTAGTATATTTGCAGCTGTGGCGTTAGCTCCTTGATACCCTAGGCATGACACTGCCCCCCACGAGCCTTGACCAAAGTTAATGAGTCACAACTGAAGTGCTAGTGGGGGCTTTTTGCATATTAGCTTATTTTACAATATAACTTTGAAGTAAACTTAGTAAAGTAAAATTTTGAGCTGCACAATGCCAAACATGCGTAAATTGATAGGCCTATGTCTTTGTCATTTAATTTAAAACAAAATATTTGCATTTCAGTATGAGGGGTACAATGACCTCGACCAAGGTGAAAAGAAATCTACAAGGTGAGCATGTATCTTTCAAGAGAAAGGGGAACTGCTATATTTTTGTGTGACAAGAAATGATAAAATTCATTGTCTGATTTGGAATAATGTCATTGCTGTACCAAAAGAATACAATATTAAACGGCACTATGAAACCCATCGTAAAACTCATGACAAATACACGGGAAAATTGCGAGAAGATAAACTGCGAGAAATTAAAAGTAATCTAATTAAACAGCAGACACTTTTCTTCAAGGTGCATAAAGAAGGCGTGGCTTGTGTAAAAGCTAGTTATGCACGGCTGAACTATTTGCGAGCAATGCTAAACCGTTTACTGAGGGAGATATCATTAAGTAGTGCATTGTGAGAGCAGCAGAGATCGTATGTCCTGAAAAAGCAAAGGCTTTCAAAGATATATCAGCAGCACGGAATACAGTTGCTGATAGAATTGATGACATGGCCTGCAACTTGAGGGAACAGTTTCGAAATAAGTCAATTGAATTAGAGTCCCTTTCGATCGCCATTGATGAGTCGACAGATGTAACGGACATTGGTATATTTATTAGAGCTTGTGACACAAACTTAGAAATTACAGCGGAGTTGTTGGAATTTGTTCCCTTGCATGATACAACTACCAGCGAGTACATTTTCAACAAGGTTGAAGAAGTTCTTTCTCAGTACACTCTGCCTATGGAAAAGCTTGTTTGTTTGGCAACAGATGGGGCTGCTACAATGGTGGGACACACTAACGGTGTTGGTGCGAGGCTGTTGTCAAAAATACGTGAGAAAGAACCTGATTGCAAGTTTGCTCACTTCTTCTGCATATTCCACCAACAATCGTTGTGTTCGAAGATTTTGAAACTAGACAAAGTCCTTAAACCAGTTATACAAACAGTCAACTTCATTTGTACACGTGGACTAAATCATCGACAGTTTACTTCATTACTGGAGGATGTAGGAAGTGAATTTGACACCGTTCCTTATTATATGGAGGTACGTTGGTTATCTTTTCACAAAGTACTGAAGAGGTTCTTCCTGCTGCAAGAAGAAATAACATTGTTTCTAGAGATGAAAGGAAAAGTTGTGAGTTTTCTGATTGACGACATGTGGATGCAGGACTTGGCATTTGTTGTGGATTTGACTGGACATTTGTATGACTTGAATCTGAAGTTACAAGGAAAACACAGACTCGTAACTACAATGTACGATGATGTGAAAAGCTTCCAAGGCATGATTCGTCTGTGGACACATCATTTAAGAAATGAGAATCTTGTCTATTTTCCCACGTCAGGGTCTTAAGCATTCAAATGACAATTTGATTTTTGGAGGATTTGTTTTTCAACTTGAATTACTGAGCAATGAATTCAGTGAGCGTTTTCGTGACTTCAGTTCACATGAACAGGGCTTTGTGCTGTTTACGTCATCATACTCTTACAACCTTGAGAATGCGCCTGAGGATATCCAAATGGAATTGATTGAACTGCAGTCAGATTCTATTCTGAAGGAAAAATAGATAGATAGATACTTTATTAATCCCAAGGGGAAATTCACACAAAATACAACAAAGTTGGTGTGCCAGGCTTGTATGCTTACCTGTCACCCTCGTATGTGCAGATCCATAAATTGGCTTCGAGAGTATTGTCTATGTTCGGAAGCACTTATCTTTGTGAGGAATTGTTTTCGTATAATGAAAGCTACCAAAACCCCACATCGCTCAAGACTTTCAAGCCTGATATTGACGAACTGGTTGCTAACAAGAGATGCCAAGTGTTGGGACAAAAGAAATAGATCTCAGACTGTAAGACTCTTATATATGGACCTTGCTAAGAGGCTAAGATTCTAATTGTATGCTGTTGTACGGAGATTGTATGGAAATAAATTGCTTTTCTTTAAACTTTAAGTGTTACATTTTTTAAAGTTTTCAGTTTTGGAAAGAAAGCTACAGTAACTTTGTATAATAGTATTTGTTACAGTGCGGTCCTGCTGACGCACATATGGCAGTTGAAGCGGCCCACCAATGGTAGTGAGTTTGACATGCCTGGTCTAAAGTTCCACCTAATTGTAGTGAAAGACCGATCAACACGTAAATGAAACATTTCATGGACATTATTGCTACTGAAGAATGTTGTGCCAATTTCTAAATACTTGTACAAGAATTCACATACTTTGAACTCTGAAAGTTTAAATAGTGTGTTCACTGTTGACAAGAAATACACTTGATTGTATGGTATTACTGTACTTTAAGCAGATTGTGTTTGTATACAGGAATTATGTTATAGCGAATACCAAAATAATGAGATTTTCAGAGAAACAAATATTTTTGTTGGTCCAGACAAACGTTAATACAACATCATATTTAACAAATTTTGTATATAGTACAGTATACGTAATTTCCCCATATTTGTTATAATTAAATATTTTTATGGTCTCATGAATTTTATTACAATGGGATTCCACCTATATTATGTATATTATTTTGACTTGAACAGTCCACAATTGTATGAGCTGTTAAAGCAGCAATCCATGCAATTGCCAGTTCTTAGTTAAACACATTTCTGCAGCCACTGTAACTAAGACAAATCACCACAACACATTTGGTGCAATTTCCAATGGGATTAATCCTCATTTTGGGAAAATGACACTCCATGACATTTTAAATGGTTTACAGTTTTAACTTGTCACATATGAGTTTTAAACTAATTGCCCAACAGTTGTGTCTTGCACTTGGACTGTGGAAAATAATTTTAATGCTGTATCCATTCACAGACCCAAAATCTAAAAAAAAAATACATAACTGATTGAAATTAAAGTAGTGTTTTTAAATTTTTTAGCATTCAGTAGGATGCAGTAATAAAATGCGAAATTAGAAATTTAAGCCTCTTGTGTAACAATTTACAGAATAAACAATAACATAAGTTGCAGTGACTTGCCTGTTTGGTGTCTAAAAAAGAGAAAAAGATGATTCAAAATCCATCCATAATCATTTAATTAATGAGAGCCCCATTATTTCAAAATACAATTGTAAAGGAAGTTTTTTTTTCCCAGTCAAAACATATTTATACTTGACTAAGTCCAATTAGGCTAATTGGGATTTCCTAGAAACCCTATAATTAACTACAGTGTAGCCTCAAAGGACATCCTGTTATTCTGAACAGATATTTTGGATGTTTTATTCATTCACACTTCATACTGAATTTTATACAAAATCATCTATTTTTAATTTGAGGACTTGCAATAAAAGATTTTTTAATGTGTACTTTCAACTGGGGGTGGAAGGAAATAAACAGAAGTCAAATCTTTGCAGGGCAAGTCATTTAATATTGTAAAACAAGAGACAATCCGTGTATGTTGAAGAGATTAACAAAAATCATTTTTTTTAACTTAAGTAGAGGTTTACTTCAAATTCATATTTTATTTTATACTTTCTCCTAGTCTTTTTAGAAGAACAAAGTGTGTGGGATGCCATATGTTATGAGTGTTTGCCACTTTAACTTCTGTAGTGGTTTTTGTTCTGCTACTATGTTCACAGAGGCATGCAGACAGAGATGATGTGGCTAATAAAGCTAGACAGAAAAATCAAATGTTTTTCTTAACCATCAATTATTTTTAAAATGTATGCATAATTTGATTATATAATTTATGCATGATGTGGCTCTTATAATGGTTAACACTGCTATCTTACAGCTTCAGGAAACTGGATTAAAATGCAGACCTAGTCACTTTTTTGTGTAGGTTCTCTTTGGTGATTGTAATTTTTCTTCCATATCTCAAATATGTGCTGGTGAGGATAATTGATGACTGTGTGAGGTGGTGGGTTGTTTTCAGGAGAATGCAACCCTTTCATTTAAGGTAGGTGTAGGATCTCTGAAAACATGAATTGGAAAAATTAGGTTTAAAAAACTGGACAAACAAACACCCCAGCTAATCTGGAAGGTTTGGATTCTGTAATCAGAGTGACTGATTAACCAAATATCCCATATTTACTCCATAGCATAAAACTGAAACTTTGTCATCTCACAGTACCCTGCTAACAGCATAACCTATTGTGGGGAAAGAAAAAATTAAATACTGCATATTGTACTGGAATAAATGGACTCCTGTGTTTGATTTTCCCCCCAACCGTTAATGTTTTTTTTTTTTTTTTTTTTTTTTTGCAGTAGTTTGTTAGTGGTTTTAAAGCTGTTTTTGATTAAGTGTTGAGTTTCTGTTTGTTTACAGGTAATAATTCTACAGAGTGTAATCCCATATTTTATTTTTAATGATTTTAGACCGGGCCTTTTAGATATTTTTTTAATAACACTGAAGTATGTATAAACTGGGGTCTTAACTCTGTTTTATATTATTTTCACAAGATAAAGCTGTTTTCATGTTCCAAATAAGTCAAGTATAAATATGTTTTGACTGGGGGAAAAAAAACTTCCTTTACAATTGTATTTTGAAATAATGGGGCTCTCAAATTTTAAGGATAAATTAAAAATGTATGCAAGGCTAACACAGTATCTACCACTCTGACTTTTATTCCCTCCTATTTATGTGATGTGATAAACAACTGTATAATGGGGTACAAACCTTTTCTTCTTGGGTGCTCAAATTTTCATTATTCAAAAGTAATCTTTTTTTTTTTTTTTTTTTTATTTATTTATTTATATAAAAGTGTGTCAACCCAAATTAACACCTGGGGATATCTCAAAAATAAACTTTTAAAAATAATAAGATGTTCTTGAGGAAAATGCATTCCTTCCCTGTGAATCTTTCAAATCAAAAAACAATTATTCATATTTTAAGGCCTCAAGTGTGCTGTTGCATTTGTGATTAATGTCCAGTGATGATGCAGAGTATAGTGGAATAAAGGTGTTTATAACAATATGTATAATAAATAAGAAAACATGCTTCTAGTACAGTGCACAGGATAACTCAATGCAAGATAAAAATAATTTAAAACCTTGTTAGAGAAAATGGTAAATCTATTTACTAACTAAAAACATGGTTTGAAGGGAGGTCAGTCATGAGTTCTGTTTTATAAAAGCTTCATAGCTGTGATAGATTAACTTAATTTTGAGAGCAGTTCAAATATTTGCCCTTTAGAACACTCTGCACATCTACATTATTTATAAAAATGTGAAATATCATACAGTTTAACAGTTGAAAAGATTGCTCAGTAACACTTTAGGTATCCACAAATAATGTTACATTATATAAAAATATTTGCACTGATAGGCCAGAAAGCTTAACGTTTATCATCGGTAAATTAAAGAAAGCAAATATTAACAGAAAGATTGAGTAACTCATGGCCAGAATCAGATATAGCAGTAATTAATTCTCTGGGGTTTAGATCGGGGAGATTGTTTTTCAATGGTGTACTGGACTAGTTTGAGGAAAAAAACAAAAGCATATAATATTATTTGTCTTAAATTTTTTTTAGAGAGGATTGTGATGAAATTAAAAGAAGGTGTAATCAAGTACAAACCCATTCACTAAATGTGCAAATTTATTTATGAATACATTTTTAGGGTTCTGCTCCACAATGTCTTTCAGAATGTGCATTTCTTTCTTTTGTTTGCAGCATTCTCTACAAAAATTGAGAAGTAATGTTGACATGAAGCATAAGTTTCAATGCCAAAATAAAGTTGTCCTTAATTTGGAATTATTTAGTTGTCAATAGCAACAATGTTGGTGAAAAAAAGTATACTATGTAAAAAATGGTTCTATTGTACTATATCCATACAGAATACAGTATGTGCAGTTGGTAAGACAAAGTAAATATTTCACTGTAGTGCTGTTAACTGAAATTAAAAATCACAGTTATACTGTCAAAGATCATAATCAATTATTAATTCTGAATTAAGTGATGTTGTAAGTGGTGTCCCTCATGAATCAATGCTAGGGCCACAGCTCTTTTAAATAATACAAAAATGATCTTGATAAGAATATAAATAATATCAAATTAGGTGGAATGGCTGATAATCTTAAAACTCCTGATTCATTACATATGGACCCAAACAAGATTCAGATGAGTAAATGTGTGGCAAATACAGTTTAAAACAAGTAAATATAAAGTCTTACACATAGCAATTAAAAATTAAGGATTTGCACACAATGTGTGGTTTGAAACTTGAAAGTAAGATTTATAAGAAAGTCAAAAGTGTCATAGTGGGTTCTTCTCTTTTTAAACACAGACAGCATATAGAGATGGTTAAGAAGACTAATAGGATGTTAGGTTATATAGCGTCAGTAGTCCACAGCCTGTATTTCAACACCTTATTTTGTCTTCTTTAAGTAATGGCTTTCTTACTGCCACTTGCCCAGTCAAACCTGCAGCACAAACTCTCCTTGTTACAGTAGATAGTGAGACTTGCTCTTTTTGACCACTGTTAAGCTGAGATTGAAACTGTGAGGGGTCTGTCACTCAAGGTGGTGCTAACCTAAACTTTAAATTTAAACCTGTGTCAGTTTAATGCTTACCTTTTCACCATTATAAGTCATTCATTGCGTTTCAACCGATTAACTCTAAGGTGTTCTAAAAAAGTTTGATCAGTAGTTTGTGTGTGTGTGTGTGTGTGTGTGTATATATATATATATATATATATATATATATATATATATATATATATATATATATATATATATATATATATATATATATACTTATGAGGCCTCATTTAGAGTACTGAATATTTTTGATATTCATATTATTGTATAGACATAGGAGCACTAGAGAAAGTCCAGAGAAGAGAGACTATGCCAATTCCTGAACTACAGGGTATGAGCTATGGCAAAATATTAAATAGCTGAAACTTTCCCACTTTAGCAAATGGTGATTAAGATTTGATTATCTAAGTGTTCAAAACTATGAGAAGGGATTAGTGTAGTGGATCTAAACTGCTGTGTTAAAATGAGTTCTTTAACAAGAAAACAGGGACACACCTGGAAACTTCATAAAGATAAATGTCATCATATGTAGTCCTCCAGGTAAATGCAGCCTGAATGACTGCATCAAGTTGGACTCCTACACCAAAGTCCAGATAAGGCCCTGCCTCTTCAGACTCAAAGCACAATTGAAACAGAAGGAAGTCAGGATTTTAGAATAACCAACAATGAATAAAACTAAAACAGTGGCAAGTCATTGATGCAGTCTGACACAATACGTATTAAAATTACTGTAATAGTTCAAAGTAACTGTTCAAGAACATTTTCCGAATATAAATGATATAACCGCGATTATCAGAGGAGTCTGTGCAGAGGGTACAGACCTATAAATACCTGGGAGTGCAGCTGGATGATAAATTGGACTGGACTGCCAATACTGATGCTCTGTGCAAGAGAGGACAGAGCCGGTTATACTTCCTTAGAAGACTGGCGTCCTTCAACATCTGCAATAAGATGCTTCTTATCAGATGGTTGTGGCGAGTGCCCTCTTCTACGCGGTGGTGTGCTGGGGAGGCAGCATTAAGAAGAAGGACGCCTCACGCCTGGACAAACTGGTGAGGAAGGCAGGCTTTTTTGTAGGCATGGAGCTGAACAGTTTGACATCCGTGGCAGAGCAACGGGCGCTGAGATGGCTCCTGGCAATCATGGAGTATCCACTGCATCCACTAAACAGTGTCATCTCCAGACAGAGGAGCAGCTTCATTGACAGACTTCTGTCACTGTCCTGCTCCACTGACAGACTGAGAAGATCGTTCCTCCCCCAAACTATGCGACTCTTCAATTCCACCCGGGGGGGTAAACGTTAAAATTATACAAAGTTATTGTCTGTTTTTACCTGCATTTTTATTGTTATTTAATTTAATGTTGTTTTTGTATCAGTATGCTGCTGCTGGAGTATGTGAATTTCTCTTGGGATTAATAAAGTATCTATCTATCTATCTCTATCTAACTGTACTAGTTTAAATAGCACAGCACAAGATAGTGACTGGGCAAACATTAGGAATCACTAGGCAGTGTATATACCTGAGAGGATGGTTTGGCATCTTGACTGGGGTTTAGTATGATTGACCTACAAGCCCGGGACATCATAATGGAAGGACCACAGACGTGGATGCCTAACCTGGCAGGGCTGGGCCTCCATTCTTATCAGGAAGGATGGGTAATGGAGGGACTAGGGGAGATGGGTTCTTATGGACAATTCACGCCCTGGCTTGAGAAGTGGTAGTATCCCTCTGTCTGGCTTCCCACTTGGGACACCTGCAGGGTGGCCCGGGCTAGGGGATCCTGTTGGGGTTGTTAAGTGCCATCAGGAGTCACTTAAGAAGGAGAACTTGTAGGTGCTGTGCAGCTTCCATATGACCCAGGAAGTGCTTCCACAGGCTCATGTTTCAGCCCTGGAAACACCCCTGGCTTCAAAAAGAAAGGAGGCACCTCATTCCTCTCGTGGAGTCTGAGTTTGGAGAGAGTTGGATGATACTTGCAAAGGCGGACAGGAAGGAGACCGTCATTTTGCTCTGTTATACAGTGTTGGTCAGATTAAATCCTGCTGAGGTTTTCTAAACAAAATTTTTAATTGAGCTTAGAACTGCCTGTGGTTGAGATATGTCTGGTGATGGTGCTCTGAGGCTCCCCCTGGTGGTCACAACAGCCATAATGCAAAGAACAGAGGAAAAATCTGTGATGGCAATAGTGAACATGGCATTTTACAGAAAAATCTTTCATATTGTTTTCACATTTTTTGCAGAATACACTTGGTACAGAGTAATTATGATTGCCTAAAGGTGTAGATATACTGTAGTTTATGTGGCTTTGTGATTGAGAGAAAAAAAAAACACAAAAATGAAGTTTAGCGGTGAATTGCATGTGTTTAATAAATAAACAAACATGGCATAAATGTTCTTTCATTTCTCCATGTGTTACTTTATAGCAGTGAAATCTGTTCCAGGAGCAAGTGTCTCATTTTGTATCTCTGTTCCTCTTACAGACCTGTGGAGGAGACCGGCCCTATGTGTCTCCTCAGATTCTAGAGGAAAAACACCACCAATTTATGCAGCAGTCTCTGGAAAATTTCAGGAAAATTAAGAAGATGGGAGGCAAAGAGTTCAGCCAGCGTTACCAAGACCAGCTTGAACAGGAGCTGGATAGTCTGTTCGCCAACTTCATGAAACACAATGAGGGAAAAAACATATTCAGCACCTTCCGAACACCAGCAATTCTGTTTGTGCTCATCATAGCCCTCTACCTGCTTTCTGGCATATCTGGCTTTGTGGGGCTGTCGCTGGTGGCTCAGCTGTGCAATTGCATCATTGGGCTTGTCCTCATTGCTCTGTTTTCTTGGGCTTACATCCGCTACTCTGGACAGTACCGGGACCTTGGAGCAGTCATTGACAATGGAGCTGGAATGGTACTTGATCAGGTCTGTAAGAAGCAGAATTATTTGCTTATTTTAAGTATACAATTTTTCAATTAATAGAAATACCGCATAATACGTATTTTGGATTGATAGATAAAAACAAGTTTGACAGTGAAGTTGATTTGGAAAGGCACAAAAAATGTTAACATTTGTCAGTAGCATATTTAAAAGGCACACATGAATTAACTACTGAAACATTTCCAAAACTTTTAAAATAGTCACAAATTGTGACTTTTCTGTCTGCTTAAAGTGATGCAGGACTAGGTATTCTTAAATTAATAGCTTTATTTTCTTTTTTTAGAGAATATGAATAAGAGTATGATATTTTAAAAAGGAACATATACATATATTTTAACAAAAAACAACCCATCACCTCAACCTAATAAATTAGTTCTTATTCAACTGAAGTGTCCAAGGTAATGTCACCTGACTGTCACCTAGGTGCTGCTTTAATCTACCTTTCTTATTGGTTAGTTCTATGCATATGAGGTTCTCCATGCCAACATAAATTATGAAGAAAGGGGCCAGTTAACTGTGCTTTATTTAGTAGAACCAGTTTGGTTTATTTATCTGCAGAAACTAAATTTGAAAAATCATCATCATAATTAACAAAGTGTTAGATTATACATGAAATGTACTTTGAAAACAAGAACATTTTTCAAGTGATAGTGCTCACTTCCTTGAACAGTTTTGATGTTCGTTTATTTATTGATGAGACTGGGTTTTCTTTCCCCAAACATCATTTCTCTCCTTATTCAAATGTCTTCATTTTTTAGAATTTAATGAGAAAGTCAGAGGTTAAGGTAAAATTTTCAGCTTAATTCTAGCCATATCCATCATAATTACTTGGCACAAGTCCTGAAATATTAAATATAGACATGTTTTATATTGATATACATTTCTTTTTTCTAACAAATTATTTTTTTCTTGACATGCACGCTGACATTTAAATCCTGAGTGGTATGTAGTTTAAAATCCAGATGTTATACTTTTAAAATGATCCTCTTGTAGTAAACAAAAGTGGGCATTTGCTACCAGCATATAGGATGTTGTGATGGGGACAGTACCACATAAAGTGTTGTATTTAAGACCACCTTTTTGGCTTTTATTTTTCAAAAATTTTGTGTTTTTTGGGCTCACATTATTAGTTGATTCGGTCTTATAACAGTTACGTAAATTGATCTCATTTTCACATGATTAACAGTGGTTAAATTCCAACTAATCCAAATATGTATGCATTTTAAATGACAGATTAATTGTATTTATCTTAACTTTTATTTAGTTTTATTAAAGTGCAGTATAGTCTAATGTCCTCATTATCAGGTTGATAAGGATAGGGAGAGATTTGGAAAATTTGACTAGGACAAGGCATTTTTTAGATCTTTGTAAATATTATACGGTGGCAGGAGTGGAATTTTAAATTTTTTACGCTGTCTAATTTTTCTTGCTTTTTATACAAAGGGGACCACCACATTGATCCTGAATCCATTTATTTGTTATAATATGTGGTAAGCAGAATTGAATCTTTCACTTGAGGTGTGTGCTCTTAGTAATGCATCTTC
The DNA here is from genome assembly GCF_900747795.2 of Erpetoichthys calabaricus. Taxonomy (NCBI): domain Eukaryota; kingdom Metazoa; phylum Chordata; class Cladistia; order Polypteriformes; family Polypteridae; genus Erpetoichthys; species Erpetoichthys calabaricus. The sequence goes on from NC_041394.2 coordinate 80,680,957, forward strand.
TAGCATAACCCAGTTTTTGGATTTACAGTCTGGTTTTATAAAGATCTGTGTTAACATTTTATTTTCACTTTTTAAAGTAACCCCTTTTTGCCAGTTAGCAGATGTACACTAACAGTAACACTGATTCACATGCGAGTTGTGTGCCACCCCACCCTCATGCGTATGATGTGAAACCTCAAATGTATTGGATTACATTGACAATCACACAGGAACATTATATCTGTATTAAACACTAAAGTATTCTGATGATACTTAATGAGTCTTTTTCTTTAATTTTTTTTCCTATTTAAAGGAAAGGAGTTGGAATTCTTCTTTTTAAATTATTCTATGTAAGACCATAGTTTAAATGTTAAACTGTGAGGTGAGAAATACATGAGTAAATTAATTCTGAAACATAATAAAGAGTACTCCACCCAAAAATGGCATTTTTTATGTTACTTGGCCCATGTACTTTGCAGTGGTGGCCAAGAAAAATTTTTACTCACATGCTTTTGCAGAGAAATTCCGTATTGAAAATTCAAACTGAACAGAAACCTTCACTGACCAGTTCTGGACAATAACAAACTATATAAAACGTGTCCATGGACATAAAATTGTCATGCAACTCAAGTTGCATAATCAATATGTGCATTATCCATTTGAATTGTCAAAATGTGCACATTTTTTGCTAAATTATTATTACCAGTTACTTCCTGAAAACTCCACATTGAATATCAACAGGAAAGACACAATTCTCTCAATACTGTACGTTTGAATTAAAGATCCACCCTTCTCCCTCATTCACTGGTCAAGAATCTTGTCTTGAATTCTAACGCACAGATAGCATTTTGATGAAGATGTTTTATTAAAGTTATCTTGGGTGTATTTGTTTGCTCCTGTCCTGTATGGATGCACATGTTTCAGCAACAAGGCAAGCTAATCAAATGTAAAGTGCTTAGCTTTGTTTATATCCTATCCAGAAGCAAAACTTTATGCATACAACATTTGATAGTAAAAACTGAGAAGTTTATTTACAGTCATATGAAAAAGTTTGGGAACCCCTCCTAATTCTTTGGATTTTTGTTTATCATTGGCTGAGCTTTCAAAGTAGCAACTTCCTTTTAGTATACAGTATGACATGCCTTATGGAAACAGTAGCATTTCAGCAGTGACATTGTTTATTGGATTAACAGAAAATATGCAATATGCATTATAACAAAATTAGACAGGTGCATACATTTGGGCACCCCAACAGAAATATTACATCAATACTTAGTTGAGCCTCCTTTTGCAAATATAACAGCCTCTAGACGCCTCCTATAGCCTTTGATGAGTGTCTGGATTCTGGATGGAGGTATTTTTGACCATTCTTCCATACAAAATCTCTCGAGTTCAGTTAAATTTGATGGCTGCCGAGCATGGACAGTCTGCTTCAAATCATCCCATAGATTTTCGATGATATTCAAGTCAGGGGACTGTGACGGCCATTCTAGAACATTGTACTTCTCCCTCTGCATGAATGCCTTTGTAACAAGTTCCCCAGTCCCTGAACTAGCCACACAGCCCCACAGCATGATGGAACTTCCACCAAATTTGACAGTAGGTAGCAGGTGTTTTTTGTTGTGACCAAATAACTACATTTTTGTCTCATCAGTCCAAAGCACTTTGTTCCAAAATGAATCTTGTCTAAATGAGCATTTGCATACAACAAGCGACTCTGTTTGTGGCGTGAATGCAGAAAGGGCTTCTTTCTCATCACCTGCCATACAGATGTTCTTTGTGCAAATTGCGCTGAATTGTAGAACGATGTACAGATACACCAGCTGCAGCAAGATGTTCTTGCAGGTCTTTGGAGGTGATCTGTGGGTTGTCTGTAACCATTCTCACAATCCTGCGCATATGCCACTCCTGTATTTTTCTTGTCCTGCCAGACCTGGGTTTAACAGCAACTGTGCCTGTGGCCTTCCATTTCCTGATTTACATTCCTTATAGTTGAAACTGACAGTTTAAACCTCTGAGATAACTTTTTGTAGCCTTCCCCTAAACCATGATACTGAACAATCTTTGTTTTCACATCTTTTGAGAGTTGCTTTGAGGATCCCATGCTGTCACTCTTCAGAGGAGAGTCAAAGGGAAGCACAACTTGCAATTGACCACCTTAAATACCTTTTCTCATGATTGGACACACCTGTCTATGAAGTTCAAGGCTTAATGAGTTAATCCAACCAACTTGGTGTTGAAAATAATCAGTACTGAGCAGTTACATGCATTCAAATCAGCAAAATGACAAGGGTACCCAAATTTTTCACATTTGATTTAATTTCATACAACTAAATACTGTTTCACTAAAAATCTTTGTTCGGAAAACACCCCAGTACTCCGATGTTCCTAGGAAATGAAAGACATTCCACTGTTATCTTTTTTGTTGAAAGTAGAGTAAATTATTATGCAGGCTGAGAGGGGTTCCCAAATTTTTTCATATGACTGTATGTGTTAGAGACCACATCATTTAAGTTTGAAGCTTTTCTTGCTTTGAATGGTTTAAAACAATGCTAGCGTAATCCCAGCTACTGTGTGGCATTACCAGTAAGAATGAAATACACAATCTGAAGGGATTGTTCAGAAGTAGTGATTTTTAGCATAGATGCAGAGAATCAATTTGTACTGTAGTATGCATCATTTGATGTTGTCAGTTTGTGATTTTTGAATCTTGTACTCACAGGTGATCTTCTTTTTTTAAGTTTTAAATACAATTAATATTATTGGAATAATAATGAAGGCATAGTTTACTATTACACAATAAAATAAAAGGTGTTTTAGTTGATATCACTTTGCTAAGACATGATATTATGCATCTAAACATATAAACTGGATTCAATAATACAATTGAACCTCTCCCTTTTTTTCTTCATCTGTAAATGGCGATACCAAAAAAGAACATGGAATTAAATGCTCTTGAATGTTCAAAAAATGTCAGAAAGCTGGAAACAGGTATTGCACACTTGGAGAGTTGTCACACCAAGTCTGGTGGAATAGATCCATTTAACTTCAGGCTAAGCTGTTTGATGGGCACAGGCTGCATTAAACCATGCTCTGCTTTTTTATTTGTGAGCCTTGTGTGGGAAGACGATTCTGTTGAAATTAATTCTGAGAAAGATAACCTACAGTACCAATATGTTTTAACTTGCCAAGCCCAAAAAATATGATGAGACTGTAATGCTCCAAAAATTGGTGAATTACAGTTATCTGCAGATAAGAATTAATAGCTGTTCCTATAAAACATGGCTCTGAGGCTAAGGATCTACGCTGGTATGTGGAAGTTTTCCGATTTGAATCCCCATTACTGTCAAAAGAGATCCTACTCTGCTGGGCCCTTGAGCAAGGCCCTTAACCTGCAATTGCTCCAGGGGTGCACAATGGCTGACCCTGCACCCTGACCCCAAGTGGTATATGAAAAATAACAAACTTCTAATATAAGAAACTGTAAGGTGAAATAAAGAACAAAAAAAAACAGTACAATTTAATTTTTCAATATATTTTATTGATGAATGTTATTTCAAGGATTTTCCTGTCTGTTTATAAAACTGTATAATTTAAATAAACATACTAAAAGAGATCTGCTTTTACTGGTAGCCCTCTAATGGATATAAATTGTGACATATGGGATGGCGAGCACTGTTCCATTGTTTTCTAGACTGGGTATGGTTTCAAAGAAAACACATTATCTAACAATCTGTGGTCCGGTAGAGGCAGGATCATCTGCCTTGAGGCGCAGCTTTCATATGTCACAGTAATAAATGTCATTAAAGGTGTCTCATTGATGGCTACAAGACTTTTGTGTTTCTGCTCAGTCTCAAACATGGTGTATCTGTCCTCTCTAGTGAGACAGCTCTAAGAAGATGCCTTTTTTTATTGAATCTGAAAAGACTATCACCGTTGGATTTTATAGAAGATTACCAAACTCTTCTTTTGTGTTTTATTTGTTGCTGAAAGACTTTAAATTTCTTAAAAAGTACTGTTCATTAGTTTCATTTGTGCAACTCAGAACCCAAAAAGCAACTTGTATTTCCACCTCAATAAAAGGATGTGTCAGTGTGTCCTTCCTCTTGCCATGGCTCTTTCTTTCCAAAAGATGGCACATTACAAACATTTTTAGGAATAAAATGAATTGCATTTGTCATTCTAATAGATTGTGCATCATAAGCATTAGGACTTCTTTTATGAATCCCATACCAAATTACCTAAAATGGACAAATTCATTGCATTTCTCATGCCAGCAGGTGGCGCACCACAAACATTTGTATAATGCATTTTATTACTACAAATGTTTGTGATGCTTCATCTGTTGGAATGACAAATGCAATGCATTTTATTAGTATTTGCATTACAAAATACATTCCAGGACACAGGTAGCACAGCTTATATATAAATACACACACACACACACACACACACAGGTACTCATTAAGTATTGGGAACCAAATAACCAAAGTTATTTTAATTAGATCAGCTTGATTTCTGATCTTTGTTCATGTTCTTGATGTTTTTTAGTGTCGAATATAAAGTTATACTTTTTGGCTATGTCTTTATCCTATTAAATGTCTGTGATACAAATAATATAAATATCTAATAAAAATCTTACATGTTGTAACAAAATATGTGATTTGAATGGCTTAGGAAACCAAAGGTAGCATACTGCACAAACCTTTAATTTACTAATTCCCTAGTTTATCATCTATTAAAGATGATCATCTATTAAAGAGTATTTTAGCAAAAAACGCTTCTGTTTTGCACATTGTGAGCAAACGACTATAAAAACTGACATGTGGATTATGCAACACGTGAGCTTCCCCCAAATTAACTTTTTGTCATATCATTTGCCATTTTACAGCAGAGGTTGTCATTGGGCTTGTATTTACCTTAAACTTTATTTTTTACCTTCGTTCTCCAAGAAAATATAACATTAAAAAATTTTCCTCTTTTATCATTACAAAACACATGAGGAAAGTAACATATAAAAATGCATTATTGTTGGTTGGAGTCATCCTTTAAGACAAATAATATATTTTCTAGGTGGCAGTTGTAAACAATGTTTTAATTATCACACTCCCATTAAACTTCAGGTAATGCACAAAAGTGACAAAGAACTGATTAATAAAGTAAATAGTTTCCTGTTACCATGGTAATATTTTTGAATTTCAATATTTAAATGCCACTCCTACAGTTTTCCTTTATCATGCAAAAAATGTACAGCTTAAGGTCAACTGGTAATACTGAATCTGCCCAATCAGAGTAAGTGTGACGTTGTGTGTCAGAGTACCCGGTAATGTATGGGCACTCTTGTCTGTGGTTGAGCTCTGCATTGTGCCCAATGCTTCTGTTACTGGCAGAGGTCACTCTATGACCCTGTGTTAGATAAATGGGCTGGAAAACTTTTGGAGGGGCATTACTCAGGATTGTATTTTATATATGTTACCGGTAACATATACACTTTTGCCCATTGCCTGTGTGTGGGTGATTTTACATTTTGTTCTTTTAACAGTGTTGCTTTAGTATGTACGTATATGTGAGGATATGTGTATTTTTACAGTTTTTGCAACTTTTGCTGGAATTTCCTATTCTTCATTAAAGGTTTTGTAAATTTGAAAAAGTGGTTAATCACCAAAATGAATACAGTACTGAGCAAAAATCTGTTGATGTGTCCTTCCTGTTGACTTTCCAAAAAAAGCCACCAAAGAAAGTGATTTTTAAAGCTAGCTATCTGGGCAGTAAGTATTTATTTGCTCATGAAAACACTATATGACATTAGAATAAATACCAAAAATTATGAACACAATACAAATAAACAAGATTTATCATGTTTTCTGACAGTTTGTTATTTGACTATTGCCTTGTCTTTTAGCAATGGCTACAATGGTTCTCCATGAGGTACAGTTAGGTCCATAAATATTTGGACAGAGACAACTTTTTTATAATTTTGGTTCTGTACATTACCACAATGAATTTTAAATGAAACAACTCAGATGCAGTTGAAGTGCAGACTTTCAGCTTTAATTCAGTGAGGTGAACAAAACGATTGCATAAAAATGTGAGGCAACTAAAGCAATTTTTTTAACACAATCCCTTCATTTCAGGGGCTCAAAAGTAATTGGACAATTGACTCAAAGGCTATTTCATGGGCAGGTGTGGGCAAGTCCGTTGTTATGTCCTTATCAATTAAGCAGATAGAAGGCCTGGAGTTGATTTGAGGTGTGGTGCTTGCATGTGGAAGATTTTGCTGTGAACAGACAACATGCGGTCAAAGGAGCTCTCCATGCAGGTGAAAGAAGCCATCCTTAAGCTGCGAAAACAGAAAAAACCATCCGAGAAATTGCTACAATATTACGAGTGGCAAAATCTACAGTTTGGTACATCCTGAGAAAGTAAAGCAAGCACTGGTGAACTCAGCAACGCAAAAGACCTGGACGTCCACGGAAGACAACAGTGGTCGATGATCACAGAATCATTTCCATGGTGAAGAGAAACCCCTTCACAACAGCCAACCAAGTGGACAACACTCTCCAGGGGGTAGGCGTATCGATATCCAAGTCTACCATAAAGAGAAGACTGCATGAAAGTAAATACAGAGGGTGCACTGCAAGGTGCAAGCCACTCATAAGCCTCAAGGATAGAAAGACTAGATTGGACTTTGCTAAAGAACATCTGAAAAAGCCAGCACAGTTCTGGAAAAACATTCTTTGGACAGATAAAACCAAGATCAACCTCTACCAGAATGATGGCAAGAAAAAAAGTATGGAGAAGGTGTGGAACAGCTCATTATCCAAAGCATACCACATCATCTGTAAAACACGGTGGAGGTTGTGTGATGGCTTGGGCGTGCATGGCTGCCAGTGGCACTGGGACACTAGTGTTTATTGATGATGTGACACAGGACAGAAGCAGCCAAATGAATTCTGAGGTGTTCAGAGACATACTGTCTGCTCAAATCCAGCTAAATGCAGTCAAATTGATTGGGCAGCGTTTCATGATACAGATGGACAATGACCTAAAACATATAGCCAAGGCAACCCAGGAGTTTATTAAAGCAAAGAAGTGGAAAATTCTTGAATGGCCAAGTCAGTCACCTGATCTTAACCCAATTGAGCATGCATTTCATTTGTTGAAGACTAAACTTAAGACAGAAAGGCCCACAAACAAACAGCAACTGAAAGCCGCTGCAGTAAAGGCCTGGCAGAGCATTAAAAAGGAGGAAACCCAGCATCTGGTGATGTCCGTGAGCTCAAGACTTCAGGCTGTCATTGCCAGCAAAGGGTTTTCAACCAAGTATTAGAAATGAACATTTTATTTCCAGTTATTTAATTTGTCCAATTACTTTTGAGCCCCTGAAATGAAGGGATTGTGTTAAAAAATTGCTTTAGTTGCCTCACATTTTTATGCAATTGTTTTGTTCACCCCACTGAATTAAAGCTGAAAGTCTGCACTTCAACTGTATCTGAGTTGTTTCATTTAAAATTCATTGTGGTAATGTACAGAACCAAAATTATAAAAAAAGTTGTCTCTGTCCAAATATTTATGGACCTAACTGTACCCCAACTATTCTATGGATGTATTAAATTGTACCCCCAGCACACCTGATTCAGATTAATAAGGTGGTCACTAGCCAATCAAGGTGTGCTAGTGGTGCAGTTTAACACACACTGTAAATAGTTGAAGTGAATGACAACCATAACTTCTTGGGTGGCTTGAGGACAGGTTTGAAAATGGCTCGGTAACTCACATTGACAGACACGATAGTCAGAGATGAGCAACACACCAAACCGACCTTTCAAGATGCGATTTTCAAGCTATTATATACAGTAGAAATTTGAAGAAACTGGGCAAGATGACGACAAAACACAGTGGAAGTCCCAAAAAGCTGTCTGCATCTGACAAACAGTACTTAAAGGTCACTTCCTTAAAACGCACACATAAATCCACAAAAAACTTACGCAGCATTTTGCATGAAAGTACATGCTTCAACCATATGAACACATGATAATAGCTAAGAAACAGTTTCTGAGGAGAGGCGGCAAGAAGGGGAGATTACCATGAAGCATGGAATTATGAAGCCAGCCAGTAGGAAAAAGTCTTATGGACCAATGACTCTAACTGTACATTAAACAGACATTTTTAATTCACAAAGGTGCCAAAATGTCAGGAGAGCTAGCGACAAATACATTGACACCTGTCTGCAGTCTTCTGTGAAACATTGTCATGGTCAAGCAGTTCATTTCAGGGTGTGCACGGTGTAGGGGACTTGGTCAAAATCACTGGAATTACGCCTGCTGAGAAATATAAACAGATTCCTTGTTCATGCTGTACCTTTAAGGGAAATGATTTCGTTGGCAAACATTTTATCTTTCAGTACAGTAACAACTCCAGACACACTATAAACACAATTAAAACCTTCTTGTAGCAGAAATCCACATATGAACCACTGTTTTAAACACTTTAAACATAAATGGAACTGTGTGATGATCACTTAGGCAGAGAAAAGAGCAGAAAGCATACAAGAAGAGTTGTGGGAAATAATGCAAGAAGTGTAGAAGAATTTACCACAGGACCAGTGTTTGAAGTAGGGTGGAGCAATTGCAAACACCGTTTCTGCTGCTTTTAACATTTTCATTTCCGTGCTCCCTTACTTCTCATACCATTCCCTTACTGCTTAAACTCTGATTATCCAGTATTGGCCATGTACTTGGCAGTTTTAAGATTACCACCTCCTTTTTCTGTCTGTAAAATCCATGGTGGAGGATATGTCAACCTCTAAATGTCACATTAATTCACAGATTAATGAATTTTAATAACATGGAAGTCTGAGCCGTTCAGATTGGTCAGTTTAATTTTTAGGAGGGGTTAATTGTGTGCTGTGTAGAACTGTTCAGTAGGCATGTAGCAGTGTTGTGTGAGCCTCTACATATAGAGGCCTGCTTCCGTGGTTGAAGAAACAAGGTTGAAAGAAGAAAAGCCCAGCTGCAGTATTGCCACAAACCCCAGAGATCTCTATTCATCATGGTATGGATGCAGAAAATTCTGTAAGTCACAGCAAAGATGTCTGAGGAAGGCAATCGCCCAGAATGCTGGAGAACGTAGATACATGGATAAATAGAACGAACGATAGATAGAAAGAACGAACAAACTTTATCCCCAGGTGGAAATTTGGCTTTTTACAGAAGCTCAAATAGATACACACACACACACACACACTTTGGTCTGAACAACTCCCGGATGACTAAAAAAATAAGAAAAATAAAAAGAAAGAAAAGTTCTGACTTTGCTGCCGTAGTCACAGTGATGCATTATACAGGAGCTGTTTGATTGTTTCAGAAAAAGATATGACTGGCTACTAATCCTTAGCCATAAACTGGGAGGCTGCATATGTAAGTCACTGAATTTGCCTGGCCTATTTACTGTATGAGTTAAGGTTTTAAATCAGTGAAGTTGAATGTATTGCCTTCTGTAGAGGTGGACACAGCTAGTCAGCAAGCATCACTAAGAAAGAAAATAAATATTCATAAAGAATCAAAAAAAGTCTCAGCAATTTTGAAAGAAAACATGAAGACAATGAGTCTAACATGAATGTTTGTGTATTTTTGACAACCTCAAAATCTATATGACCTTTTCAGGTTCAAACATTGCACAGGACTACAGAGTGGTGAACCAAAGTGAATTTCCTCAGTTTTGTACTGTAAGTCCACACAAAGTGCCTACTTATTTTAAAAACAGAAAGTCTTGTTTCCTGTTATTATGTCAGTGTTTTAATTGTGTGTATTCTAGTATTACATTGTTTTTTAATAGAAAATAAAAGCTTACTGCCCAGATAACCAACTTTAAAAATACATTTGTGTGGGTGTCCTTAAGCCTTTGCACATTACTGTATTTGAAAATCACCCTTTTGTATTTTCCAGTCATATCACCATTGAACACAAGACAGGAGTATTTGTGTATTGCAAGGCACACACACACACACACACGGTCACTGAAGTTTACCCAAATTAGCCTAATTGGGACATTTTTGAGATATGAGAGGAAACCAGATTGCCTGGAGTAAATACACGTCTATAGGGGGAGAACGTATAAACCCCCCACTACTCCTCAGGCAGCATCTAGGAGGAGAAATCAAAAGCCGTCCCATGGAGCTGTGAGACAGCACTGGTAGTCAATGACCATTCAAAATTTTTTTTTTCTATTGGCATTCAATTTTTTTTTTTTTTTTAACTGTCCCATAACTATGTAATGTGATTTCAGTGTAAGTCCTACTATTGATGCACTTAAACATCATAGGAACCATAAAGGAACTGTGAGAGAAAAAAAAATTTAATTTGTATTTTAACTAGCTGAAAAGATGTTTACTATAAAGAGACATACAATAATTCTTTCTCCTTAACATATTGTTAGTGGTGTTACACTAGTGTATGCTCTTTCAGTCTTTCCTTTGAGCACCTCTTTTATTCCGACAATAACAGACACCACATTTCAGCTGCTCACATGTCTTAATGTATTCTTTGTGCCTTCCTCTAAAACCCATTCAAGTTCTGCCTTCGTGAACACAAAGGCTGGTAGTGAAAGGCAGATGTCCTGCTTTTTTCTGGGTGAGTTACACACTTCAGATGAATGAAGAGTTGCAGTACTCTCGGGCTAAGTTGCTGTTTCTGTTTTATTCCCAGGTGACATCAAGAATGAACAACACAGCAGCTGCAAGAGTCCTTGCTCCTCTGGGGCCACCAGCCAAGAAAAAAGACAGCTAACTTTTCCTTATTTTATTGTGGATTCATCAACTACACTTCTGAAACTAGCTTTAAATCTTTAAAAAAAAAAAAAAAAATCTAGCAGTGCCTTTTTACTTTCTGGAGATTGGAAAAGCTTTGCTGTCCTGTCAGTAGTTTGTGTCATTTCTTAACAGTGCTGAGGTGTCCGTGACATATAGAGGATTCTTGACTTCATTTCTGCTAAAGTTACACGTCTTAAACTGGCATTCATAAATTTTAGTGCACCATGATCTTCTCTGACTGCTTTTGTTATATTGCTTTTTATTTACTTTTTCAAAAGCAACTGTTTTTATTTCTGGATTTTTTTTTTTACTTTTAATATAAGTTCTGAGTTCCAGTTTCTTTTGTCCTGCCAGTCTGAATTTTATTTTGAATAATCACGCATACAGGCAACATGGCGAAGACCAAAACTATAACCTACTCACAGTCTGAAATGATTTCTTATGTGTTGTACTGTTCTTAATATATATCACCCTCTGTAACAAAAATGTAATAAGTGTATGTTTCTAAAGCCAGTCCACTGAAGAGTCTTAAATCGGGTGGAGAATTGTTTTGGCAACTTGAAGAAAAGTACAGTGGTATGTATAACTTAGTTGAAATTAATCTTCTTCCCCACTGACTTTCTTAGTGGTGTTTGTACAGGAGTATGAATTTGCAGAATGAGGCACTGGAAAATCCCACTCTGCCAAATTTCACATTCCAGCTAAAGGGTGTGGGGTGCACATGAAAAAAATGTCTTGCTCTTGGCTTGAATGACCTACTGTTTTGTGGATTTGTCTACTTGCAGAATCAATTAGAGGCAGTTATTTTTATGAAGCCTCTATGCCTGGGTATACAAGAGAATTTTATTCTTTTTTTTTTTTATCAACGTGCAAGTTATTGTGCTTCGGAAATATACTAGTACTGACGCATAAATCTGAAAAACGTTTAAAATTATGTTATCTGTACAATAAAAATACCCAATTATTTTGAATATTATTATTCATGTGTGTTTCTCTATCTAAAGAATGCCTGACTGTCTTTCCCTTAAACTTGTCACTGTCTGATTTTTCTAGGATTGTTCAGCAGCAGTAAAGCCAGAATGAAAGATGAATTGTGTCTGGCTCCTTAAAGTATGGCCAGTTTGAAATGCTGGCCTCATTCGCTAAAGCAAGTTGTTGCTATGCAGAGAGGAGAGAGGTCCTTGATAGGCTTTACGCAGCACAAGCCTTCCTTCCTCTGTGTTATCTTTCTCGCAGCCTGACCTAGTTTCCATCAGGATGACATTGCCTGTGAAGTACATTCTGTAACACTAGAACCCTCGCTGACACAGCCTTCCCTCAACACTGCTGACTCCAGTTACAGACAAGTTGCCATCTGCGTCTTTATTGTAGGAATAAGGGGAAAAGGAAGGCAACATTTGAGGTATATAATGTGGTTCGGTGCTCAGAGTAAAGAGAATATATGGCAGAAGCTTGGAAGCAGGTTGAATAAGCCTCTCACATAGTATTTATCCATACATAACTGTCACTGGCAGGAACTACTCCAGCTATACAGTTTTGCACTTTAAAATTTGTTTTGAATTAAATGTTAACATTTTCAAGGGGTTCTTCTACTCCTCAATTCCTCATGATTGCCTAATCAGATGGTTCTCCAGCTCTCATTTTCTTTGTGTTCTTCACTTCTCTTTTCACCACTGCTTAGTCAGGCATTTTTTTTTGTTTTAATGAGCCTTAGAAAGTGTTAATGTGTCCAGAAGGCTGGCCTCTTTTAGACCATTTCGATTTATCATTTATGCATCGGGCAACCTGTGCTATTCTCTAGCCTTCTGTGAAATGCTAATTGCTTACAGCCAGTTTGAATGGTTTTTATTTGTAGCCTGCTGCTCTGTGTACACATTGGGTCGGTTCCCTTTCTCTGTCTAAATTATAATAAGTGATGTAAATTACACTTGGCAGGGGTTTTGTCAAGGAGAGGCAGTTAGGCTGCCAACAATGATTTCAAACATTTTTGTGGCATTTAGGTAAAGAAATAATGCATTAATGCAATGATGTGAAGTGTGTTATTGTTATTATTAGCATTTGAGTGTGTTTTTTAAAAGAAATTGTAAAAAGTATACAAAGTACAGTATTTTGTCTCCAATTTTAAGAGTTTCCATGTTTAATGTGGGGTCGCTATGTTGGACCAGCCTCCTCCACTCCTGTCCGATGTAGACTTCCTCGCCTGATACCCGTTCATCCTTTGACTCTCCTTTCACGCGGCCCATCCACTTTCTCTTGGGTTGTCCTCAGCTCCTCCATCCCCACACCTCCATATCCATGATTCTTCTCCCCACATTGCTTGCCACTCTTCTCCTGACAACCCCGTACCACTTTAACCTTCTTTCCTATATTTTCTTTGCGAGATTTTCCCAACTTTAACTGAACCTCTGATTCTCTCAATCTTGATCTTATCCTGCTTTGTTACTCTACACTCCCATCTTAATGTCCTCATTTCTGTAGCACACAGTTTCCTTTCATGGACCTTTTTAAATGCATAGCTTTCTGATCCATGTAACGATGCTGGTCTGACGGTCAGTTTTATACACTTTACCCTTCACTCTTGCACTAATTCTTTGGTTTCATAACACTCCTGAAACCTTTTTCCTATTTTTCCAACTTAATTGTATTCTGTGGTTTATTTCAAGAGCTAGCTCTCCATCCTGTGTTATTGCTCATTTGAGATATTTGAAATGTTGCACTTTCTAAAGCCTTTCTCTCTGAGGGTTAACATTTCCATCTGGTTCTTATCCCTTAAATGCTAAATAGTCTCTGTTATTCCTACTAATATTGAGGCCTGTGTTCTCCGAAGCTCATCTCCACTGCTCCAATTTCTTTTCCACAATATTCTTAGTGATGCCATATTACATGAGTTCATCTGCAGATATCCTAACCATGAGGCTGTCTCCCTAGCAGTAACATCCATAACTAGAGTAAAATGGATGATCCTTGATGTAACCCAACCAAAACTGTAAATCCATCTGTTATTCCTGCACAACATCTCCCTTATGTGTAGAATATCCTTATCTATTCTTGTATACTTTTCAGGTATTCCTTTCTCCCTCATACATCTCCACATTGCTTGCTGATGAACTCTATCGTATGGTAATGGAATAAATACCATGTGCAGCCCTTCTCTTTCTATATATTTCCATAGTCTGTCTCAAGATGAAAATCATGTCTTTTGTGCCTAGCATAAATCCAAACTGTTCTTCTCTGTCTCTCTCTGAAGCCTTTTATCCATTATCTTCTCCCATACTTGCATTGTATGTGGCATCTGCTTTATACCCTTATAATTTCCACAATCCTGGATGTCTGCCTTCACCTGATATAGAGACACAATCGCACTATTTCTCCACGGCCTGACACTTTCCCTTCACTTTGTCGTCAGCTCCCATGACAAATCTATTCCTTCCTTTAGCAGACTGTCCCATCTAATCCAGTTGTCTTCTCATTCTTCATTCTTTCTATTGCCTGTTTCATTTCTTCCCTGCTTATCCCTGTTGTTACACCCTTATTTGGTACCCCATCTTTGAATATTACCTTTGGGTTTTCATCATTCATCCACTTCTCAAAGTATACCTTCCAACTTACCTTAATTTTATCTTTATTACTTGGCACAACTGTCCATTTGCTCTTTATCTGTGTGCTTTAGGCAAGATCTTGTGTTGCTTTGTCTCAAGCCTTCGCTATTCTGAATACCCTTTTCTCACGTTCTGGAGTTTCCAGTTCCCTGAATACCTCATCCAGTGCCTGCGCGTTTGCCACTGCTCTCTTTGTATTCTTATTTATTCTCTTATATTCCACCACCTCTTTTTCCATTCCTGTTTCTGTTTTTTCCCACCTTGTCTTTTATACTGTATTTTTACTGTATATTAACTGGAAACAGAAGACTTACAGGTTAACAGATAATAACTACATATTAAATGAGAACTTATTTTTTTATTTACAGGAGTGCATTCTTGGGGCACACTCATAGTGCTGCACTGCCAGAGCTTCGGTCCTGCTGTTTCAAACATGGCCAGTGCTTTGAAGCCCATCTGTTGCTCTGAAGGTCTGCACGTTTCTTTGAAGTTCTTGGTGTTCAACAGCATCAGGAAGCCACATCTGACCCCTTTGTCTTAACTGTTGTATGTTTTGCATTTTTTCCTTTTAGCACTTGCAGACCAAATAATAGAAATGCCGGTTAGTATTTTGCTTTGGACATAATCATTTTCTAGGGATTATTTTATGAAATACTGAAGACCTCACTGGTGAAATCCTGTTATTGAATGGGCTTCCTGGCTTTTCTGTACTTGATACTTTGTGCTGTTTTTTATGTTGTATTAAAAAACTTTATTTGTTCCTGTAAGCTAGCAGCTTTTGTATCAGTTTCCAGGTTGATTTGTAAGCTTGCAGTCAATAGCTTACTTTCAGCTGATGCTTCAAAATACAGAAAGGAAATTCAAAACTGGCCTCAGCACTTCGCTGTTGCTGCCATTCGTCGGAGTCAGCTTGTTTGTTCTCCCCTACCTGGTACTGTGAACTTTTTGTAGTTTTGTTTTTTAACCGTGTTAATTACTGAGTAGCATCTTTACCCTCAAATCCATCATTGTCACACACTCAGCAGTCAATATTTCCTGAGTTAGCGTTTTTTCAATAGTAGAGATCGTCATCGCATTTGGATCACCCTGGAGGCTCTTAAGAAGTGACCTGTAAAGTGATGTGCAGCGTTACGCCTCACCGGAACATCACTTGAATGGTACTGTAGGTGTTTCAACTTTATTTCTATGTGTCATTTGATTTTTGCATTTGTGTAATGGACATTTTAAACATTCCTTCCCAAATGTATGTTTCTCAGTGTATATACACTAGCATTGAAAAGTTTTCATGTTTTTCATAGAAATTGATGCTTTTCTATCAAGGAACAATGAATGAAAAATATATCCAAGATAATATAGCTATTTCTAAATTAAATGACTGATGTATAATTTGTTATTCATATATAACTGTAAATTCCCATCTGGTGCAGGCATTACTCCATGTCCTAATGGTAAGCTCCCCTTGCTCATCCTTAACTATCCATCCATCCATTATCCAACCCGCTATATCCTAACTACAGGATCAACTAATCATGTTTAAATCCTAACTGGTTATTAGATGAACCTTTGTCATTGTGTTAGCAGAGCTGAAACCTCTTATTCTCTCCAGCAAAGCAAGTAAATTGCCCTCCCTTGGGTTGCAAGTTACTGCCATTCTAAACGTTCAAGTATGGACAAAATGAAGAACCACTTTCTCAAGAAACGTGTATTGTTTTGCTAAATGTAGGTTATTCCACGTGACAGGTTACCAAGAAACTAAAGATTCCATCCAGAGCTGTCCACTACTGAATTGAGAAAAGAGAGCAAAATGGATCTAGCCAGGACAGAAAAAGAAGCACCAGATGCACCACCACATAAGAGGAGTCCTTATAGTGTAGTTTGAGAAGCAAACACGTTACAGGCCCTCAGTTGGCTTCTTCCTTAAATACACACTAAATAGCAGTGTCATGTGCAACAGCTAAAAGAAAAGATTAAAATGGGCAAAAGGCATTGATTGTTGCATTTTTGGGTGATTCCAAATGTTTGCTCATTTTAACCTTTTATTTCAAATATGGATTTTTCTTTGAAACTAAGACCATTGCACTGTTGCAGGTGACACGGGTATCTGGTGTGTACTGCCTAGTTGTGTATGTGTGTTTTCTTCCCTAAGGTAATGTGGTATATTTTTCTTTCTTTTTTTTTTTTTTTTACATTTTTACCTTTAATTTTCTAATATGCTTTTATATGAATTATTTGGTACATTTGAAGATAATTTGATTTCTTGAGAACAGGTTTGTCCAATGTTGAACTGTAAGTTTTTGAGTTATTAGAGTTTTTAAAATCTGCAAGTCATAACTGGAGTTGAATTCCTCTCAGTTGCTGGGGCATTCATACCGTGCTAACATTCTAGCAGTGTGTCACCTGTTCTGAGGCACCACACGTGCAGTCTTTAATATATGAGAAGCTTGTCGCGCATGAGGGATGTGTTCCAAGTCTTGTTATTTAGTGAACAAGACATGCGTAGTGAAAAGTCCTGAGACAACCCCTTACATTGCCCCCCCTTAATACAGCAAACTTGGTCCTTCCCATACACAGCAATATCTTCTGTAGAATCAATAGCTTTCAAGAGTGTGATCAAACAAATCTCGCTCTTTCTTGTACCACCACATACAAAAGTGAGGCACACTCACGTACCATACAAGAACATAGAAGTATCAGAATAAATTCTTGCATGCTTTTCCACCTTTATGTTTTGCCACCAGCCCACACAAGATTGAATTTAATTTATCTTAATTTCTGAAAGGTAGGATTCCAGTGTATCTTTATATAATACGCTGTTGTGGCTGTTTGTCTGTCCAGGATTTTAAATCACCTGTAGCTTGCAAACCATTTGATCTATTGACCCAAAATTCGGTACACATATACTACGTGATGTCTACTATCCGCTTTTGGGGTGATGATTGACCCCCAAAGTTATTCCTCTTTTTTAAATTTATTTATTTATTTGTAGAATCAACTCTCAGCAGCAGCACATGCATATGGGCACCGTTCTCATCCCTACCACCTTCACTGTTACTTCCTCTACCTCTTCATATCTTAAATAATTTTTGAGGCAGATTGAAGACTTAAGTGCCAGCTTAAGTGAAAAATTAAAGAAAACATACTAAGTAATTGCAACACAAACACTGACTTAATCAGTTTTAACACGAAAAGATGCAGACGAAACAAGAGAAGAAGCGGGCCGCTAGGGTAGAGAAAAGAAGAGCTGCTCAGGAAGGAGCAAGCACATCAACCTCTGAGCCAACGAATGCTAAAAGTACAGAGAAAGAGAATGAAAACTAGGAATGTGCAAGTCAAGTGTATTCTGTAGTGCACCGTCACTGGTTGTTAAAATAATGCTGCTGTGGTCATTGCATGTTGACATTGCAGTCTGTGTTGAGTGTCTGTCAAGTCCCCTTTTCTGACAGTACTCCTTATACCTGACACGTGCATTACACCACATGTGCTGTAAGAGTGTAAAACAGTGTAACTCCACGCCACTGGCTTTGGCAAACTGTTAAGGAGAAATGAAGGTAGTTTGATATTGCATTTTTAAGGTTAACTACACACACATTTGCAAAAAGACCAAAAGATTATTACACAGAAGGTTAGCGAGACAGTGTATCTTCATTACGCCATACAGCTCTTACTTTGAGCACTTTGTTCACAAGTCACAGTGAATCACAACCTCGTATGTGGTTTCCCATTTGCTTCTCTGCGAGTCTCTCTTTGTTGCATTATTCACTCAAACCTGTTAGCTTGACAGTAGTACGCCTGCTCTTATTTTGGTAATCCAACTATAACAGATGATGCATGTTCACTGAATCTTGTGGACAGCGCCTGTATTTCTCATACCTAGGTCAGTGAGCACACTCCTGGTTTTTAATGCTCTACTGCATGTGTCCTCAGTGGGCTTTGTCTGTACACAAAACCTGGAAATCTCAAATTATTACCTTGTTTTTGTGAAAGATTTCCATTTTCCCAAGACACAGAATTTCTTGTACAATGGAAGCAGAAGTGCACTCCATGAAAAGTGTGTGTTCTTCAACATTTAATATTAGTTTCTTAATAGATGCTTTAATCCAAAGCAACTTACAAAAAGGTCAACATAATTGAGTAAACATTGGTCTGGGAACTGTTTGGGAGCAAGTGCTACAGGACATTTGAAATCCACAAGTGAAGATCTCTGAATAAAACACAAGCCAGTTACAGTTCCGAGGTTACAAACTCTTAATAGCTGACATCAGTTAGGCAGAAGTTCAACAAACAAGAGTCTTCAAACACTTCTTAAACACTTTGAGTCAACAGTTCAGATGGACGTGGGCAGAAAAGAATTGACACAGTTGACTTTGCCAGACTACATTTATCAGCAGACCTGTGTGGGTGAGAAGGAGCACAGGACCTCAGAACTTTCTCCATATACACAGGTGCTGAGCCATTGACTACCCTAATGTCAATCATCAAGGATTTGAACTGAATATGTGCCGTTTTACAAAGCTGATGTAGTGGTCTGAATAACATGCGCCCATCATGGCTGGTTGAACGTCAGTTGTGCCGCTGCATTTTGAATCGGCTGCTGCGGCTTGGTGACGCACGTTGGTACTCCTGCTAGCAGAGAGTTTCAGTAGTCCAGATGTGACAAGCTCAAAGCCTGGACCAGAAGTTGACCTGCATATTCCGTCAGATGCGGTCTGATCTTTTGGACTTTACAAAGCTGAGAAACTATAGCAACGTGGCCAGTGAAGGACAGCTTGGCATTAACCCCTAACCCAAGGTTGAGATAAGATGAACAGAGATGGGGTGCTAAATAGACAAACAATCTAGGATAATAAATAGGGCTGTCTTGGCCAGGTTGAACTGTAGATGGTACTCCTTCATCCAGTTTGTAATACCAGTGAGAGATGCAGAGATTCTAGCAGATACTGTGTGGTCCTCTGGTGGGAACAACAGGTGTAGCTGCATATCATTGGCATAGCACTGATATGAGAAACCATGGCACTTGATAATAGTCTCATGAGGAAGTTGTGGTGGATGGCCAGGACCTTTACCTGGCTGGGACGTCTTCATAGTAGAAGGATCAATTTGACTCCGTGGGCTTCTTTTATGTAACACTCGCAAGCATAGTCCTGAAGCACTTCTGGGTGAGGTGTGAGCCTGACCAAATAGGGCTTCCCAGTCCCTCCAGCACCCTCTAGTGACACCCCCGCAACCCAACAGTGCTGGGCAAACAGACTCCAGTGTGCCCTGTGGGAATCCGTGGCACTGTAGCAACCCAAGGGGGGCTGCCACCTAGGGATCCAGGGGAGATAATTACCAGTGCACGCTCTCTACCCCAGTCCTTCCTCTATGACGGCATCCTGGCCGTCTGCCTCAAGGTGTATAGAGAGAAGAAGAGAGCGATTGGCACCAATCATCCTTGGTGTACCCCCATGCTAGTCTGAGGCACCTTTGACATCTCTGGCTACCAGGGCACATGAAAGGGTCTGCCCACATGGTAGTACTTGAATCAGCTGATGCCTGCGTTAATGACAGGAGAGATCTAGCAGGATGAAGACCAACAACATGTTGGTAACACCATCCAGCTGTAATGTACTGACAACAGTGAGTAAAGCTATCTCCGTGGAGTGGTCCCTCATGAAGTCAGTCTACAACATGTTAATGAATTTTTGATCAAGTATATTGCTAGATAAAGGTTATTTGTTTATTAGTGACAATGAAAATTATTCTTGGTAATTGTTAATTCAGCAGAAAAATTAGAAATGTAATTGTCCGATGCAGAAAAAAATCAATACAGTTCTTGTTTCCGTAGCTGGTGTCACCTTGTTTGGCAGGAAAAACTTCTTGTAGTTGTCTATCAGTCTTTCAAATCAACTTGGAGACCATGTGTGCTCAACCCTTCTTACAGACCACCTTCTTTATCTTTGTGATATTTGAGGGAATTCTTTCAAGTACTTTCACTCCAGATACCCACAGCCACACTTTGCTGTCATTGTCCTGTTGCAAGGGTCACTTATGGTTCAGGTTCTGAGTTTTGACAAATGGTCTTACGTTCTCCTCAAGTATTCTCTGGTAGAGTATGGAACTCATGGTTGACTTTGCGAAGGGAAACGGGCCAGGCCTAAAGGTAGAAAAGCAGCCCCGAGCCATACAGCTTACACGGCCATGCTTTACATTTAGTATGAGGGTCTTTCGGTCATGAACTGCCATTCTCAGAGAGCCGTTCTGATCTTGGCTTGAGGTGGCCACAACCTCAACTGCTAACGCCACTTCTGGACTTTATGTAAGGCAGCTTATAAATTTGTACCTGTTTGTAGGAAGTGATAAAGCGGTTCACTTGTTTTTTTCTGCATAGCAAAAGAGCATTTCTTTTGACTTAAATAATACAAATAAGTACAAAAAGTGATTTTTTAATTAGATCACTTTTATTTATCAATGTTATTGAAGTGATCTAAAGTATTCTTTCACCCAAAAATGAAGAAAAAAAGACTCAATCTTTCAATGGGCATTACTTACGTTTTCACACCAATGTATTTGAACCCTCTGAGAAGGTAGAATAGGTGTCATGCTATTTTTTTATTGGATCGTATTATGCAGTATACAGTAATTAATTAAATGAAATATAAAAGTAATTTTATTACTTTATTCAGTGCACACATAAGAAGTGACTTGAGTCTCAGTGAGTCATTGGGGTGATTGTCTGTGTATTCTTCGCACTTTTAAAGTGAAATTAAAGAAGTCAAGCCTACACATGAATTAAAAATGTAGATTTATTAAAATGGAATAATTACAGAAAGTAATACTTGCACACTTCTGAACATTATCCATCCATTTCTCTAACCCTCTTGTCCCGCTGGTGCCAGTTCTATCAGCATTGAGTGTAATGTGGAATGCAGGCCTGTAGGGGACGCCAGTCAGTCACTCACATTCACTCACATATTTATATGAACAGGAGGAGAACATGGAAGGCCCACATAGACAGAGTATTTACTATGTATTAATTGTAAATAGATTATAGGCATCGTATTTCTCTGCATTTATATGAATGTATAGGTTGGTGCAATTTTAAAACAAATTCTCTTTTAGCTTAATGTTTATTTTAATCACTCATACAAGTGTCATGTTAGAAGTATGTTGTTGAATTTTATAAAACAAGGCATTAATTAAACCAAACTTTCAACGTTGCAGAGCAAAAAAGGACCTTGCATGTTTATTCTCTTTCATGGTGGCTAGAATTTCCTAATAATACATTAATAATAATAATACTTTTTATTTACACAGTGCCTTTCCTGTGCTCAAGGCACTTATTGCTTAATTACTTTAATAACTGGAACCTTTTTGATTTCAAATAATTGATCACATATAACATGGACAGATTCCCAGAGAATTATAATGGCCTCAAAAATGAGCAGGACAGAGAGACCAAATGTTTACTGGCAGGCTTGCTGTGGACACAAGCAGGGAGGAGCTGACTGATTACTTGTTGCCTTTGGGGGTTATGGTCGACTGAAACCCCTATACTGGCAGGTCAGCAGCATTTGGAATTCTGGTTTTCCAAGATTCTGTCAGAGTTGAGCAGGGTCTCGATTCTTAAATGAGCTGGGAAGTGCACTAATCCAGAAAGGGCGAAAGCGATGAAGGACCAAACGCCTCCCGAGACAGCATTTGTTGAAGCTTTGGAGTTTGGGATTGTGAGGTCAGGCAGTACTTTTGGAAGTTTTGGAATTAAATAAATTGGATGGCCAGAAAGGTCTTGTCTTGTAAATAAAACTTCTTAATTCTGTGTGGCATTGGGCCCTGCTTTGCTAGGCTGTAACCTGTTGATTACTTTTGCTCACTGAATACCGTATATTTCACAGCATAAGGTGCGTGTTCTTCCATCGCGTCCTTCCTCTCCTATGCTTGTCTCTGCAAACTTTCAACTCATTTTCAAAGATAAGAGTGGGGTCAGAAGAAGAAGTGCTGTGCTTTTCTCATGCAACCCAGTTTGGTAAAACGTAACGACTGTCCTACTGCTTTGCAATAAAAAAAGGAAGTAATACATTTTACAAAATGTGCTTCATTTTCATTTTACACTGCCCTGAACTTGATTATATGTGTCTGAAAATCTGATGTTTATGTGACTTTTGCAGTAAGCCGTTCACTAGCTATTGGATTTCCCAAGCAGTTTGGGGCCACTCGTTTGGCACGTGCATACATGGGTCAATTTATTTTGATCTACCATGTAGTTTTTTTTTTGACATTCACATCTAATGCAGAAGTCCTCATGTTCCATCCCAGAGGGCTGCAGTTTTTGATCCCAACCATTTTCTTAATTAGAAGCCTGTTATTCTCAATAAACATTTTTGTGCTTCTTTTTAGTTGTTTATTAACATTCCATACACTTAATTCATTTTCACCATTTTTATTGCTTCTCATTCACCATCCAACTTGGTCCAATTTACACCTCTGTGTGTTTATCATGAAGCAGAAGTTTTAATAAAAATTTTGAAATAAATAGAAGGGAAAGAAAATTGAGGGACTGACAGTTGCTGGTGATTGGAATGATATCCTCAGCAAGGAAAAATCTACTATACAGCAATGAGTGGCTACGTCAGACGGAAAACACCAACAAGCTATAAAATTAAGTTCTTTTATTGGTGAGGATTGGCTTCTAATTAAACAATTGTAATGGGACAAAAACCTGCAGCCACCACAGCTTTCCAAGACTCGGGCTACATTCACACTACTACATTTTTATAGAAAAATGGCATTTTTAAAAGGAAACAATCTCTGTCTATTCTAGCATTTTCACATGGTTTACAAAAGTATGTCCGTCCACACTAAAATGACTGACAACACACAGGAGGTAAACATTTGTGTACACTGGACATGCGTGCATTGGCAGAAAAAGCCTTGAAGGGGCGGTAATGGTGCTGGGATTTATCACAAAACTGTGGCAGCTGGTAAATTATTAGCCTTTCGCACATACATGCACTATTCAAACTGTACAAAACACCATTTAGGTGCATAACAGGTAAGCAACACAACAAGCAGCATTTACAGATGGTGCAGACCTATAAATACTTGGGAGTGCAGCTGGATGATAAATTAGACTGGACTGCCAATACTGATGCTCTGTGTAAGAAAGGACAGAGCCGACTATACTTCCTTAGAAGGCTGGCGTCCTTCAACATCTGCAATAAGATGCTGCAGATGTTCTACCAGACGGTTGTGGCGAGCGCCCTCTTCTACGCGGTGGTGTGCTGGGGAGGCAGCATAAAGAAGAAGGACGCCTCACGCCTGGACAAACTGGTGAGGAAGGCAGGCTCTATTGTAGGCACGGAGCTAAACAGTTTGATATCTGTGGCGGAGCGACGGGCGCTCAGCAGGCTCCTGTCAATCATGGAGAATCCACTGCATCCACTAAACAGTATCATCTCCAGACAGAGGAGCAGCTTCAGCGACAGACTGCTGTCACTGTCCTGCTCCACTGATAGACTGAGGAGATCGTTCCTCCCCCAAACTATGCGACTCTTCAATTCCACCCGGGTTGGGGTAAACGTTAAAATTATACAAAGTTATTGTCTGTCTGTATACCTGCATTGTTATCACTCTTTAATTTAATATTTTCTTTATCAGTATGCTGCTGCTGGAGTATGTGAATTTCCCCTTGGGATTAATAAAGTATCTATCTATCTATCTATCTATCTATCTATCTATCTATCTATCTATCTATCTATCTATCTATCTATCTATCTATCTATCTATCTATAGGAACTCTTCTATGTCTGCTTCTTCCATAAATAAATAATAAATCTCTTCATAAGCTTCAGTTAGTCCAGAATTCTGCAGCACGTATCATCACTCAAATCCCATCTATTCACCATATTACTCCGGTCTTGCAGCAGCTTCATTGGCTCCCGATTAAGTTTCGTATTGATTTTAAGATTCTACTATTAACATTTAAGGCCATCCATATCCTCGCCCCTCCATATCTGTCTGACCTTCTTCATGTTGCCATTCTATCCCGTAACCTTAGATCCTCTTCCTCCACCCATCTGACTGTTCCTCCCGCCCGTCTAACCACCATGGGGAGCAGAGCTTTCAGCCGTTCTGCTCCCAAGCTCTGGAATTCATTGCCTGCGGATCTCCGAAATATCAAATCATATTCATCCTTCAAATGTAAACTTAAAACGCATCTGTTTAAAATGGCTTTTTCTTTTTCCTCCTGATTATAATGGTTTTGTTTGGTTTTAATTTCTAGATTTTCTGATGTTTTAAGTTTTTTATAATTGTGTCTTTTATTTAATTATTTATCTATTTATTTATTTATTGTTGTTCGGTGTCCTTGAGTTCCCTGAAAGGCGCCTTGTATAAATAAAATGTATTATTATTATTATTATTATTATAAATGGTCATCAATCAGAGAATGAGATATTGTAATGAACAGGATCCAATCAGAAAAGGGCCACATAATAAGCATAAGCCAATCAGACTGGGGATAGAGTCTGTGTTTTTGCCTGTGCATATTAAAATGCAGAGTCGGCGTTCTCAGAAGTCTTCATTTTCAGAAGTTGGAAACACAGGAGTAGTGTGGATGAAAACTGAAAACGGAGACTAACGTCTGCATTTTTCAATGAAAACATAGTGGTGTGGCTGGGGCCTCAACTTGAGCACCCTTGGGCTTTGATAATGGTAGTCCCAAACTGGATTGTCAGGTTTGAGGGTGGTGTATTAGAAAGCTCTCTGGGATGCAATGCAGAGCAGTATTAGGATGGAAAGTGAGACGTGGTGGTGCCCTTGTTGGCTTCTACTGAATTCCAGCCCTGCTGGTCTCTGTGAATGTTAACCAAATAGGATTTAAGGAGAATGTACACTCACCGGCAACTTTATTAGGTACATCTTGCTAGTCCCAGGTTGCCTTCAGAACTGTTGTAATTGTACATGGCATAGATTCAACAAGGTGCTGGAAACATTCCTCAGGAGGTTTGGCCCGTATAGTCATGATAGCATCATGCAGTTGCTGCAGATTTTTCGGCTGCACATCCATGATGCGAATCTCTCGTTCCACCACATCCCAAAGGTGCTCTATTGGAATGAGATCTGGTGACTGTGGAGGCCATTTGAGCACAGTGAAGTCATTGTCATGTTCAAGGAACCAGTTTGAGATGGTTTCAGCTTTGTGACATGGCGTGTTATCTTGCCTGAAGTAGACATCAGAAGATGGATTCACAGTGGTCATAAAGGGATGGATATGTTCAAAAATACTCATGTAGGCTGTGGCATTTAAACGATGCTCAGTTGGTACTAAGGGGCCCAAAGTATGCCAAGAAAATATTCCCCACACCATCACCACCAGCGTGAACTGTTGATACAAAGCAGGATGATTACATGCTGTTGATGCCAAATTCTGACTCTACCATCTGAATGCCGCAGCAGGAATCGAGACTCATCAGACCAAGAAATGTTTTCCAAGCTTCTATTGTCCAGTTCTGGTGAGCTCGTGTGAATCGTAGCCTCAGTTGCTTGTTCTTAGATGACAGGAGTGGCACCTGTTGTGGTCTCCTGCTGCCCATCTGTTTCAAGGTTCGACGTGTTGTGCGTTCAGAGATCTGCATACCTCTGTTATAACAAGAGTTACTGTTGGCCTTTCTATCAACTCAATCCAGTCTGGCCATTCTTCTCTGACCTCTGGCATCAAACAAGGCATTTTTTTGCCCAGAGAACGAATGCTTACTGGATATTTTCCTTTTTTAGACCATCCTCTGTAAACCCTAGAAATGGTTGTGCACGAAAATCCCAGTAGATCAGCAGTTTCTGAAATACTCGGACCAGCCCGTGTGGCACCAACAACAGTGCCACGTTCAGTCACTTAAATCACCTTTCTTTCCCATTCTGATGCTCAGTTTGAACTTCAGCAGTTCATCTTGACAATGTCTACATGCCTAAAAGCATTGAAATGCTGCCACATGTTTGGTCGATTTATATATTTGTGTTAACAAGAAGTTGAACAAAGCGGCCGGTGAGTGTATATGTCGAGATTTAAAGTCTTATCCTTAAGATGAACAGCTTAGGTTAACTGGAGATTTTAAATCATCTTCACACAGCCCTTGAACACAATGGATTATGTTGGAGAGTCATGACAGTTATACTCTGACAGCAAATAAATCATCTCCTAATCAGTAAGGAGCTGAGCACTCATACCTGAAGGCTGTTTAGGCAGTTTCAGGAAATGTATAATTTAACAGAATGTGATTCATCAGCGCTGCGTCTTTTACGTGGCTCGAGGGCAACACAGCTCATTGTTTACTTAAGAGCTCACTTAGCTGTGTCTATATTTTTTAAAATTAGCTTACGCTTTTATGAATGGCTTGTCAGTTGGTTTCAGTTCTCGGTTGTGCTCTCTAGGAACTTCAAGAGGAAATGTCATAATTAATAGAAGACAATTGAACTCTAGTTTTTTATGTCTGTAGGCTGTGTATCACTTGAGCAGAGCCTGGCCTTCCTGTGGTTGGCGTTTGGTAAACCACCCTTGCCACCAGCGTTATGCTATGGGTTTTTTCTACTTCACAACTCGTGGGTAAAATTTGGTGGAGTTTGAATACTTTAGTTTTTCTCCCACATCCTGAAAACGTGCGTGGCCATGCGTAGGATTGTTCCCTACAATAGACTAGCGCCAGGTCCGAGTCTGTTTGCTCCTGATGCTGTGCCCTGGGATCTGATTGAGAATGTTAGATGTTGTGCTGTTGGAGTGCTAACTACTGTCAAGTTTAGACCATGAGATGGATTAATAACAGCAAATTGTGACTGACCCTAGAGAGGTGAGTACTGACATTACTTTTCTCTCCATTTTAATGGTGGTATGAAAAAGATGGGATGTTCTGGTCTGTTAAGTTTATTAGTTTGGGCAAAGCCATTGTGAAATATTTTTGTGTGGCTTTAATGAATAGAAAAACAGTATCGCTTTTCCTAATTATTTTTGCTTATTCTTAACATCATGAAGGTCTGTCTTATCATTTCTGTTTCAGAGCCACCATGTCATGCTACTACTTGGGAAGCAACCTGGGCTAATAAAGTGCCGATTCAATAAACTGGACATAGACTTCTGGCATTGTGGGAGGTAAGGTACAAGGAGATCTAATTACTTAACAGTATTTGTCCAGGCACTGCAGCAGACTTCAAATCAAGTCAGTGTGTTCTTATAAAGTGTACCTCCTTTATGAGGCTCACACTCTATTAGCTTATTTTGAGCACAGCATATCCATCAGTCTGTTTTCTAACCCGCTTATCCAGTTGAGGGTCACATTTGAGTTATTACAAAGTTCATGTGAGTCCCAGTCCATCACAGGGCACAATCAATGAGAGACAGGACAAACTGAGAGTCGCCTGTTAACCCAACATGCACCTCTTTGAGGTGAAGTACCTCTAGAAAAGTCCATACAAGCAGTGAGTGGGCCAGGGTTCAAATGTGGACCTCTGCACCCATGAGGTGGCTGTGTTCACCACTTATTTCAATACAGATTGGTGGGGCAACTTAGGTTAGAAGATTTTGAGTTGACGAGAAAAAGGATTTCAAGGCTGGTGTTGTAGACATCTTTGTGGCAAAATTACCTCTCTCTACCATTGGATGATTGTTTAACATAAAGCGGCATATTGCATCATAAAATGATAACTGGCCTTCAGTGCCACAGAACTTTGCAGTGTCTGCAAAGAAGGCAGGCGTCCACAGAGGAGAATGCTACATTTGTTCTTGTATCCAGTCAAACCCGCCACTTTAGTTGCTAAACTTAACAAGCTTGTTCTGATACCCTCGTGTCCCCTTGTAAAATATTCAGTGTGTCTAGTAATGGATGGGTGGAATTGTTCTTATGACCTGGAATCTGAACTAAGCAGGCTAGATAATAGAGGGAAGGAAAATAAATGACTGCATTGCCAAAATAAGCAATGTGTGTACAGATTCTTGTGGTGTATTTACTTTTTGTATCTGATAAATTATGAGGGAGATGACCTCACCTGGAAATGAATCCCAAAATTAACATTTGAACTACGAGTTTGACTTCTTTCTTCCCAGGATAAGATTTCTAGGAGGGATATCGGTCAATCTTTGTTTTATATATTGTCTTTACCCTTCACAAAGCTTACAAAATACCAAAGCATTATAAGATATTTCAAATAGAAGGTAATGTTTGTCACCGGAAAGTCGGGTTTGTTGATGACAGGTACCCCGGAATTTGAAAATTTTGCAGCATGATAAGTTAGGATCAGAGTTCTGAAGATCCTCCCACTGGTTTAGTGCAAAATGTATGCCAACCCCTGACCCCCGCCACCTGGCAATAGCAGAGGTTGGTCCCACTAAGTATGTGCATCTTGGGAACTGCACGTCTGACATTGTGGTCAGCAACACAGGAGCGCCACAAGGGACTGTGCTTTCTCCAATCCTGTTTAGCCTATATACATCGGACTTCCAACACAACTCGGAGTCCTGCCACATGCAAAAGTGATGAAACTGCTATCGTGGGCTGCATCAGGAGTGGGCAGGACGAGGAGTATAGGGACCTAATCAAGGACTTTGTTAAATGGTGCGACTCAAACCACCTACAACTGAACACCAGCAAAACCAAGGAGCTGGTGGTGGATTTTAGGAGGCCCAGACCCCTCATGGACCCCGTGATCATCAGAGGTGACTGTGTGCAGAGGGTGCAGACCTATAAATACCTGGGAGTGCAGCTGGATGATAAATTAGACTGGACTGCCAATACTGATGCTCTGTGCAAGAAAGGACAGAGCCGGTTATACTTCCTTAGAAGGCTGGCGTCCTTCAACATCTGCAATAAGATGCTGCAGATGTTCTATCAGACGGTTGTGGCGAGCGCCCTCTTCTACGCGGTGGTGTGCTGGTGAGGCAGGCTCTATTGTTGGCATGGAGCTAGACAGTTTGATATCTGTGGCAGAGCGACGGGCGCTCAGCAGGCTCCTATCAATTACTGAAAATCCACTGCATCCATTAAACAGTATCCTCTCCAGACAGAGGAGCAGCTTCAGCGACAGACTGCTGTCACTGTCCTGCTCCACTGACAGACTGAGGAGATCTTTCCTCCCCCACACTATGCGACTCTTCAATTCCACCCAGGGGGGTAAACGTTAACATTATATAAAGTTATTGTCTGTTTTTACCTGCATTATTATCAATCTTTAATTTAATATTGTTTTTTGTATCAGTAAGGTGCTGCTGGAGTATGTGAATTTCCCCTTGGGATTAATAAAGTATCTATCTATCTATCTATCTATCTATCTATCTATCTATCTATCTATCTATCTATCTATCTATCTATCTATCTACTAGCTTAAAAAAATTATATATATATATATATAATATATATATATATATATATATATATATATATATATAAATAAATAAAATATAATATACTAGGGGGTTTCCCTGCTTGCTTCACTTGCCAACCCCCCTGGCCTGCGCTACACACCCGCCACTTCGCGTCTCTGCTGCTCGCTTTGTGAAGAGGGGGGCTGAACACAGCCCAAGGAGACGCGGTCGCTCCTCTGAAACCCCCTCTTAAACGGTGATACAATGGGAAAGAATTTTTTTTTTTTTTTTTTTTTTTTTAAACCTCGTCTTTGCTTGATCAGCTGCTGGCTTGCTGCTGCCATGCCACATGATCTACACCTTGCACAACACTTCAAATATTTGAAGGCCAGTACAGCAGCTGTCTTTGTCATCTACTCTTTGTCTTTTATTTCCGGCCCCAGGCGTGGTTAAATGTCTTGGCACAAATTCTCGTCTCAAGGGATGTGAGTTCTTGATATTTTTTAGTTTATAATTTAAAAATGGAATAAGAATCTGAAAATCTAACAATATCACATTAAATTTCGATAAATTCTGAAAAGAATGATGCCAAACATATATATGTAGGTTTTAAAATAAGCCTGATTTAAAGCGTGACAAAAAACGTGACATAAAAAGTCACATAAAATTGTTGCACTTTTAGGCTTAGGATTTTATTTATATATAATATAAAATTATATATATATATAATTATATACAGTGCATCCAGAAAGTATTCACAGCGCATCACTTTTTCCACATTTTGTTATGTTACAGCCTTTTTCCAAAATGGATTAAATTCATTTTTTTCCTCAGAATTCTACACACAACACCCCATAATGACAACGTGAAAAAAGTTTACTTGAGATTTTTGCAAATTTATTAAAAATAAACAAATTGAGAAAGCACATGTACATAAGTATTCACAGCCTTTGCCATGAAGCTCAAAATTGAGCTCAGGTGCATCCTGTTTCCCCTGATCATCCTTGAGATGTTTCTGCAGCTTAATTGGAGTCCACCTGTGGTAAATTCAGTTGATTGGACAGGATTTGGAAAGGCACACACCTGTCTATATAAGGTCCCACAGTTGACAGTTCATGTCAGAGCACAAGCCAAGCATGAAGTCAAAGGAATTGTCTGTAGACCTCCGAGACAGGATTGTCTCGAGGCACATATCTGGGGAAGGTTACAGAAAAGTTTCTGCTGCTTTGAAGGTCCCAATGAGCACAGTGGCCTCCATCATCCGTAAGTGGAAAAAGTTCGAAACCACCAGGACTCTTCCTAGAGCTGGCCGGCCATCTAAACTGAGCGATCGGGGGAGAAGGGCCTTAGTCAGGGAGGTGACCAAGAACCCAATGGTCACTCTGTCAGAGCTCCAGAGGTCCTCTGTGGAGAGAAGAGAACCTTCCAGAAGGACAACCATCTCTGCAGCAATCCACCAATCAGGCCTGTATGGTAGAGTGGCCAGACGGAAGTCACTCCTTAGTAAAAGGCACATGGCAGTCCGCCTGGAGTTTGCCAAAAGGCACCTGAAGGACTCTCAGACCATGAGAAAGAAAATTCTCTGGTCTGATGAGACAAAGATTGAACTCTTTGGTGTGAATGCCAGGCATCACATTTGGGGGAAACCAGGCACCGCTCATCGCCAGGCCAATACCATCCCTACAGTGAAGCATGGTGGTGGCAGCATCATGCTGTGGGGGTATTTTTCAGCGGCAGGAACTGGGAGAATTTTCTTTCTCATGGTCTGAGAGTCCTTCAGGTGCCTGGACAATTTATAGAAATTTGGGAAACAATTGCCGTGGCATTCACTTAACAATCGTGAAATGTTTTGAGAGTCTGCTGCTTCAATTTACTTATTTGTCTTTCTTCAAATACTGCTTGTTGTTATTTCTCCTTAAGGCTGGGGCTGGCTGGTCATTCAGCACATCTTTATTAATAGGCTGATGATCAGTGTGTGAAATACTCCATAGTAATCAAGGTGGGGGGAATTGGTCCAGTGGGTTGAATAAATTAATGAATTATATATGCAGTGATATATAAATGCAGTCAGTTAAGTTTATGCATATTTTAGCCATAGAAATTGCATTATACATGAATACTACTTTCTGTGACCTATGCACTTAAACGTGACTTGTCAAAGACTACTGAAGCCACAACTGTTTTATTTCCCTCTAAAGTTGAATGCCAACTTCTTCCAAATCACACACTGATCACTTTATGGAGACTCCTGCTGATCACACAGGATCATCCCAATATTATTCTTGTTTACTGAACAACTAAATACAACAAAACTGTGTCTGAAGAACCTGCCGAGACTCATGATTTCACTTTCCCATTTTATAATTTTACACAGGCTTTACAGGAGGAAGATCTGGAGAAGGAGGAAAGTCTCCCTACAGCTGAGGTTCATTCAAGTTATTTGGATCCCAAAGCTGGAGAATTGAAAATGCATTGAGAGGTTTGGCACACTCTTGTTACTGAATGGTGCAAGCAAGATGTTCTTCAGTGTTGCTACCTGATTTTGTAAAGAATTCATACATTAGAACATTAGAACACTCTAGATGAGAACAGGCCATTCAGCCCAAAAAAGCTCGCCAGAACCCAACAAAGCTTGCAAACACTGACACCTCAGTCCAGAAGGACGAGATGCCTAAGGAACCCGAGTGTCCCAAACACACAGCAACTCAGGGAGGCACAGGGAAATTTGACCTTGTGTGGACCTCAACATCACATGCCTTGTGGTTCCATACCTCATCATAATGGCCAAACTAGTGCAAGCCTGGCATCACAAGCCAGGAATGATTAAGGACCTCATTTTGCATTACTATGACAGCCTTAGCTTTGAAGTCACTTCTGAAAGTACCACATTATGGTGTCGTTGTTTTGTTGCTGATGAGAGAGAGATTTTGAAGAAGGATGAAAAGAGGAGAGGAGTTGCTGGTGAGTCACGCTCACTTTGGAGTGTTGGTAAACACACTTCACAGACCTTGGGTTTGTCACTTCTCTTTACTGAACAGTCGGCCACTGAGCAGTACAGTAGTTGGCGTAGACAATTTGATAGTGGAAAGGGATCTTAATTGAAAATAAACATAAGACCCTGAATAATTTGTCCACACTCCCTTTAGGATAAGGCAATGGCTCAACACTATAATTATTAATTTCTTTAATAATTTGATAAAGTAGTACCTTGCAAATTGTTATAAACACCTGTAAACTTAAATTCAATCAAACTTTCCCAAAGACTTTATAGGCAGTAGTGAAGTTCAATCAACACTCAATACGTCACCGTGCTTTGTGTTCTTATTAAGCTTAGCCAGGCGGCTGGTTGGCTGGCTTAGGCTATGCTTTTTTTTTCCTCAGCACCACATGATGCTTTGTAGGGCCATTGTGACATCACCGAACCACAGCAGCCATGTTGGTTGGTTGGGGATGGCACTACCCGATCTGTGCGACATGCATACTGTAAGCGTATGCCACGTCACGCCACGGCCTGATCTGCTTCACGCATGTGTGATCTCACTACTCGAGCTGCACTCCACCTATATTTGCATTAAAAAAAAAAAACAACATTGCACTTTACAGCATCGCCTGATCTAAACAGTGCATAAAGATAGAAAACATGCAGGGTTTTCATTTGAGGGGTAAATTAGTTGATCGTAATGAGAATATTATGAAAATACGTTGTTCTGCATGGACTCGTTGTACGTTGTGTCGTCAATGCTGGATTAAGCATGTTTTGCTCATTGCTATGTAACGTAAATGCACCTTGGGGCTGTCACAAAAAGTAATTTTGTTGTGTTACACAATGACAATAAAGTGCTTGAACTTGAACTACATCAGGTGGTGACATGGACAGACCTTCAAATATATAGCGTCATATATACAACGTATTGCATCAAAGGCTCTCTGTGGATGTCAGTTAGTCGTAGGGATAAGAGCTCGGGAGACACACAGTGAGATGAAGGACTCGGAGTTTAGGTACGGTGGTTAGCACTGCTGCATCACAGCTCAAATCACGTTTTGGGCCACAATAACCTATCCAGCATAGATGACAGACACTTCTCTAGTCCTTGCGGAACTTGTTCCATTTCTCTTTCTCCGTTGACTTCATTGCATTTCGCTGAGTTTCCCAAACGTTTCCACATTTTTGTCAAACTCAAGGTGGTGTGACTATAAATAACCTGATTATGAAGATTTTTTCATATATAATAGTTTATTTTGACTTTATTATTATTATTACCTTACATGACTTGCTTTTCCTTTTCGTTATACAATCTTGCTTTTTGTTTTCACTATTTACTGTGTCACACACGTGCGCATGGGAAACAGCTGAAGGGCCTATCCATCCATCCATCCATCCATCCTCTTCCGCTTATCCGAGGTCGGGTCGCGGGGGCAGCAGCTTGAGCAGAGATGCCCAGACTTCCCTCTCCCCGGCCACTTCTTCTAGCTCTTCCGGGAGAATCCCGAGGCGTTCACAGGCCAGTCGAGAGACATAGTCCCTCCAGCGTGTCCGGGGTCTTCCCCGGGGCCTCCTCCCGGTTGGACGTGTCTGGAACACCTCACTAGGGAGGCGTCCAGGAGGCATCCTGATCAGATGCCCGAGCCACCTCATCTGACTCCTCTCGATGCAGAGGAGCAGCGGCTCTACTCTGAGCCCCTCCCGGATGACTGAGCTCTTCACCCTATCTTTAAGGGAGAGCCCAGACACCCTGCGGAGAAAACTCATTTCAGCCGCTTGTATTCACGATCTCGTTCTTTCGGTCACTACCCATTGCTCATGACCATAGGTGAGGGTAGGAACATAGATCGACTGGTAAATTGAGAGCTTTGCCTTACGGCTCAGCTCCTTTTTCACCACGACAGACCGATGCAGAGCCCACATCACTACGGACGCCGCACCGATCCGCCTGTCGATCTCACGCTCCATTCTTCCCTCACTCGTGAACAAGACCCCGAACAAGAAGGGCCTAAACAACAGTAATTCTACACCAGGCCAGGGAGCGGCGGAGTATACTGACTATCTCTCTCTGTCCCTTGCAGACCTTTCCCGGGAAATCCTGCCCGTTTCCGGACCCTTTGATGTCACTTCCGGGCATGAGGACACCATTCCCAGTTCCTGCACTGATGACGTCATTTCCCTTCCAGGCTGTTAAAACTGCCATCTTGCCTCCATGCAGGCAGTTCTGTTCTGGTCTCTGACCTAGGCGCATCGTGCTATAAAAAAAAAAAAACAACTTTTGCAGCCGAGAAAATAATATACGGATGGCTGTCCTAACTCTTTATGATGTCTCCGACTCATTCTTGTGACACTGTATGTCTGTAAGAAAATATTTCTTGGGTTCTGCCAGGAGAAATGCTGAGAAAGCTCTGGCTTTAAAAAGATTTCAAGCCAAAAGGAGTTTGCAAAGATTAGGGTTTCTTGGCATTTAGGAGAAAAAAAACAAACCACAGCTGCTGGACCCCCAAGACATGTTGGAGCACCACCTGCTCAATCTTAGAATTAAAGGTTGGGAAAAAAGGAAAATAAAATGCATTTATAACATCAGCTGCATAGAAGGACTGAGATACCTCGGCACTGTTGGCTCCTGCTCGTGTTTGGTTCATTTTAGATGCCTTCACTTGAGATTTTTGTCAGGTTGTTCATTTTTTTATTCTTTGGTAGTCTGCTTTTGTTTTTTGATTATTAGTCTCCTGAGTTATGGTAAGCTTTCGATAGCCTATTGGGAAGTAACATTTGGTCTTTGCCCTTTTGACATCTTGTGAATAAACATTATTATTAGTTTTATTATGCTGACTACAAGAAACTCTGCTTTCCTACAGTTCCCCCTCTCCTTCTTTGGAGAGTTCAGTCTTGCCTTTTTTCAGTGTGCAGGCCACAAGCCTGTGTTTGAATTTCAGGGCCAGGCCTACTTTGTGGTATGAAGACCTGCAGTCACAACAGAGGGAATGCCAGCGGGTGGACGAGATGTGAGAAAGCAGTGGAGTGTCTGGCCACTGGAGCCTCCTCACATAGTTTATGATATGTCTGTCTATGATAGCCTCCCCAGTCTGGCCCGTCTCTTCTCCTGGGACAAGGCTGCAGCATCATGATGCCATTAGTGCCTAAAAAGAGAGGGCCTTTTCTAAACTGTCGCTTGAATGCTGACAGGAGGGCGCTGTCACTGGTGCAGTGACCGAATATGGAGTTGTTGCATGCACTACCTGTATAATTCTCACTCACAGCAGACATCCACACACACAGCCTGTACAACAGTTACAGCCATTGAAACAAGGAAGGAGATGCAACCTTTGGTGAAGGCATCAAGAGGTCTTATTGCAATGAGGAGAGACTGGCAGCTTAAACTGACCTGACAAACGTCAAAGTCAAAGGACACTTTATTGTCTTCTCAACCATATAGAAGTATACAGATAGACGAAATTGCGAAGCTCAGGGTCCACAGTGTAACAACATGACGTGCAAATAATAAATTAAAAATAGAATTAAAATTTAAAGTTAAAACACAAACAAGACAAGACATTGTGCAAAGACAAGACAAAGAATTCGCATCAATATTGACGTGTAGTAAGCAATATGAACATTGATGCAATGTATGGTATTTGCAATCTAGATACATAAATATAGTCAATAGATCTGTAATATAATAAATAAATACATAAATAGATATAGATAATACAGAAATTATCAGTGTATGATAATAGTTGTTTGACATCTGTAACCAGTGACAGGTCAGAATGTTTCACAGCAGAAGGATATCAAGAGTGTCAAAATACTTAAAGGTCGGTATGAGATTTTCAGTTCTTCTCTACCTGCACACTCGTCTTTGCAGGACAGTGGTTTTCATGTATATAAGTTCTGTTTTTAGAGGTGGTTGAGGCCGTGTGGAAGATCCCAGGGGGCAGCATGGTGTTAAGGAGTCTAACAGCTTTGGGGTAAAAACTCTCCTGCATCCTGGCAGATCTGGCTTTGATGCTGCAGTATCTTCTCTTGGATGGCAGAAGTGTGAAAAGTCCATCTGAGGGGTGTAAGGGGTCCTGCACAATGCTGCAGGCCTTGCGGACACTGCGTTTGTAAAATATGTCCTGTAGTGAGGGGAGAGGCACCCCAATAATATTCTCTGCTGTCTTCACTATCCTTTGCAGGCGCTTGTGGTCAGATATGTTGCAGTTGCCATACCAGACAGTGATGCAGCTGGTCAGAACACTCTCAATGGTGCCTCCGTAGAACATGGTGAGGATGGAAGGGGGAAGACTTGCTCGCTTCAGCCGCCTCAGGAAGTGTAGTCTCTGATGGGCTTTCTTGATTAGTGATGAGGTGTTATGCATCCATGTAAGTTCCTCAGTTATGTGCACACCGAGGAACTTGGTACTCCTAACAGTCTCCACATCTAAACTGTTGATGCTGAGTGCGTTGTGGGCAGGACGTGATTTTCTGAAGTCCACGATTATCTCTTTTGTCTTGTCAACATTGAGAGATAGATTGTTGTCTTCACACCATGCGGACAGCCGTTGCACCTCATCACTGTATGCTGTTTCATCATCCCTGCTTATCAGTCCCAGCACCATCGTATTATCCGCAAACTTGATGATGTGGTTGTTGTTGTGCGTGGCTGTGGAGTTGTGAGTCAGCAGGGTGAACAGCAGTGGATTAAGCACGCAGCCCTGCGGCACTCCAGTGCTCACTGTGATGATGCTGGAAGTGTTGCAGCCCATCCGAACTGACTGGGACCTCTTTGTCAAAAAGTCCAGGATCCAATTGCAGAAGGTGGTGTTCAGGCCCATCCTGCTCAGTTTTACAACCAGCTTTGGAGGGATGATTGTGTTGAAGGCAGAGCTAAAGTCTATGAATAGCATCCTGACATATGTGTCTTTTTTATCCAGATGTGTCAGGGAGAGGTGAAGGGCAGAACATATGGCATCCTCAGTTGACCTGTTTGAGCGGTATGCAAACTGAAGAGGGTCAAGGGAGGCAGGGAGCTTAGTCTTTATGTGTGGCATGACTAACCTTTCGAAGCACTTCATTATGATTGGTGTGAGTGCAACTGGTCAGTAGTCATTCAAGCATTTTACTGATGACTTCTTCGGCACTGATATGATGGTGGTCGACTTGAAGCATGCTGGGACTGACAACTGGCTCAGAGATGTGTTGAGATGTCTGTGAGCACACCAGCCAGTTGACTGGCACATTCTTTGAGCACAAGCCCAGGTATGTTGTCAGGTCCTGCAGCCTTGTGTGAATTCACCCTGGATAGAGTCCTCTTCACGTCAGTTATGGAGAGACAGAGTACCTGGTCAGTGCAGGGAGGTGTTGCTTTTCTCACAGGCTCTTTTTTTCTGCACCTCAAATCGTGCAAAGAGGTTGTTCAGCTCATCCAGAAGGGAGGCATCACCATCGCTGCTGTGTGAGTTGGGCTTGTAGTTTCTTCTTGTCTGAACGCCCTGCCACATATGACATGTGTCTCTGGTGCTGCTGAAGTATTTGTTAATCCTCTGCGCATATGCCCACTTAGCTCTCCTTATAGTGCAAGACAGGTTGGCTCTGGCCACCCTGAGGGCGGCCTTGTCTCCAGATCTGAAGGCTGCATTTCTCTCGTCATCCAGGGCTTTTGGTTGGCTCTTATGGTAACATCCTCTATGCATTTGGAGATGTAGCCAGTCACAGTGTCTGTGTACTCCTCCAGATTCATGGAGTCACCATCCATAGCAGCCTCCCTGAAAATGTCCCTGTCTGTCAATTCGAAACAGACTTGGAGAGCTGAAACAGCACCAACCTGCCACACTCTGATGTTCTTGCAGGCTGGTTTAGTGTGCTTCAGCACGTACTTGTATGCAGGAACCATAAACGCGCTGATATGGTCTGAATAGCTGAGGTGGGGACCTGTATAGTATCTATCTATCTATCTATCTATCTATCTATCTATCTATCTATCTATCTATCTATACATATATATATAGTATGTAGTATAGCAACTACACACAGGCTGGGCACCACTCAGCAACCAGAAACATTAAAGATTCTTGTTTTGCTTAAGGTGGACAGCCAGTAGACTAACTGCATGGAAGATGAAAATGAGCAGAAGATGTCTAACTTGGCAGTATTGATGTCCAAACACCATAGACCAGGTTAAAGCACATGCAGTATACCCACTGAGGTGGGCTGTGGATAATGAGGAATGATTCATGGGTCTCAGTAATAAGCACACTAAATACCCAGGAAAGTGAATAGTACAGCATTTGAAGGTTAGTCTTCAGCTTGAGATCTTAGCCACCTGCAGTGTAGAGGTGCACACATGACAAAGGTTATCGGAGAGATCAAGATGGCTATAAACGTAGAGGAGCATTTTGGGGTCTGCTTATGTTTATGGTCTGCTTCTGTGGGGTATCTGTTGGTGAAGAAAGATTCACGGATCTTGACTTTGCTAATGATGCTGTGATCTTCATTCTCAGTGGGTGATCCAGCTCATAGGATCCTCATTGTTGGGGACCCGAGTGGCTGGACCAGACGAAGGGGTCACCCATGTAACACCTGGCTGTGGCAGATAGAGGGTCATTTCCGGAGGGTGGAACTGGACAGCATGTCTGCCTGGGGGTTTACCAACTGGGATCCCGAGTTGTTTCATAGTGTAGTGGGTGCAGCAATGCATTGTACCAGTGCATGCTCCCCAACTTAACTTGACTTGACATATACTACTATACTTGAACAAACACGGTTGGGTTACCTAGGCATGGGCGTTTGAGTTTGAAAGACCCAAGTAGCCTCAAGTGACATCACTATTGGTGTCCCTGGATACATGGACTAACAGTATTGTGCACCTACAAATATTCCAGAATACTTCAACACATTTCCAAGTTGTTTCTTTCAATACTTGAATGAATGCTTATTTTGCTCAACTGGAAGGATCCCAACCTATCCTTTCTAACTCAATAGGAAAGCGATATGCTGTATCATCTCAAACTGTCCGTAATTTCCTAACCTACTTACCTGGGACACAAATGCTGGTCTCCTTACTGTGCCACCCCTCACCTCAAACTGAAAGAAGCTAAATTCTCTTCATGTGTATTTCTTTGGAAGTGTTTTTTTTTTTTTCAGAATTTGTCAGGAGTTCATTAATGTAAACCTAAAGTTAACATGGTGTTTTATTCTGATCCCTGTTTTACCACACAGAAACGTTTAAGCAGAGAGGCCCGCTATTTCTATAGCTCTCTTGTCTCAGGGTGGAGGCTGAATGCGGATTTCCAAGGATTACTTAAGAAGAATTCGCTCAGACTTGCCAGGTTATTTTCATTTGTCTTTTCGGGTTCTGTTATAAAGTATCGTCTCCTGATAAAATTAATTTTAAAAAGCCACTCGAAGACACTACCGAGTTGGGACTGCCAATAAAAACTCATAGCCCCGTGTCCCCTCCCGACTGGCATCATGGGAGAGCAGCGCGTCGAGCTGAGCGCACCTACCGCGAGAAGCTCCACCAAACGGCGCCTCCGTTCTTGCCACTGTGACTCATTTCAGCCTTTAGCGCTCATTACGCCATCTGCGCCAAGTTTCGCCTCGTTCTGTTGTGAAAGGGGCGCTGTAATCCATTGGCAGATGTTTGTGTAAGAGCCTGCCGGCTTGGGGTTTTGTGGCTTTCTTTAAATCATACCGTAGCTAATTTAGTGTCTTCTTTATTTGTTACACTGTATTAAGTGATCTCCGGATACACATAAACCGCAAACCGTGAATAAGCTATAACCTCAATTGCCCTCCTCCTTCACTTTTTTATATTTTATTTATAGTACACTGTATTTGAAAGTAACACGTAAAAAGTGTGATCCTGCGTGTTGTCCAATGATATCATTCCGGCGAGAATGAATAGAATAAGCGAGTTTGGGTCATGGACACACAAATTATTTAATGTACATTCTAAATAATTCTTTACACTTTGCCAATAGACGTTGACAGTAAGCGTATATGGCTCTGGACCTTATGGTGCCCATTAAACATCATTAGCTATCCGATTGAAAGGGTACGATGCCATGCCAGATGGCCCCCGAGGTGTGGAGTAAACGCTCGCAGGTACGGTCAGGACAATGAAGCCGTGAAGCACGTTCTTTTGAAGGTCTTTGAATATTACAAAATAGAAACGCACATTATTTAACATGTATAATTTGCATTAATACATTTTCAATATAACTATATAATCTTTTTACAAAATATCGCAAAACTAAAAGCTAATCTCCAGAAAAAAAGTTAATTAGTGACTATTGATAAAGACGTAAAGGTGCGCTGTCAACTGAAATAGTAAAGCACTATGTGCTGTGATGGGGAACAAAATCCAAGACATTTCGAGTCTTTATCGTCATCATTTTACGTCCATATCGAGTCGGCTGTTCACGCTGATCGCCGCAGTTGAAGAGGGTACGTTTGGTAGTGACGTCATCATCCAGTAGTGAGTAAGAATGAGTCACTATCTACTTGATTTCCTGAGCCCGCTTTACTAGAGTTTTCGGGCGACGGAGCCCTCAAACCTACAAATGAGTGGGTACAATCCGCTGGGCTCATGCACATCGTCACCCTCAACAGATAACTCGTCTGATACTTTTTTGTTACAGCTGTAAAAAAAACGGGGTAAAACACCCCTGGCTTCAGCTTGGGCAGTTTATCCGTTGCACCAGCAGATGGCAGTAATCCTTGCTTGCTTTGCCCTTCCAAGCTCACGGTGGCTCGTTGCCTCGTTGCTATGGTGATGCTCTCTGCCCGGTAGGAAATGAATGCAAAGTCTGCTAATCAAAGAGCTAATTCCACAGCCTAGGAGTGGCTCTGACTCAGTAAAGCACGAGAGATTACTGTTATTGACCGATGGTTGGTCCTGGTGTGACCCTGCCCGTTCCCAAATAAAAAGACGAAATGCGCCAGCACGAAAACCCACCCGCCGCTAACTCACGCGCTTGCCTTCTTTATTTCACTCGGGGCCATTAGTTTACAGAGTATCGATAATCCCCATGAGTTCTTTATTTAAATTTCCTGGTTTCTTCATTCCTTATCAGCCGCTCTTCATTCAGTCTTGTGTTGTATATAGTAGCAGTATTAAAGAGCAGGACTCGGTGCATTCTGCACACACACACACAGAAACAGTAAAAGAACAAAGGTTACAAATTGCAAACAGTGAGCAGACGGCATAATGACCATCAGACAGAAGCAGCACTTTATCTCACTTACATTGATCAGCCACACCAGTAAAACCACTGCAAGGTGAAGTGAATACGATTAACTATCTCATTACAGTGGCACCTGTCAAGGAGTGGGATATATTAGGCAGACTGAACGGTTATTTGTAGAAAGTGGTATGTTGGAAGCAAGAAAAATGGGCAAGCATAAGGATCTGAGCGACTTTGCTAAGGGCACAGTTGTGATAGCTACACAACTGGGTCAGAGCTTCTCCAAGATGGAAGGTGTTATGGGGCATTCTCAGTATGCAGTGGATAGTACCTATCAAAAGTCGTCCAATGTGGAATAACCAGTGAACCAGCTGCAGAATCATGGGTACCCAAGGCAAAAGATGTCAGAACACATAGTGCATCACAGCTTGCTACATAGCTGCAGACTGATCAGAGTGTCCCATCCACTGATAAAAGTGTCTACAGTACAAATAGGCAGGTGAGTATCACAACTGGACAATGCAGCAATGGAAGGCCTGGCCTGATAAATGATGTTTTCTTTAGATCGTGTGGGTGGTTGGGTGTCTGTCCAGAAGAAATGGCAGCAGGATGCACTATTGGAAGAAAGTAAGCCAACTGTGACAGTGTGATTCTCTGGGCAACGTTTTGGACCCTGGCATTCATGTGGATGTTACTCTGACATACTACCTATCTACCAGCTACCTACCTTGCAGAACACGTACACCACTTCTTGATGATGCTATTCCCTGATGGCAGTGGCCTCTTTCAGTAAGGTAATGCACCACGCCACACTGCAAAAATTGTTCAGGAATGGTTTGAAGAACATGACGAAGAGTTCAAGGTTTTGACTTGGCCTCCAAATTCCCCAGATCTCAAGCCAATCAAGCATCTGTGGGATGTGCTAGAAAAAGAAGTTGATCCATGGAGGCACCACCTTGCAATTTACAGGATTTAAAAGGTCTGCTACTAATGCCCTGGTGCCAGGAAACATTCAGAGGTCTCCTGTAGTCCATGCCTCAAATGGTCAGAGCTGCTTTGGTGGCACAAGAGGAACCAACACAATAATAGGCACATGATTTTAATGTTGTGGCTATTTGATGTATATTAACTGAGCCATATTTAAAACCAAAGTAGGTTCATGGGATTAACATGGACCAAATTGCCAATGGATAATAAATACAAAGTCAAATTGACCCTGCAATAGTTCAGCCGGTCACTGGCAAAACCAAGAGACGGGCTCAACGGCAGCCCCTGTGAGGTGAGGACAATCAAATAGCTGGGTGCATTTTGATTCATCATCTGCTACCACTGTCCCCAATCCCCTATTTTATTCTCATCTGCAAATAAAGTGGAAAAGGGAAAATGTGGAACTGGGATTGACATTTTGCAGTCTTTCCAGCTCCTTCTGAACTGCATACATTTTCAATGCTGATGGGTTCATTTCTGAGGTCAGCTGTGAATGAATAAGCAATAATGAGAGGATGGCAATCGGGCTGCTCATCTCAGCTGACTTTCCCATTTCTCGTCACAGGTTGTGGCATCTGCTTGATTCAGCTGCAGTGCAGGGGTGGAAAAAAAAAAACCTACTCAAATCGATT
Source organism: Erpetoichthys calabaricus (assembly GCF_900747795.2). Classification (NCBI taxonomy): domain Eukaryota; kingdom Metazoa; phylum Chordata; class Cladistia; order Polypteriformes; family Polypteridae; genus Erpetoichthys; species Erpetoichthys calabaricus. The sequence goes on from NC_041394.2 coordinate 80,724,439, forward strand.
CAGGCAGAAAAAGCACGCAAGGCTTTTCTCCTTGACAGCCGCTCTTACTGTCAGAATCGAAAGCCATTAACCCTTTAACTGTGTATTAAGTGATTTAGAATTTTTTCTATGGTTTATTTTCTTGCAAATGATTGGTATTTGTCTACTATTCAAGATGCCTGTGATTTGAATATGTCAGTGCTGCTTTGTGTTTTACTTAATATGCATCTGATATATAAATACAAATGACATCCCAGTCCTCGAGGATTGTACTTGGTCTGTGAAGAAAGTCTGCCACCTGCTTGTGTAGCACATTAGCAGTATCAGACTACTAACGTTTGGACATTTGGATCTGACTGGATATTCAGAAATGTGTAAAATACAACACACCCCGTACAGCTTAATGTATTTAGACCAGTGATCTTTAACCTTTTTTGAGTTACAGAACTCTTTAAGAATCTAAAAAAAGAAAGCTATGGACGCCCTTCCCCAGAAGTATTCATATAAACACAACTTTGCATGCAATGAATTTAATCTACTTTATTTATCGAGATTTGATTGTCTCATACATATATGATATACACAAAGTATTAAACTTTAAAGTAAACAATCTAAAAAAAACACTCTTTTTAATACAAAAAGTAATGGCCATCCATCCATCCATTTTCCAACCCGCTGAATCCGAACACAGGGTCACGGGGGTCTGCTGGAGCCAATCCCAGCCAACACAGGGCACAAGGCAGGAACCAATCCTGGGCAGGGCGCCAACCCACCGCAGAAAAGTAATGGCACTCATTGTAATTATGAAATACAATCCTCTTGTGCAAATTAAAACAGATCTACTACTACCACATTTTCTACTACTACTACTACATCTTCTCTCTCGCTATCTTCTTTATTTCAATGAGAAGGTTGTTTGCCTTGAATAAGAATGTGAAACTGTGGAGTGGTCTTGGACAAGGTGACATGCATATCTTCTTTGACATCCAATCTATTTCGACTTTTCGTTTTGATGGAAACAAGTGCTGAAAACCCTGATTCACAAAGGTATGTAGTAGCAAAGGGAATCAGAACACTCACGGCTCGCTTTACCAGACGAGAGTAGGCTTCTGTCAATGTACGCCAGAATTCTCCAAGACTCTTTGAGTTGAATTCATTTTGTAACATTTCCTTTGTCCTCAGGTCAATGAGGTCATCTTTGGCAAGGTCTTCATCACTGATACAGTCTATGTCGGCTAGGAAAGGATTACAAATCCATATTTTCTTTCATTTCTTTCAATGGGAAACCGTTGATTAGGACAAGGGGAAGGGCTGTATGGTGACTGCTATTTTTCTCACGAGTGTGTAACTCGCACATTAGGCTTAAGTGAGATAAATACTTGCAAGAAAAATAATGACGAGGGACGTAATGAGGGAGAAAAATCACGTGAGAAAGTTCATGTGAGAAGAATCAACAGTACCGGGCTGTATAGTGAATATAAATGTTAATTTTTTATCTGACCCTTACGGACCCCCTGAAACCCATCCATGGACCCCCTAGGAGTCCACAGACCTCAGGTTAAGAACCCCTGCTTTAGACATATGGATTATTCACCTGGTTCTCACTAAGTCCTTAGATTGTCTTATTTAAGCAATAATATACAAATGATTATCTGAGGACTGCATGATGGATTTGAATCCTCTATCTGGACGTTGACTATTTGGAGTTTGCATGTTGCCCTTGTGTCTTTGTAGGTTTTCCAACCACATCGCCAAAAATGTGTAAGTTAGATAAACTGGCCTAGGTAAATTAACCCCTATGTGAATGTGTGCCTGAGTGGCCCCTTGTGATGGACTGGTATCCTGTCCTGGGTGTTTCCAGACTTGTGCCCAGGGCTGCTGTAATAGATACCACAACTCTGAATTTCATTAGGAGTGTTTGAGAATGTTACAATATGTAAAATGATTATTTTTCACAATTGATTAAACAATGTGTAAATAAGTGGTGTTTAAATGCTATTAAGATTCTTCAGTTCTGCCTTCTATGGAGTGGTTGGACAAAAGAGTTGGCAGACCACAGTAATGATGGGCTCAGTACCACTGTCTGCACTTCTTTGAATCTGGAGACTCTCACTGTTCGGTCCAGCTCCTCAAGATGATTTTAGAAAAAGAAACCCCAAGCAGATTATCTCCATTATAATTTAGTTACCGGTAGCCTAGAACACATCCTCAAAAGTATGATAAAAGAGAATATATATAGTCTAAGCATGCACAATCCTTCTCCTTAAAGAATAGATCACCATATCCCATTGTCAGTATTACACTTTTACAAGAGAGCATCTCTACCCTTTCATGACGTTAAATTTGTAGCCCTAAGAGGCAGTAGTTAGCTGCAGTGCCAGTCCAGGCTTTTAACTCTGATCTTGCTCAGATCTACTACTCTAATACATAAGCCAGCACAGGTAAAGTTACACTATTCCTCCCACTCAAGAGGGGATCAAAGGTGTCTATTCGGCCACGGATTACTTCAGCTATCTGGAACTCAATCCCCTGGTTAAGTGGTTTAGCTACAATATTGCTGAGTCAGCTACCTGAAACTACAGTGTAACTCCTTTGTCTCCCTTTTCTGATACCCTAGCAACCATTTCACAATCAGAGGTCTCTTTTATGAACTCTGATCTCCTGCAGTGCTTACAGCTCTGCCACACCAATACATTACCCTGCTAAGTAAGCTTTACAAGAGTTCCCTCGATTGTGAAGAAATATGGGTAAATTAGGCATACTTGGAGGAAAACCAAGATGGACATTCTAACTCAGTATACTGGGTCAGTGACATAGGAAAGGTAACTAGCCTTTGTGCCACTGTTACTAGCACAATATTTTAAAAGAAAATGAAGGAATCAATGGCAGGATGTGTATTGTGGACAGATTTGTGTTTACCCTGCACTTGAACATAAAGCAAGTGCTGCACTGTAACAGGCTTTATATTAGCTACCATTTTCTTTTTTGTAAACAATTTAATTTGAATAATAATTGACAGAACCTATATTGCTAAAAGATAAGCAGGTAGCATAATAAAGATCACAGAGCTGTAATTCAAACACAGATGGTGTATACAATTGTATGTTTATTGCAACATGCTGTGGAGTAGTTTAGCAGTTAATGAGTTGGACTTGAACCTGTCAGCTTGTGTTTCCTAAGCCCAAACCCTATTTCTCTTCCCAGTGTGATCTGTACGAGATGCACGAAAAAGAGGTAGCTGAAGGCACAATGGAATGGACAGGTCATATACAAATCCTGTGCTCAGCCATAACAAATTTAACAACTTGCCCTTGGACTGTGAGATGAGAACAGAGGCTCCTTGGCAAATCCACTTGAGTAAATAAAAAAAGAAAGGCACAAAAGCTCCACACAGAATTAGGAACCACCTGCGAGCACTGCAAATGAAAAAAAAAACAATAATACAGGGGGTGCTCGGGTTATGACACAGTTTTGTTCCTACAACAGTGACGTAACCTGAATTTATTGAAACACACCCTAGCCTAAGTCACTTACCTATCCTAACACAGATGTAAAATCATAATCTAGAACATAAAAACACAACTAAGCCACAGAAAAAGGAAAAGGACATAAATATACTGTACTGTAGTAACAGAAAAAAATGACAAAGAATGAGTGTAAAAAAAAAATCCTTACCTTTATTCCTGTGGTTGGCTTGCACACTGGAAGGGGCATTGCAAGGTGGGAGAGAGTGACCTATTGGGAGGAGAAAGCTGGAGAGGCAGGAGAACCTGCAGAAGGTGCCGGAGATACAGGATCAGGTGAATCAGGATTGCCTAAGGAACATGCAGAAGACGCTGGAGATGATTCTACCTGTACTACAGGTGTTTCATCTCAAGAAGCAGCTGATGTTGAGGGTACAGGATCTGTTGCAGACCTCTCTACCTTCTTAAAGAATTGTTCCAGGCTAGTCTGGAAGGTTAATGACTGCTTCTCTTCCAAAATCTGCCTATAGCATTGCAAGGCATCCACAACAGTTCTGTAGACCTTATTGAATCTGTCATCACTGGGGTCCTCGGCCTGAAATTTTGCCAACCCATCCTTTACCATAGAAAAACCTTCTGCCAAACCCTTGGTGGTAAATCTCTTGGGTTCTGGGGTTTCTATCTCTTCCTCTTCAATCAACTGCTTCTCCAGCTGAATGAGGTCCTCAGCAGACAGCTCCTCTCCATGTGATGCCAGTAGCTCTGTGACATCCTCAGCCTCCACCTCCAAATTAAGCTGTTTACCCATGGCAACATCCTTCTCTGTTACAGCCTCCACTGACTCCTCAAAGCCATGGAAGTCATCCACAAACTGGGGATACAGTTTTTTCCACACACCACTTAAGTTTGTTCGCCTCACTTCAGGCAAAAGCAATGTTTTGTACAGCATTGTAAATGTTGTAAGACTTCCAAAAGTCTTTTGAGTGTCAGGTTCTTGTCCTTCTTAGTGGCATTAAGGACCATAGCAAATGTCCTCCGGAGATAGTAGGCCTTGAAAGAGGCAATGACACCTTGGCCCATGGGCTGTAAAAGGGCAGTGGTATTAGGTGGAAGGTAAACCACCTTCACATTAGGGTTAAAGTCACTCAAGTGGGCAAGTTGACCAATGGCATTGTCCATCACTAGTAACTCCTTAAAAGGTAGTCTCTTGCTAAAGCAGTAGTCCTTCACTGCTGGCTCAAAATGGTTGGAAAGCCACTCCTCAAAAATCTGAAGCCTCACCCATACCTTCTTGTTAGACCTCTAGATGACAGACAGTTGACCCTACCAAATGCCCTTTAGTGTCCTTGGATTCTCTGCCTGGTACACCAACAGAGGTTTTAGTTTAGTCACCTGCAGCATTCCCTCCAAGAAGAAAAGTCAGTATCTCCTTGCCAGCTTTATGGCATAGTGCTGTCTTCTCCTCCTTGGTGATGTAGGTCCTGTTAGGCATACACTTCCAAAAAAGGCCTGTCTCATCAACATTAAACACTTGTTCAGCACAGTAGCCCCCCTCTTTAATTAATTCAGCCAACCTATTAGGAAATTTGCTTGCTGCTTTCTCATCCCCACTAGCAGCTTCACCCTGCACCTTAAGGTTATGCAAGTTGGCACAAGCTTTGAAATGCATGAACCAATCCCTACTAGCCACAAACTCTTCACTTTCACTCCCTTCCCCCTTTTCACTTTTTATTGCCTCAAACAATTGTTTAGCCTTCTCTTGAATCAACATTAGACTAACTGGTATATGCCGCTGATGCTGGTCTTCCAGCCACAAAACTAGCAATCTTTCCTTCTCAATCATTATGCCACTTCGCTGTTTAGTAATCACAGTCGATTTCATAGGGTCTGATCCCTTTACATGCTATGGGATATGGTCTTTATCCTTGATAATTGTTACTACAATAGAGTGGCTAAGGCCTAGCGCGTGGCCAATGTTTGTCACTGATTCTCCTTTTTCTGATCTCTTTACAATGTCTAATTTCACTTCCTTCACGATGGCTTTCCTCTTCTTCGAAGCACTACCATCTGAAGACTCTGACTTTTGTTTAGGTGCCATGATAAGGGCCAAAATGTCGCCAAACGAAGCAACACAAACAGAACACTTGTGCTTTTAACAGTCCAAAATGGTGTAGGTAAGCATACTGGAAATGCCAACTCCCTCACTCATATGCTGTGTTACTGCGTATTCTTCTGCCGCACACAACCAAACTAGTTTGCCCACATGATCAGTAAGTACAATGCTAACCGAAACACTCACGTCTCAGTTTTTTAAAAGTTTTTATGGGAGTGAGCATCGTAAACTCGAAACGTTTTATGTCGAAACTGTTGTAACCCGAAGACCCTCTGTACATTACAAGTGCACTGTGCTTTAGTGTGATATTAGCCATGAATGGCACTAAATGAAATAAAGACTGACCAGATACAATTTAATTTATTTAATTTTGAAGCAGGTTCTGTTACCTAATCAAAGCTGGCTATATATGAAAGTTCCAAATGTTGCACATTACACCAGTTTCTTCTTGTAAAGCCTGTTGGGAAAGGGCAGTTTATGTCTTAATTAGTTTCTGCATTTCATGGTTTTCATTCAAAAACAAACTCATCCATCCATCTTCAAACCAATTCAATTTAGATCAGGGTCATGGGAGGTGTAGTATACCCTGGCCACATAGGTTCAAGGGTTTTATTTAGTCATTTTGGAGAATCCACTACATCCATTAAACAGTGTCATCTCCAGACAGAGGAGCAGTTTCAGCGACAGACTGCTGTCACTGTAATGCTCCACTGACAGACTGAGAAGATCATTCCTCCCCCAAACTATGCGACTCTTCAATTTCACCAGAGGGGGTAAACATTGAACATTATTCAAGTTATTGTCTGTTTTTTACCTGCATTTTTTATTACTTTTTAATTTAATATTTTTTGCTGCTGGAGTATGTGAATTTCCCCCTGGGATTAATAAAGTATCTATCTATCTATCTATCTATCTATCTATCTATCTATCTATCTATCTATCTATCTATCTATCTATCTATTTTGCACAAGAAGGCATGACATTTACCTTCTCATTCACACCCAATAACAGACTGAAAAAAATAAACAAACAGAGGCAAGATAGGTTAAAACTAAAAATATTTAACTCACCTGAAAACAAATTCAAACAGTTTGATAGTTTTTACCTAAGCTAACCATTTTAGGTTACATGATACAACATGGAACATAATGCAGGAGTCATATCTGGACAGGGTTTTGATCTCTCACAGAGCACACTCATTTATACAAGGCTAATTACAGTCACCCATTCATCTGAAAAGCATATCTTTGGGATGTGAAAGGAAAACCATAATACCCAAAGATAAACCCCACACAAACAAGGGAATAAAACCATGCAGTCTCCATTCAATGTGACTCAAACCCTGGCCTTGAGAGATGTTGTCCTTTTTTGGATGTGGTAAATTAAAAAAGAAAAAATTAACAGACTGATTAACATATCACATTGTTTAGGTTAAAACTGTATCCAGCCAAAATCAACATCTTCCATTTTATAATTCTAAAGATTACCAAGGCCGGACCAGTGTTATTTTTCACTTTCTTCCTTAGCTATTGCTTTTTATCAATGATGACTTACAAAGCACAGTAATAAAAGTATTTTTCTTACTTCTGCAATCAGGACACTAACATTTTAAAAGACTTGCTCACGATACACTGTGAATCACCAGTAGGGGATGAACTTGAAACCTTGTGGTTTACAGCCTTTTCCTCAATTGCTAGACCACACTCTGAATGCTGTTGTGCAAGGAGGGCAGAGATTTTTAAAAAAGACATTTCAAAGATATTTTTTGGCTCATCTAGCTGACAAGATATAGCAGGGAGTGAAGTGCAAGATCTGTTTAACACACCTTCCACAATCACTGAGGTACGTCCAGAACTCTGTGGAAACTGGTAATAAGAATGAAACCAAATTTCAGAGAGGTGTGAAATTCAGTGTCAGCAATACTCTGCCCACACCCCCGACTTTTTTTCCTTCTTTCTTGTATTTGTTTTTTGCAGATATTCATGTTTAGCACCCACAGTTACGAACATAGGCACCTGTTCTCTGCCACAAAAGTGGATAAAAGGCAGTTGGAAAATGGATTGGTTGATGCACGCTTGATACCACTTTTAGATACAGGCCTCCTCCTGAAAGAACAGCAATCAGTAAAGTCAAGTCAAGTTGGGGAGCATGCACTGGTACAGTGCGTTGCTGCACCCACTACACGACGAAACAACTCGGGATCCCAGTTGGCAAACCCCATGGAAATGACCCTCTTTCTGCTGCAGCCAGGTGTTACGTGAGTGACCCCTTGGCCTGCTCCAGCCACCCGGGTCCCCAGCAATGAGGATCTTACGAGTCAGATCACCCTCTGGGAAACGCGCCACATGGCCGTAGTGCCATAACTGACACTCCCTAACAATGCAGGTAATGTATCTCATGCAGGACTCCATGAGCAACCGCTTATTCGATACAAAGTCGAACCAACAGTACCCAAGGATTTTCCAGAGAGACACAGTACCAAAGGAGTCCAGTCTTCATCTCAGGTCACTGGACAGCGTCCATGTCTTGCAACCATATAGCAAGACAGGAAGCACCAGGACTCTAAAGACTTGAACCTTTGTTCTTTTGCATAAATATCGGGAGCGCCACAAACCCCTTTCCAGCGACCTCATGACCCCCCATGCTCTCCCAATCCATCTACTGACTCCATAGGAAGAGTCACCAGAGACATGAATGTCACTGCCAAGGTAAGTAAACCTCTCGACAAGGTCGACACTCTCTCCGCAAACAGACACACTGCTGATGGCTGTGCCCAAGAGGTCATTAAAGGCCTGGATCTTGCTTTTTATCCAGGACACTCACGAGCCCAGACACTCAGACTCCTTGCTCAGCCTCTCGAGCGCCCCGATCAGAGCCTCCATTGACTCCGTGAAGATCACAACATCGTCAGCAAAGTCAAGATCCGTGAATCTTTCTTCACCAACAGATGCCCCGCAGCCGCTGGACCCCACGACCTTGCCCAACACCCAGTCCATACAAGCATTAGGGGCAAGTAGTGCTCCTAGGAGCAAGTAGGTGTTACGAGTAGGAGCAAGAACACACCCCTGACGAACCCCAGAATCAACTGGGAAAAATGCAGAGGTTCTGACTCCACTCTGCACAGCACTCACAATACCAGTGTACAGTACAGTAAGTGTAATCAGTAAAGTGAATAGCAGGAAAAATGTTAACCAATTTAAAATGAAACTACAATCACAAAGTGAATTACAAAATAATTTTTAAAGCTGCACAGTTCTCCGCTGATGCTTGTATTTTTCAATAATTAATGTATACATCACTAAACTGTGTATATTTAGATGGAAATGAAGTAAATTTCCTTTGAACTATTACAAACCGCTACCTTTATACTTGCCAAAGCTTTAGTAGGCAGCATATTTGGCAATCTGTTGTCCTGTCTCACGTAATGTACATGACTTGATGAGAAACCAATCATTTGTAAAACTCAATTTGTCAGGATTTTGGTATCACTATAAAGCGGTTTCAGAAAAAAAGTTCGGAAATGTATTTTTACCTAGCACCTTTAAGAATACCACATAGTGCGTCAGAATGCCAGCCTGGAGCACTTTATGTGTGTTCTGCTCAGCTAGAACAACTGCGTGAATGTTTTGAAAAATGTGCAAAGCATGTTTTCCCGTTTTTTTTCCGCTACTTTCTCCTTAAATGAATAATGGTCGACATAAAATAATTTAAAAATCAATTAACCATCAGCTCGGTCTCACGTCCGCTTTTCGTACAACTTGATAAGAAAAGCTCAAAGATCAACTTCAATCCCTTTTTGGCACCGCATCCACCATTCTCCTACATTATGCTAAACGCATTTTCCCCGACGCCCTTTTACCAACCCCCATGCTGCCCTCAAGGAACAACAAAGACCAAAAAAAAAACAATTAGTTGGACCCCGCAAGGCCGACTGTCATTCTACTGGCTGCCTGCGAGCGCCACCGTCTTCTTTATTATGCGCGGTCAACTAACCCCCAACCCCCCTCTCCATTTCCACCTGATCGCATCCTGCCACAGTTACCGCTATTCACTTCCATATAAGGAATTGATCCGACCGCAACTCGACTCACTCCCCCCCAACTGGCCGCGATGGTTCACCTCCATATAAGGGCATTTAAGCCCCACTATAAACGAACAAAGCGACTTAACATTTTGGCGTAATGTAATGTATGAATCTGGAACAAGTTTTACCAAATACGCGATTACATTATTAAAAACATACCTAAAGAAAGAACCCACTAATACAGGAACGTTAATGAATTAGTACGGATCAAATCGGGCTTTTGAGAAGGCGCGTCAGTGACGTCACATAATAACCGCACCACGGGAAGTGTAGTCTTTCATTTCGGTCACGCGCGGCCAACATAGTCTTTATGCCCATGACTCTTTACTTTTCTTTCGATACGCTATAATTTTACTTTGGAAACGTTATAAAAAATCATGGAAAGAAAAAATATCACAAATTAAATCGGCAATAAGTAAATCTCGTGGTACTGTGTCAAAAAAGAATGTCACTTCCTTCTTTAAGGCTTGTCTACGGTAGACCCCTTGGGACAGAACCAAAGAAAACCTGCCAGCCGCGCAAAAAGATACGGCGGATTACCATGGGACGAATGCTGTTTATTATGCTCATTTACAGAAACACGCGGGCTATGAATATTCTCCATAAATAAATACACAGCACCGTGGAAAAGTCTAGTTATCTGAGCAATATGCGTTTTATTTGGCTGTGAAAGCACAACTATATAACATTAGAATTAACACAAGTAAACATGAATACAATAAAATGTAACAAAACTATATTTACTTTTGAAACAAGTCACTCTTTCAGAATGCAAGACTAAAGTGACTTACTTTAGTACACTGCTGTCTTTTTCCAAATTGACTTGTAGTAAACTCTTCCAGGTTTTTGCAGAATGTGCCATAATTGTTCCTTTGATTTTGGCTGCTCTGGCATAGTTCTGCTGATTCTGGAGTTCTGGAGTGTCAGATCTAATAATGATAATGTTCTGGCTAAAGACCTCTGCTCCATGGAGGTCTTTGTTTTGAATGTAGTGTGTATGTGGTCATATTCATTCTGTAAGATTAATGTTTTCTCAACAAGCCATTTTTCTGAGGATACAGCATAATTACACAATTTCTGTTTATATTAATCAGCAGTCATCATCCCACTGATTTTCAGTTCACCTACACGGTTGGCCAAAATGCTCCTTAAAAACAACAGTTCTACTTCTGATATACTGTTTTCTTTGAGGACCAGAAATTTAAAACTTGGAATGGCTAAGGTGTCTTGAGGAGAGGTCTGGGAAATCAAATCTGTGCTGTTCTGCCTATCTCACAGGATACCATTAAGTTTACAAAAACATAAGAAATCAATGTTTGTGTTTATCCTAGAGTTTATATAGTATTTTTATGTACACATAAGGAAATACTACCCTGGAAGATAGATACAAAAATAATATTCTTAAGTGGGCTAAGATTTTTGCAGAGTACAGTATTTGTAAATAATTCTTTATTAATTTGAATACTTTTTGCTTATGCTAGAGTAATTTACTCATTCATATTGAGCATTTGTTAAAAAAATAGGCTAGTCGTTACTCAAAAATATATTACAATAACAGAAGATTCATAGATTTTGTATCATTGTATTAGTAAGAAGTGTCCCAAGAAATCAAAATTATTGTATATCCTATCAGCAATATGCACATTAACGAGCCATAGAAGGTATCCAAGTCACAACAGTAGGGCACAAGAATGCACATTTAATTCTATAATCATTCATTCATTTTCTGAAGTCCCTTTTCCTGTTATAAGGCAAGATTTAGAGCAGTATTTTATAAACAAGGGGGAAGAAACATCAATCCCTACATGTACTGAAACCCTGCAAGTTATCATAAGCAATGAACCTAACATACACATTTTCAGGATTTGGTTGAAAACTGGAGTATGGACATATGCAGATTATCCATTTATTTTCCTCCCTTATTTCAATACAGGGTAATGGGAAGCCATAAACCAAAATAAATATAAAAATTAATAAAACCTTGCTATTTATATATAATGCACACCAATGTTTATCCTATTTAAATAGCTTTCAGGAATTAAGTAAATGTCACATAAGTCTTAGGTGCTGTTAAAAAAGAGATTTTTTTTATTATACCACTGCCAAATAAACAGTTTACACCCAAGTAACATCCATCCATCCATTATCCAACCCGCTAAATCCTAACTACAGGGTCATGGAGGTCCGCTGGAACCAATCCCAGCCAACACAGGGCGCAAGGCAGGAAACAAACCCCGGGCAGGGTGCAAGCCCACCGCAGGGCACACACACACACACACACACACACCAAGCACACACTAGGGACAATGTAGAATCGCCAATGCACCTAACCTGCATGTCTTTGGACTGTGGGAAGCGAACCCAGGTCTCCTAACTGCGAGGCAGCAGAGCTACCCACTGCGTCACTGTGCCGCCCACCCAAGTAACATGATTCATAAAAAAATATACAAATGCATTCACAACCGAATTACACAAATTTGTTAACTCTGAATTTTTCACATAGCAGAAAGAGTACTACATCAAGTAGCAAAACCAGGGGGTGCCAATCTATTGTGGGATTCATCAACTCAGCGATTTGAGTCAGCGATTTGAACGCAGGTCTTAGGAGCTGTGATACAACAGTGCTAACTACTGTGTCAGCCACGTACAAACTACCTTTAATAAACAATACTATGCCCCATCCAGGATTGGTTCTTACCTTAAGTACAATGCTGCTGGGATAGATGGTAGTTCCACCTAACTATAATCTGAAAATGTACAGATGGGTAAATTCTTGATAATACATCTAAGGTTTAGAGACATAGTTTTCAACAAAATCCAGTGCTGCCTGAAACTTACATATTTATAAATGTCTTTTTAGAACATAAACTGACTTAGTCATGATTAGGTTTTGCACACTCACATTATTGGGGGAATATGATTATGTGCTGTAGTACCTTGTATTTGTCATAAGTAAATTCTCTTTTTTCTCATGTGGGCTTGTCCTAATTGTCTAAAGATATACAATCAGTTAATCAGTGATGGTAAATTAAAAAGGTGGGCTATAAAATGGTCTGTTAAAACAGTTAATCCTTAGAAATTGCTGTTTTGCTTCCTTACTGACACTGGCACAGAAGTAACATTTAACTGTATGACTGTTTCATAAACTTTAAACTCTTTCCACATCTCAGGTTCATGTAATGGATATTTAAAAATGAAATGTACAAACCGAGTACTGAAAAAAGCGCTATATAAATGTAATGAATTATTATTATTATTATTTATTATTAAACCTACACAGACTTATTTTGAAATAAACTCACACGGATAAAGAAATTTCATATTCAAGCTCACACATACTCCTTTAACTGGTGATTTGTACAATGAGATGGTATAAATTTCATTTGAGTCAAATTTACAGGGATGCATGATATTTGACAAAAAATTAGAAAATCTGCCATATAGCTCATTTAACTGATATTCTATACAACCAGAAGGACTTTGTTCATTTGAATGGTCTATTATTATTGAGGCAAACCATTCAAGACTTGACTTTAAAACGGTTTACAAAATAAAAAACATCTTGAATTACTCAAAATTGTGGAACTAGGGTGGTGTACCGTGTTAGCCATTATGAATGTAGAGAAAAGCCAAGCAAAATGACACCTTTTATTGGCTAACTAAAAAGATTACAATATGCAAGCTTTCGAGGCAACTCAGGCCCCTTCTTCAGGCAAGATGTAGCTTTCGAGGCAACTCAGGCCCCTTGCCTGAAGAAGGGGCCTGAGTTGCCTCGAAAGCTAGCATATTGTAATCTTTTTAGTTAGCCAATAAAAGGTGTCATTTTGCTTGGCTTTTCTCTACATTCAAAACTGTGGATTATTATAGCAACAAATGAATTACTTATCTATGTGTAGACTTATATGTAGCTGTCAAAAGACGAACCAAACATAGTGTCCTAAGCATTATTTCCAAACATGACCATTAAAACTGTTTTGACCTTATAACGGCGCTTCTTTGCCAAGTACAAGATTAATTTCTTAATTTTTGTAGGCCTCACTCCCAAGTGTCCTTACAGTCTGTGAAACCTTTTTCAACTTCAAAAAATGTTATGTAGTAAAGTGTCTAACGTGGCAAAGTTTCACAAACCCTTTAAAAAGCTAGCTGAGAGGTAGCACTGTCAAAATCGTCCACGTTCATTAGACCGGCTGCCAAATCGACGCTTTGATTGCCACGGCCGCAAAAGCAATCTTGCTGCGCTAAGGCATGAACACGTGACCTCGCGGACTGTGGCTGGGACTACTTGGCAGCCCACATTACGTAATTGCACACTGGCGTCATTTTACAGGTTTAAGACATAACGGACTACACATCTCATGATAATGTGCACTAAACGATTATATTTCTAGCCAACACACCAATCAGGAATCATCTCCTCCCAGTTTCAGAGGCACGAACTACAAAAGTAACGGATGTTTCGGGTGCTTCCAGGCAGGCAAAGTAGGGGCGAGCCTATTTAAAGAACTACAAATCCCTAATACGCGCTGTTAGCGGGGGTGCAGAGTCCCGGATGCTGGGTGTTCAGTCCCTCCCAGCATTGTGGTGAAGCCTGAAGCGCGTTCTTGTTCAGTCTGCAAGTCTCGAGCGGAGTGAGGCTTGTGTGTCGCGCTTTAGACATAATCGCATTTAATTATTTAAATTCCTATCTCCCACTGCTTATTTAAACACAGAGATGGTACGTATCGGTACGGTTTTATTTCTCTTATATAAAGCTAAATGTGTTGTTAATGGTTTTCGTATGCCGAGAAGCGCGATATTTTTATTTTCACGCGTGTGTGCGTGCGTGCGTGTGTGTCTTGTGTCCAGTCTCGGGTTAACTAGGATATTCCTGGCGCCATTTCCCCTCTGCTGCATTCAAGGCCTACTCTTAAAAGAGTTTGGTCATTTTCACAGTGGACGGATTTTGGGTCAGGGGTTGTTGGTGTGTATCCTTCTTTCTTTACAAAATCATGGTCCCCTCTTTCTCTCTCTCTTAGGTGGCTAGTCAATTTCGGTGTGCTTGTATCGTCCACTATGGTATAATGTGCATGTGGGCTTGTGCAACACTGACCCCACCCTTCATTCAATTTTCATTCATTTTTTTTTACCAGTTTTTAATAGCATTATTAAAGTATGCGTATTATTATATTTTTATTACTCGCTCATTGATGTAGCGTTCACAATATTAGTATGACAACGTGTTTTAATGTATACTAAGTATTTTCCCCCATTTTGGTATTGCTTGCGTGCTCCATTTTAGCCGGTGTGCGTATGTGTAATGCGGCAGATGGTGGCTAATAACGGGCATAATGAACGGTAGTGATTCGTCAGTACACGGAGTAATTCTTACTCGACAAGATTCGTAACCTGCGGGTTAGTAACCTTTAAGGAGCACAGTGTTTATTAGGTGTGGCTTTTGGCGCACCGGGATGGAAGAAGAGGGGGGGGGGGTCTCTGCGTAGATGTTCTGGGGCGAAATGCCGGCTGCGGCTATGGCTGGATGCTGGCAGCGGTGAAAAGAAAAAAGATGGATGGTGTGCGTGTCCATGTCGTGCACTGTTTGCACAAGCTGGCATTTTAATGATTCACCTCCGAAAACTGAGTGTTAGTATTTAGTGAATACATTTTGCTGAATGTCGTATTACAAGCGTTGCAGAGTTAAAGTAAAGAAGCTGTTGATGATTCTGTGGACTTTATTCCTCGTTTTAATAAGCGCAAGGCAGAAGGATTTGTTTCTGTTTTAATAGTGAACCGTACGTCCCAAACTCCTTAAATGTGGTGTAAAATTCGGTTACTGCTTTCCGAATTTATTTTCATTACATTTTGCATGGTGTGGAGTCGTCAAATTCTGAAGCCATGGAAACGTATGCACTTTAGCATTTTTGCCTAGGGTTTATAAAACAAATTCGTGATTCCGGAGTCCTTGGATACATTTTTCTTTGGCCTGTTTGGAACACGATTTCGTTTCTAAAAGATTGTCTGGCTATCTCTAGAAAGCCACACTCTTACCTGTAAAGTTAACCCGTTTCATCCTTTGCTAAGGCTGATTCGTTTTTGCTTGTCTGTTGCCATTTGAAAACCTCTATTCCTTTAAATACCAAACTCTGCTGGGCGCGAGGAGCAGGCGGCGCAAGGCAGGAAGCGACCTTGGCCAACGTACTAGACCGTCATGGGGCAGTTTGCATCCAACCTTTGTGTTGTATATATATATATATATATTTTTAATTATAGTAGAGAGAGTAGGTCCAGACGTTTGCGTTTTGTATTAAAACAACTCGAGCTGAAAAGGTGATGGGGGCGAGTGTTTGGCATTTAATGGGAAAGAGGCCTAGAGTCCCTGCGTGTCCCCGTTTTGGATACGCGTTTCCAGATGCAGACAAGTGCGCTGAAAAATGCCACCCTGGTGAAGCTTTTGGTGTTATCTAGGTCATGTGGACGGTATAGCCTTTTCAGGAAAGAGGAGAGCAGCCCTGCGGAGGTTAGCGCTAGTCTTGCAACTTTTTTTTTATAAACCTCTTACTAAACGGATAGTTTCTCGCATTTTCTGTACAATGTAGACATATGCTCGAGTAACAGACGTAATGTTGATGCTTCTTAAAGACACTACCAATTTTAAAATAAGTACGTGTGTTGGAATGTACAGTGCAATCGTACGTTTACCGAATATATAGCGGCTGTATATATTATACCTAGTCGTCTTCGTCGGTGTTTTTTCACTTTCAGAATTGCTTCGCTGTTGAGCTGCAGCCAAAAAGTGTGATTATGTTAGGGGACAGGCTTATCAACAATTGGTAGTTAATAAAATGTTTAGGTTAGCGCTTTATTAAAGGATCATATTTAACGAAATGTTTTTTGAACGCTTAATACCTGTCATCCGGTTTTCAAAAAATCATGTTTTCTTTATCATTTGATTCTGACCACATTTAAACCGTTAAGCTTATACTCGAGTTCTCGAAGTGTTGTCAAAATATGTGGAGTCTTACTGCTATAACGGAGGTTTTTACAGCACATCTATTGTTAATGTTAAAAATCAGAGTACTGAGGCAATTTAGATGGATTTTGCCCGTTTCTTCTTTGTTTTGCTATAAAGTTAGTAACATTTGGTTTTGAATTTTTTTGGCAAAAGTTTGGCACTTTTGTGCACTTTGTAGTTTTGCTGCCCCATGCATTCATTGTTAGGAGTTTTAATCCTTTGCATGGCCGAGATTGAATATTATACTTATTTTTACCTGTGATCTTCAATTTTCCCTCCTGCATATCCCCCAAGATATACTGATCAGGTCAGTGGCAGTTTCAAAACTGGCTGGATTTTCGGTGTGTGACAGAGTGGGCCAGCACCCTATGTAGGTCGGTTTCCAGAGTTGTGCCCAGTGCCTGTGGGGCCTCCAGTAATGTTAAACTGGATTGAAAGAATACACCACCCTAAAATTTTTTTGTTGCCCTATGTATTTTGTAGTGATGACTTTTTGGGCGAGAACTCTGATGCTTTCATGGAGAGAGTTTGATAGAATGGTAGTCAGTGGAGACACCCTTTAGCACAGCAAACAAAATCAAACATGGGGGGGGGGGGGGGGGGCAGGAATCTTGTTACTGGTGTTACATATTCCACATGTTAGATGCCCAGTTGCATGCTCATAATTCTGTGGTCTTTTCTGTATTACCAACTCCAGCAATTTTGAGATGCGGACTGTACTTCACTAATGGCAGATGTGAAATTGGACCTTTTTGTTTCAGCAATTTTTTTGAATACTAAACTTTATTGTAGTACACTATGCATTGCTCAGGTTAGGCGTAGGTCTGTTATTTTTGGATCGCAGTGAGCCTTGGGCTAAAGTGTTTTAAATTGACCATCACTTTATTGGCTCTGGATAGGCCTAAAGTTCAGTTATAAGTGTTATATATGTACATGTATGCAGTAATCTTCCATTGTTAATGGAAAGTAAACTATTTAAAAGTAATTCATGTTTATGAGTGCACCCTTGTTGATTATGCTACTAGCTATGCACCTTTTTAAACCAGTGTTTCAACTGACAACACAAGCAGCAGAGCTAAGTGCAAATCATCTTAAATTTAGTATTGGCCAAAGATTTTGATCTTGAAATATAGCAAGTATTGAATTTTGACAATTGAGAGGTACACAATCTTTAAGTTTTTACATGTGTCCTGCAGAAGAGATGGCACAGTAGCAGGTAAGTGGTGTAGTGTTGCCATGGTGTATAAATATGAAATTAAAGCAATAGCTGCATTAACAACTGGAGGGAGGTGATCTGAAATCACAACTTAACAATAATTGTGTTCATGTAAGAGTTAAAAAAAAAAAAAAAAAAAAAATTAAAAACTTGGTCTAAATCCAAACATCCATTTTTCACAACCTGCCTGCCTGCTCTGATTCAGGGTTTGTGTAGAGTTCATGGTATATCTGGCAGCATCAGAAATGAGGCAAGAACTAGCCTTGGACAGGACAATAGTCTGCCAGGGAGAACTCCTGTAGGTACATGGGTAATGTGAAAATTTCATACAGTGACTGGGTTATGATTTGAACCT
The DNA here is from genome assembly GCF_900747795.2 of Erpetoichthys calabaricus. NCBI lineage: Eukaryota > Metazoa > Chordata > Cladistia > Polypteriformes > Polypteridae > Erpetoichthys > Erpetoichthys calabaricus. The sequence continues at coordinate 80,742,641 of NC_041394.2, forward strand.
ATTCTTCAGACAGACTGCTGCCATGTCCCTTTACTCTATAATTCAAAATATTTCAGCTGTGATCACAAGTAGACCTAGGACCTTCAACTCTGTAAATGTACTTATAGTCCTGGGGTGGGCAAGGTCAGGACTGCAGTGGGTGCAAATTTTTGTTTAATTTGCAGACTTTTTAGTCTGCAATTTTAGATGCTTTAACGTAGATTTTCTTCCTTTCCAAGGATATCCAAACGATTTGAATCCTAAAATGGCTGGCTGTCTCTTTTTCTTAGTGTTTTATCAAACCATATAGTGCATAATTATTCCACATAGGCGTAAATGGAAAGAATTTAGATGGAGAACTGCTGGGTCCTTTTGTCATTTGTCTTATTACAAATCATTAGCCAATACAAATGTTGAATACAGTGGTTTAAGACTGAAATAAGCAATTATGGCTGGGTAACCTTATGTTCAATCACTAAGTTTAAGCATCAAAATGTCACTTGAGCAATATCTGCTTCATCAGCAAAAATTGACTTCTCACTAAAACTAGGTTGGAATAAAAACCTGTGGCCCTCCAGGACCAATGCTGCCCACCCATGGTCCAGGCTAAAGTAAGTTGAATTTAGATTATTTTTTGTATCTTTTATTTTTGGCACAGTTATGGGCTTGGAGTGGGAAGTCAAAATATGTAAATATATAGATTGCTTAAACCACTATGTACTTGCAACCAATCAACCACCCCTTTCAAGAACTTGGGCTTTGGGTTGTGTCTCCTGAATGGTGTTAGTGGGTGGTAAGAGAGACAAATGTCTGGTCACCACTGATTTATATTATATCAGTGTTGGACAACAGCATACAATATCAATGTCCATGAAAAAATCTTGTTAGTTGTTGCATAATCCACATGTAATTTGGTCAAGTTGTATGTTTGCAATGTCCCAAACGAATTTTTTTTTTTTTTTTTTTTTAAACTGTTTTAACACTCTTGTGACCTAAAGTGGAAAATGGTTTGACACGGGCATTCGAACTGAAGACCTCCCTCATTCATTGGTTACAAAGTCCAGCCCAGTAACTGCTTATTCATTGGTTAACATTGCACTCCATATGACGGAAGTGCAAATTTCACTGAGATGGGTACAACTAAGCATAGTTTTTTTTAAGAGAAAATCGGGATACCTATGACTTGTGCATATTCAAGATGCTTCAGTAAGCAGAAGGTCAATTCATCCATGCAATTTCACAACCTTCCACTAAATTCCACTCCAGTGTGGATATGATCATAAGTGAAACCACAGGATGCGGGTCTACAATTCAAATACTCATTTGTGTCTAACGGTTGACCATTTTCTTTGAGTGTTTTCCAGAAGTGACAGACTTAATCTTTTAAAAGTGCAATAGACCTTGTAAACCTACAACTAGATGACTTCACATGTGGCTTATACTTAATGAGTAATGGGTGTTTTTCATGGACATTTTGATAGTTGTTGAACATTGGTCACCTTTGACTTGTATCAAGCTTTATCTCCTTAATTTAAATGCATGATTATATTTTCTTCTTGGCTATTGGTTCAAATTACATGGGGTGAGTAATTTAAAATGTTTTGGGTGGAGTATTCTTTTAAATTTTTTATTTTTGTATTTTTTATATATATACATATTAAATAGAACTTATATACATATATTTTAAAGTTTAAGCATACAATGGTTTTCCCTCCATTATAATACTGTGAAATACAAAGACCTTTAAACTTTTTTTTTTTTTTTTGCACAACTACTGCAGAAATTACTAGATTGAACTGTTACTTTATAATGGGTGGAAAACAGTGATACTACTGTGCTTCGTACATGTAGTATACGTACTGTACTTCAATATTTTCCAACAGTAGTCTCCTGTTAACCTTCTTTGCAATGAAAATTTGAAATGCATTTTGTTCTAGTCTTTTTGTAAACTTAAAGGAAGGTAATCTAATCTGTGTTGGGAAAGACAAGGGATTGTTAAAAGCATAGGCCAGATTTTTGTTTTACTATACAGACTGTATTAACATTTTTGGATATTCAGAGATGTGGAAATAGCACAGAGGCAGTCATGTTTGAGTTGTGTGGCTATTTTTGCTGCAGAGGAATTTCAGCTGACCAAATTTGGCAGGAAATGCTGTGTAGTCTTGTGTATTTGATTTTTAGTCCATAGTTTCCAGTTAAATATTTTCTCTGCCTCATTCTGACCCTTAGAATGTCACTTAACCTGCTTCTGCTCCAGTTTGAAATGAATAATTGTCCCTGTTTGTAAGTTGTCTTGGATAAAGTGGCTATCGAAATATAAAGTGACCAGGAGTAGAAAATACTAATGAGTGGGTGTATCGACAAGAATATTGTTGGTCACTTGGTAATTTTTTTTAATCTTCTACCTGTCAAAGGATAAAACCATCAAACTCTTATATAAATTAGGAAACTTTGCTTCATTTATGGAATATTCCCAGAAATATGCTGAATTGTAATGATTACTAGTCACTAGAATTCAGAATTGCTTCACAGCATTGGCTTGACATACTTCCTCTAATATACAATGTATACTTTCTGCCTGTGGGCAGTGTTTGACATTAAGCAAAGGGCATAATGTATTTGGACAAATTTATCAATTGAGCTTCCATGGTGTTTTTGGCTGATTGGATAGGGGTTATGCGAGAGTGGTCCTCTAAAACTAAATAAACTAACCCCCCAAAACTTTGTGCTTATAATATATTCTTACAAAAAAAAGTTGGTATCACAGTATCTGTAGCTTTTTTTTAAAACATTTGCTATTGTACTCAATACTGTCTTGAAATTATCATTAGAATGTTCTTTAAAACTAATTTATTTTTGAAGACTTTTGTGTATGGGTATTGCCTGTTAAGCTAATACATCCAGTTTCAAATGTAAAGTTTATCTTAAGGAAAAGAAGTTGTCTTGCTTGGAATATCGGTATTAGTGCACCTCTATTAAATTGTGTATTTATTCCAGAAAATAGACCTCCATTTCCTCTAAACATGTCAGTGCTTTAAAGATGGAGGGACAAACTTGATGTTTCATTTACATATCCGTTATATTTGTGCCATGTTGTGTGTTGAGCCACTTAAGACAATTGTTCAAAAGTTCTCATAACTTAGAGAATCTAACTGGTTAAATAAGTTTTAGCAGCATCTTGCATGTACATTGGGTTGTGGAGGGAGTAATTTAAAGAATACACGAGGGTACTGAACTTTTTGGAGCTATCAGGTAGTAATTTCTCAGATGGTGACCTCTCGGCTATTATCTACAAATCCTGGAGAGAGCTCGGTTCTGATGCCAGGAGAATGTGCAAACCCCCCACATTCACCTGGCCAGATTTCAAGCCCATTCTTCCAGAGCAGTGGTAACTAGTGTGGCACCACAGTTTTCCTTAATTTTAAATTAAGGGTTCAGTAGAAGTTTACCTTAACTTGAAGATCCTACTTGGATGCATTTGCTTTCTTAATGGTTGATATATTTATAAAAAAAAAAAAAAGTGGTAAAATACAGTTCATGTTGTGAAATACTAAAGTTTTTTTATTAAAATGTACATTTAAAATTAAACTTAATTTGGATAATCCTTTATTTACTTTGCTGGTGTTAAATATATAAAATCAAGTGACATGTAAAAGAAAATTTTGTGGTCCATGAAGAGACATCCTGTATTTGTAGTAGTTGAAACTGCATATAATCCTTTTAAAATTATGCCTACCCAGTTGAACATTTTTTAAATGAATTTGGTTGTGAATATCCATTTTACCTGAAGCCTGGCTTTTCCTGTTATGCCATGCATGGCATCTTGTTGTTCCCCTATTTTAATTGTCAATGTACAGCTCTTGACACTTGTTTGTGTGATTCTTTAGGTCTGTGAGTAACTTCATTGGTAAGTTTTATAAATTGGGAGGTGGTGGCTGTGGACATATTTGGAATGAATAGATTTCAATGTGTTTATATTAAGCAGTCTTGGTCTAGTGGGTGTTGGCAAAATATTTTAATATTGTGTGTATTCGGAATGTTGGTTATATTTGCCTTAAAATATCAGCATATTGCATTAAGCATGTTCAAGCTAGGCCCTCATATTAATGAAATTTAAGAACATTCAACATGTAATACTTATCAAGATGTTTAAGGTTCAACTGTATTTGAATGTTAAGATCAGTTACTTTAACACTTGTGACCTTAAATTCTAGGCATCTGGAGTCACAGTTACTGATGATGTTATCAAGGTGTTCACTGACATGAAAGTGCGCAAGTCTGCTGAAGAAGCGGCAAAGAGGAAGAAGGCTGTTCTATTTTGCCTCAGTGAGGACAAGAAGAATATTATCTTGGAAGAGGGCAAGGAGATTCTTGTTGGAGATGTTGGTGAGACAGTGGTTGACCCCTACCTCACTTTTGTCAAGATGCTGCCCCAGAATGACTGTCGTTATGCGCTGTACGATGCAACCTATGAGACCAAGGAGACCAAGAAGGAGGATCTAGTCTTCATTTTCTGGTAAATAAATGTAATGCAGTTGAATAAATCTGGGAGTGTGTGTGAGGCTTGCATGTGATGAACTGTAGCATTTGTATAACGCGTTCTTATGCTAAATGTTAAAACTTGTGTGGTGGTTTATCTGTATTTTACCTGCATAAAATCAGGTTTGTTAAACTTTGTGGAATTTCTTGGCTGAAAGATTATAAATCTTAATTTTCTCTTGTGCCTTGTTTTAATTGTTTTGAATCTTTAATTTCTATAGCAAGGGTCCCTAATTAATAAAACCATGGGATTAAATTTACTTTCGAAAAGTTGCCTAATCGTTGGGAACCCATGTTCTATAGTAATAAAATTCTGTAGGCTTATTGAGTGAACATAAAAATACTAAAATGAAACTTCCTTAATACATACAAGTAAAATAATATGCACAAAATATTTATCCATAATACATATTGGAATAAAAAAAAATGCTCATAATTTCAAGCAGTCGTATTTAACTTTTTTCTGCGATGTACCTATCTGAAACAAGACTTGCACCATTTCTCTAACAAAAATATATACACTGTCAATTAATTTGGTATTGACAATTAAACACTGCTTAAATGTAAATATGGCTGCATTTGTAGGTTAATTTTTAATCCTGTGTATCAGCTAGACAGTCCTAATTCTTGAGGTATAATTACAAATAAGTATTTACATTTTAATTCTGTTCTTAAAATGACAATTGTATGGCACAAAGCAAAAAACAGTAAAAATATTTAAAAGCCACAAATGTATTTAATGTTCATAAGTTGTTTATCAAGAAGACACAAGACTAACATGCTTAACCGGTTAAGACATTTTTTCTGTTAAGCTATCGAGACTATTGTTAACTAAGGAATATCAAATTTTGTTTTTCAAATTGGAAATGTTTGCTGTGTGTATATATAGATATATCCATTTTTTAATTTTAAAGGTCATAATTCATTAAAACAGCATTTGTCTAATTGCACAGGATGACTTGTCTGATTCCTTTTTCTTAGTTTTATTCCACTTTCAACAAAGGTAATGCTCCAGTCGTCCCTCAATCTCTTGTAAAACAAGCCTGCAGTTCCTTTTTACACAACTGGAAGCTTGCTGCAAAAGGTGATGGCTTAATTATAGCATAGAAAAGCAGGCGCTATAAAGATTGTTTTTGTGGCCATTCTTTTTGTGAAAATCGGATTGGTGATCGGAGCATCTCTAGGAGATCTAGATAGATGCTAACTAAGTGTCTCGTAAACCATCTACAGGACTGGAATTCCAAATACGAGCAAAACGGTTCAATATAGAGGATAGTGTCTATCTGGAATAAGATAGAAAAATGGGCAAGGTGTCATAAAACAGAATATTTCACCTAGCCATATTTAAATTTATTTTTTCCACGTTTTACATATGTAGAACCACATTCATCTGAATGAGTATCTCTCTCTCAATGATTAGATTCTCATCATTACAAATTTCAAATGAAAACTTGAGGCCTTCAATTGCAGCTAATTGAGTAAGATCTTGGTTGTGAAAGCCAGCCAAGTTCACGTACAGCTGGCATGCACAAAGCATTTGCTGCTCCATGTGCCAGCTACAAGAACTTTGTATTTTCTCAAAAAAAAAAAAAAAAAATTCAGTGTTGCTCAATAAAAATACATTAAATAACACCCTCATTTTTAAATTGGTACCTGGAACAAATTTATTTTCGTAGTGACATCCAACATGTAGCCTAGGTGTTTCCTAGTTTGGTGTGGTGGTTTTGTGCGTTTTTGTTTCATTGTTAGAAATTACAGGATACTTAGTTCAATAATATTCATACGTTGCATGTTTCTTGTTTTTTAATGTTTTGTAAGCATCACACTAATTTTCTCGGTGCAAAACAGAATAAATGGTCAACTTATTAAATAAGGATCATTTTAAAGGTAAATGACTTGTTGGTTGATTGTGGGTTGGATGAAAATCTGCAACCGATCAGGCAGGACTGAAGTAAATGAGATTATTTTGCTAATTTAGCAACAAGATCCTGGTTAAATTCTGCTTCCCAAAACCTGGAGGAAAAGTTTGTATCTTGGCCTGGCAACTCTCAGTGCAGAGTTTGTATATTTTCCCAATGTGTTTATCACCATCCTCTCTGATGTTCCTTCCACATCCAAATATCATTCATGTGAGATTAAGTGGTGATTCTAAATTGGACCCATACATGTGAGTGCTAAACTTGTGACCCCAATCCCCAGACAGGATTGACTGCTACCTTTATAGCCAAAACTGCCAGTGGATCACAAAACACTTTACAAAGATGAGAGAATCAAAGTGCGTATGATTTGTTATATTGTGTACAGCGGTCAGTCCATTGTTTTTAGTAGAACATTTTATATAACTTGATGCAGTGCAGCAGTGACTTGTTCAATTTCCCCAAACTTTTGGTTCTGCCTTGTTCAAACTGTTTTTAATCCTTAAATTTTTGCTTTGCATTTTCTGTCTGGTCAAGCCTTAATTTAGATAATTGTATACAAGTTTCTTACAGGTATCTTATTTCATGCACATCAATTAAAAGGTTAGACTGGTTAAAGAATGCAAATCTAATTTAAGATTTTGGTATTAGTTTCTGAAAATTCTCATGAATATCACTGTGTTATAGCCTGTTGCTTCAGAATTGCTTTTTTATATCACATTAAATTAAAAGTGAGAACGCATTGCCCTGATTGAATTGTTAGTCAGGTTTAACATATTTACATTGAGTTAATGTATAACATCAGTGCCTTGTTCTATTTAATTTACAACACGTTTCCTTTTATCCATTGAAAGAGCTACCTTTCATATTTTGAGCTTCTCTGTGAACCCCAGTGACATCCCAGTTCCATTCAACTTAGTCATGCACATTCTAGCTGCTCATCTCTAAAATACTGTTTACAGGAGTTTTTCAGGGGGTCACAAACTGGACCATTAATGGGAATATGCAGAGGCAAATGATGCTAGTAGTATTTCACGAATGTAATTGTGGAATGTATTTAAATACTTTAGTGTTTTGCCCTTCTTGGTAAGAGGTTTAAATTTTATAAGTGACCCTTCTGAGGGTGACTATTTTATTTTTTTGTTTGATGGTTCCCCCTATTTTCTCAATGATTTAACCGAGATTTCATATACAATGTGCGTTTTGGGTTGGTTGAGGTAAAAGCGTATGCCAACCTTAAACCCTGTCATTATTGGAATATTTGTCTTAAACTTCATTTATAGTCTTAATGACTTGGAGCTGTCATGGCGTATTCCATTTGTGTGCAACTTACCCTGATAAAATTGCAATTTTTTTTTTTTTCGTCTTAAGATATGGGGTGGGCTCATTCAGTGTGCTTTCATTTTTAGGGCTACATTTTTTTGAGCACTCGGTGTTTTCTATCTCATGCTTGTCTTAGCATGACAAATTGCAGCTGAATTTGCCATACCTGGTAAACATTCATATATGTATTGGCACTGCCGGGCAACCCATTAATCTAATTCTGGAATGCAATCAACTTGTGAAATGCTGTTAAAAATTGTGCTGTAGTAGTGTACTGTAGTTTCCCATCCTCAGTGATGGGATTCAGTTAAGATTATTAACTCTCTGACTAGACATTGTGTAATATGCAGTCACCCTCAATCAGTTATTTGAAAAATCCTCCCTAGTGATTTTGTAGCCCTGATTTCCATTAGTTTAAGTAGTGGTGTACAGGTAGCTGGTCCTCAGATGCAGAGTGAAAAGAACTTTGAGAAAAGATTCAGGATTTTATCTATATTTTACTAATTTGCTCATCTGAAGCAAAACCATTGGACATTACATATTCCACACAGTTTGGAACTGTTACTGGATAGCTAAGGTTTTTTTTTTTTTTTTTTAAATCAGTTTGGTATTCATGCTCTTATGTGCATAAAGCAGTTTCCTTGTTCTCTGACTAGGTAGTACTTAGCATGAAGTTAGTTTTAAGCCATAAACATATGTTTTCATCTTTCCCATTTTTCTTCATTTAAGGGCCCCAGAAAGTGCTCCACTGAAGAGTAAAATGATCTACGCAAGTTCGAAGGATGCCATCAAGAAAAAGTTTACAGGTATGTATTCTTACAGATTGCATTTTAGGGCATCCTTGTTTCTGATGTTATGACCTTTCATAAAGGGTTACGACCAGTCCCCTTCTGCACATTTTTGGGAATTGACATTTTTGATTCCTGGATGTAACATTTTTAAACCAATAGGTCAATTTGCTGCAAGGTGTCTTGGGGTGTACTCACACTGGCAATTCATTCCATGCCTGAGCATGTTTGTCTGTATGTAACCCTGCAAAGTCTAATTTCTTTGACTTGTATGATTACTCCGTGCTGGGCCCCACTGTACCGTGCCCTGGCCTGCTTGGAAGAGGTGGGCCCGAGCACGGTTCAGTAGCATTCAGGAACTGTGTGATTGCTAAACATGCCCAAGCATAAAACGCACGGACTTGTCAGATCGCGGATGTCATACAATTGTCATTTCATTCAATATCTTGAATTAAAAACAGGTTTTTATTCTCACCTTATACATGAATGTGGATTTTGATTGGTTAGAAAGGCTGCAAATTCCTCCCTTAACATTTGTCACTGTATAAAATCTTTTGATCTGCAACACAATTAACAGCAAAACGCCGCACTTCACACTCAAATCTGTAAGAGGTTGGAGCAGTGTTTCCCAGCCTCGGTCCTGGGGACCCCCTGTGACTGCAGGTTTTTGCTCCATCCAGATTCCTAATCAGTGACAACACTAGATAACACTGATCTCATTTAATTAGCTGGTATTTTTTTATTCTACATTCAGAAAAGCACAGCAGCATGATATTTACATTTATAAAATTTAGAAATTTCTGCTTTTGCTTTAGATTTAAATGCTTAACTGTCTTTTGATTTCATTATTTTGCCCTTTCTCTGTGCAGTTTTTCCCCTTTATCTTATTAATGACAATTAAATGAGCAGACACGCTAGCAAACACTGAATAATCAAAGGCTGCAACTACTTTAGCATCAGACCCACTAATTAGTAAATGGATTAAGTAAACAATTAGAACACCTAGAAAAGTAGAATGAAAAGATAAAAATATTTTTAAAACAAATACATTATTCCCATATACAGTGATCCCTCGCTATATTGCGCTTCGCCTTTTGCGGCTTCACTCCATCGCAGATTTTATATGTAAGCATATTTAAATATATATCGTGGATTTTTTGCTGGTTCGCGGATTTCTGTGGACAATGGGTCTTTTAATTTCTGGTACATGCTTCCTCAGTTGGTTTGCCCAGTTGATTTCATACAAGGGACGCTATTGGCAGATGGCTGAGAAGCTACCCAACTTTTCTCTGTCTCTCTTGCGCTGACTTTCTCTGATCTTGACGTAGGGGGATTGAGCAGGGGGGCTGTTTGCACACCTAGATGATACGGACGCTCATCTAAAAATGCTGATTATCTTCACGTTGCTATCTTTTGTGCAGCTGCTTCCTGAAACGACATGCTGCACGGTGCTTCGCATACTTAAAAGCTCGAAGGGCACGTATTGATTTTTGACTGAAAAACAAACTCTCTCTTCTCCCGCATCCCCCGCTGCTGACGGAGGGGGTGTGAGCTGCCGCCTTCAACAGCTTTGTGCCTCGGTGCTTCGCATTCTTAAAAGCCAAACAGCCCTATTGATTTGTTTGCTAGAGATTGTTTTCTCTATCTATGTGACATTCTGTGCTCCTGACATGCACTCCTTTGAAGAGGAAGATATGTTTGCATTCTTTTAATTGTGAGACGGAACTGTCATCTGTCTTGTCATTGAGCACAGTTTAAACTTTTGAAAAAGAGACAAATGTTTGTTTGCAGTGTTTGAATAACGTTCCTGTCTCTCTACAACCTCCTGTGTTTCTGCGCAAATCTGTGACCCAAGCATGACAATATAAAAATAACCATATAAACATATGGTTTCTACTTCGCGGATTTTCTTATTTCGCGGGTGGCTCTGGAACGCAACCCCCGCGATGGAGGAGGGATTACTGTAACTGCTTGGTTTGTGTGTGTATGTGGGTGTATGTGTGTATATGTATAATTTTTTTGTTTACCAAACTTAGTTTTTTAATTTCTATATTGTTCCCAAGAACCTGAACTTGGGAAATAACACTTCACTTAATTAGCCCAGGAGTCCAATTAAAAACAGAAGCTGGTTGGAACAAAAACCTGCAGCTACTATCCTGCCCTACACGACTCCAAAACCACCACAAAATAGAAAAATCATTTGACATGCATACTGTCACACGGTGTACAGATCTTGTTTTGGCTTTAGACAAAGTCGCATGGTCATGATGAAAGCTTACCCAGGATCAGGATGGTGAGTGCAGGCCAGTGAGTGTGTAGGGAGAGGGGACAATCGCGCTTGGTCACGGTATGGAACAAATGTCTAGTGTGAGTACACCCTTAGTGTGTCACCCAGGTGTTGGAAGGCAGAATTTAACTTGCATTGTTTTCTGTAACTTTTTTTTTTAAACTGAGAAATGTTACTAAAATAGGATTTTCATGAATTTTCGGCAAACGTTTTAACTGGAAAAATGTGTGAAATTTCATTGAGTTTTGAATGAATTGTCAGAATATGCAGGTTTTTTGTTTTTTTACAGATTACATTGTCATAGCTGGTATAAATTTTAAGGTACATTTCAAAAACCTTAAAATCGGAGTGACAGTGGTATTGAACTCTAAATGCTTTACGTAATACTTTTTTTCCCTAAAACCTAAAGGCTTTAGTTTGATCAAGTTTGTCATTTCATATAACTTAAATGTACACTAAACTACAGGAAGTTTCAATTTGAATCTCGAGATAATCAAAATGTCTTTGATTTGGTCCATATTTTTCCCCCACCCTGGACATAAACACTGTTTGCAAGAGCAAGTTAATGTATATCAATTGTATTTTTGTTAATGTGGCTAGGACAAAATGCATTTGTTATATTAAAACTGAAGATACATGCTTCTAACAAACACAATTGCTTTCTTTTGAATATTTCAATTGATGTTTTATTCCCCCCCTGTTTTGCAGGTATTAAACATGAATGGCAGGTGAATGGCTTGGATGATATAAAGGACCGAGCCACCCTTGCACAGAAGCTAGGGGGCAACACTGTCATCACCTTGGAGGGTAGTCCTTTGTGAGAAGCTTAAACCCTAACTGCCCCCATCCTCCTCCTCCCCCTCCCTCCTCCCCTTCAGTGCCAGTACAATGGGAGCTTCCAAGTACCAGTCCTGTGCTGTTAATTTTCAAGGTTTGGGTGGGAGAATTGGTAGTGAGGGCATGGGTGTGAATCAGGGGCTCCTTTAATCTCCACATTGGGGTTTCATTCCGTTCATTTGGGGAAAATGTTTCACCTTCCATTTACCAGCTTCTTGTAAAACACTTTGGGAATAAGAGTCAGTGAAGTGATGGACAAGTAGCGACTTTTCTTAATGATGGAGGAAAAAATAGACCAAGGGATGTTTTTCATTTGCACCTTTTTGCCAAAATATTTCAAGTGGATTTTTTTTCTTCAACTTTAGCCAAGCCTTCAAGTTAATAGCATTGAAATGTGTATTGGAAAAGTGTGACAAGATTGATTCTAACATTCACCTGTAATCTAATAAAATTAAGCATTCCTTTAAAATAAAGGGGATCAGCGGTAGTGTGCACGTCCTTTGTTTCAGCAGAAGCACTTTTTAAATTGCAGAATTGGAGCACCATTTTGACTTAATGAAAGAAAAACTAGCTCTTTAAAAGTAAGTGGTTCTGTTAGATTTTTTTATGTTCATTTTGTGACTGCTTTTATAAGTTTGTTAGTCTTGCTTTTGTCAGCTGTTGTATTTATAGGTTACCACTTGCTTTGTTTTGAAAAGCACTTCCTTGACATTTCCAAAAGAGCAAAAATTTGTTTTGCACGCTTTGTGCCTTTTACAAACATTGATCTAGAACAGTTACCCCGCTCGGATAAAATTTATACCATCTTTGAAACACCTGTAAAATGCAGCTTTTTCATTATTGGGTTAAGTGCTGCATCTTTGTACTCGAATTTATTAGTTATTTTGCAGTGTTTATAGTTGTAAAGGGGTAATTCTTTTGTGCATCTGTTTACAAGTACTGCTTGGAGATGGGATAGAATTTTTTTTTCCTGTCTGTGTCATGAAGGAAAACTTTCCAACTTTTTTTTTTTTTAAATGGAAAACTCTGGCATTCCTTTTTAAGATCATTGTGTCTAATGCAAACAAACTGTTAGAAATCTACTTGTTGCACACACATTGCTGCCAATTTACACAAACTATAGGAACAGACCAGTGGTTGTGCTTATTCGTTTGATGGTCTTGATGTTGGGAGGGGAGGAAGGGATTGATTTGGATTCCCATCTGAGTTACTAATATGGAAGCAGCACCAATAACCACATTCAATAAAAAGGAATAAATGAAACTTACTGCTTTGTTATGGTCTTTTTGAACTTGCTTTGGAAAGTTTTTTAAATTTGGAAGTGCTTGCCAATTCTGAATTTAAAACATTGCAGGTTTATGTGATAACCTACAAATTTCCATTATTAGGTGCTCATTTTATTATCTTTCCTGAGTGAATGTGAAGGATGTTAAGCTTCTAGACTTCAAGTTTTCCTATTTTGGAGTCCTTTGTCAAGGCTGGTTCTCAGGATTCGGTTATGGTTTACAAATTTAAATCACCATTTCTTGTAATGTGGTATCCAAAATTAACTTCACGAGCATACTGAGAATTTCCTGTGAATGTGTAGACTTGTAGCCAAGTATAAGTGAATGGTAAAATGTGACTAGTGTTCACATGCCTCCTACCTTTTAGAATTCTTTTGCCAGAATGTTATGAGGACATTGATTAATCCTTTGAATTTTGTTGCCTATACGACTGTGCTGGGAAAAAGGTTGAGCCTGCTCAGAATGTCCAAGTAAAGACCTGAAACAGCCTGTCTTTGGAATGAAATGGTCTTCCAGTAAAACACCAACTATAGGACAGGTATGACAACATTGATACAGTAGTTTGGGGAATTCTTATTGAACCTTGCTGCATTATTGCTTGAAAAGAGTGGTATTGACTACCAAGGTGGCGGTGGTTAAACAGAAACCATGAAAATCTGGCAGTTAAACTTGAGCACAAGAAAAATCAAAGTAGTAACTTGTGTAGTCACCTCATTATTTGATACACTGCTGGCAACTATACTGTTTCAATGGTGATCCAGTGATAACTAAAGCAACCTTTTAATCTTGCTAAAAAAGTTAATATTTTGTGATAGTTCTGGAATTGTCAACCAGGTATTACAGGAAGTTAAGCCATCTGTTTTTGGAAAGGTGGACATACAAGAAATTTTTAATTTTGGGAGCTTTTTGTTTTTGAAACATCTCTAGTAAAGTGCAGTCTCTACAGTTATTTACAAATGCTTTATTTTTATAGAAATTCATTAGTTTGTTTGCAGTTTTTGCCTTGTTGTTGAGCATTAATTGTACTTTGTTCCAAGTGATATATTTAGTTTGGCTCCATAGTTTTTCAGTTGCATGTGACGTGTTAAATGCTCCAAATTACATTTCTTTGTTTTGGTGTGTTTTAGCTTTTATTGCTACATTTCTTATTTCAGAAACTAGTGTTTTTTTTGTCTGTTTTGATACAGCAATCCAACGCATTGCATGTTCTGGAACAATGTTGATTCATACAAGTATTTTGTATGAGGGGAAGGGTGCTGCTCTAAAGCCTGCTGTCCTTTTAGTAGTATTGAGGTATATTCTTAGGAGCATAATGGTGACTAACGGTCAGCAGCCACATTGCTTTTTATGTAAGCAAGCATTTTTGCTTGTAACTTTTACAAATCAAATGCAACAAATCCATGTTTAAACCAGTATTCTCTGCAAGGATGCTGCTCAGTCAGTGCCATATTGTTGTTGAAAATCTACACCATTTGACAGAACAGTATCAAGGTAGTAAATTCTCAACTTGCATTAGTTATGGGTGTTTATTACCAGGCTTGTGATTTCTTGGGCTGCATTTGAGCCATGAACTTTGAGGGGTGTTCAGTAATTCATCTACCCAAGTATGTCCCAACATGCTTGCTACTTTTTCATGACTCGGGGTTATTCTTGCACAGTTGTGGCTCAGTGAGAGTAGCATTCCAAGAGCCAGGATGTCAGTCCTCCTGCAAATCAAGGAAGAAAAGGCTAGGGTTGGAGCAGCGTTCGTGATAAAATTCTCACAAAAGGAGGGGAGAAAGGCAAAGGAGGTCCATGGATGACGGGGCAGACTTGTCATAAACAGCAGCCATCCATTCAACGAAGAAATTCTGGAGCATGCAGTTTTAACTGGGGATAGAGATGAACCCCACACTGGACAGCCTGTGGAAACAACTTGCACAGAAATGTGCAAGATAGTAAAGGATTTAATTTTGTGTCAGTTTTCCTGAATAGCTGAAGAAATGGGCACCTTAAGAGGTACAGCTGGTTGAAAATAATGAAATGTTGGGCATGTCAAAGGTCAGTGCAAGATGGGTTACAAGAATGCTGATGCCATTTCAGAAGGCCATGTGGCTCCAGTGCTGGCAGGAGAACTTTGAGATGTTCTGTGAAGACCAAGTGCGTGTGGTGTGTGGTTGGTTGTTTTTTTTTTTTTTTTTTTTTTTTTCTCCAAATCCCCTTTTCTGCCATCAATTGGTGAGTGAAGATGAGGCTTGGGTCTATCACAGAAATATGGAGTCTGCAGTTGAAGTGCAAGTCATCCCCAACCCTTAATAAATAAAAAAAAAAAAAAAAGATGACAATCTTCAGGCAAAGTCATGGCAACTGTCTTCTGAACTATTGAAGGATGTTTGCTTCTGGCGTTAATGACTCACAAGATAACTGAGGAAGAGTTGGCCAACACAATGATCACTTTGTAGGATTCGATCAAGGAGAAAAGACTAGGAGAATGTGCCAGTTCACATGTCTTGTCAATCACAGGCTGCCATCAGAGAATGTGAGTTCTAGTAGCTGAACCATCCACCCTCCACTCCTGACCTGGTGCCCTCAAATTTCTTGTTCCAGATTCTGAAGAAATTTCTCGGTGGACAATGGTTTTTAAGTGATGAGGTCAAACAAATTACCCCCCCCCCCCCCCCCCCCCCCCCCAAAAAAAAGGGGTTAAAGTAACTACAGGAAAAGTGGATGAAGTGTATGGAACTATCGTGGGACTATATTGAAAAATAAAACATTTTTTGAAAAATCCTTTGTTACGGAGGTTGAGAAATTGAATCGTATAAGCAGCATGAACAATTGCAGGTACTTTTTGCTTTTAACCTAATGGTGAATGTATTAAATAACATGTAGAGGTATGCACCACTCCATTTTATTGTAAGGATAATGGAATACACTAACTTACAGGGAGAGTTGTGATGCAGGGCAACCTATATCACAAATTACAAACTGAAGACTAATAGATTTGTATTGAATAAATAACTGAAGAGCTGTGAAAGTAATGAACAGATGCACTGCATGTATTGCCAATGTTAGGACATGGGGAACATGCACCAAAAAAAGTTAAAAAGAAATGCTAAAACGACATTGTAACCAGCTCTAATGTTAAAATGTCAGGGAGCAGAAAATGTATGAAGCATGAAATTCCATATACTGTACTGTTAGATTTCACCTTTAAAAGAATGCAGAGGTACACGTACAATATACTGTACACTGATCGGCCACATTAAAACCACTGTCAGGTGAAGTGAAAAAATGGATTGTATCATTACAATATGTTCAAGGGGTGGATTTTATTGAGCAGCTTCTCAATAAAAGTCAGTTCTTGGAGGTGATGTGATGGAAGCAGGAGAAAAGGTGGGGGGGGGGGGGGGGGGGCGGGAACTAAGGATTGTGATTGACAACTCAGACCATCTCCAAAATGGCAGGTTTTGTGGGTTGTTCACAGTATGCAGTGCTTAGTACCTACTAAAAGTATGCCTAAATAAGGACAACTGGTGAATAGGTGACAGGGTCAATGGGTATGTGAGTAGTGGAAGAAGGTGGACAGCCACGAGTGTGCATTGTTTTACTCGAGGACAAGCTGGCAGAGGAAGTGTGGTGCTCTGAGCAATGTCCTACTGGGAAACCTTGGGTCCTGGCATTCGTGTGGATGTTACTTTCACACGTAACACCTACCTACCTAAAGATATTAAGGCAAAAGTACTCACTGATGGCAGTGGGCTTTTTCAGCAGGATGACATACCCTGCCCCTCTGCAAAAATTGTTCAGGAATAAGAATGTAACCGAAGGTGTTATCGTGGCTTCCAAATTCCCGAGATCATCTCTTATATATATTTCTCTTCTGGTTCGTCCTGCTTCCACTTCAAAACCGGTCCCGCCCACACGCAGCTGACACGGCATTTCTCGATTCCTATTCGTCGTCTTCCATGTCATGCACTATACTGGCCTGCTGAACGTAATACATCCAACAAGTACTCGAGGTGCTGTCACAACGGTAAAGTAACTTGCGGGAGCCACCTGTGTCTTTACAACAGCTTCTTACACAGCAAACATCAGAAGCTAAAAATTATCATGAACACATTCGAGAATACAACTCTTCTCTAGCGTTTGCTTCCATGGGTGCACAGATAACTCAACCTCCTGGCCACGGACCACACTGTTTTAAAATACATGGGAAGATTTATCACCAAATCTCTCCACTTAATCTCTTAAACAAACCTATGATGAAAAACAGTTTTGGACGGCGTTTTCCCTTGCCCGGACGCGGGTCACCGGGGCCCCACTCTGGAGCCAGGCCTGGAGGTGGAGCTCGATGGCGAGCGCCTGGTGGCCGGGCCTGCACCCATCGGGCTCGGCCGGGCACAGCCCGAAGAGGCAACATGGCTCACCACCTATGGGAGGGGCCAAGGAGGTCGGGTGCAGTGTGAGTTGGGTGGTGGCCGAAGGCGGGGACCTTGGCGGTCCGATCCTCGGCTACAGAAGCTGGCTCTTGGGACGTGGAATGTCACCTCTCTAAAGGGGAAGGAGCCTGAGCTAGTGTGCGAAGTTGAGAGGTTCTGGCTAGATATAGTCGGGCTCACCTCGATGCACAACTTGGACTCTGGAACCAATCTCCTTGAGAGGGGCTGGACTCTCTACCACTCTGGAGTTGCCCCCGGTGAGAGGCGCCGAGCGGGTGTGGGTATACTTATTGCCCCCCGACTTGGAGCCTGTACATTGGGGTTTACCCCGGTGGACGAGAGGGTAGCCTCCCTTCGCCTTCGGGTGGGGGGACGGGTCCTAACTGTTGTTTGTGCGTATGCACCGAACAGCAGTTCGGAATACCCACCCTTTTTGGAGTCCCTGGAGGGCATACCTTCTGGGGACTCCCTTGTGCTGATGGGAGACTTCAATGCTCACGTGGGCAATGACAGTGAGACCTGGAAGGGCGTGATTGGGAGGAATGGCCCCCCCGATCTGAACCTGAGTGGTGTTTTGTTATTGGACTTCTGTGCTCGTCACGGATTGTCCATAACAAACACCATGTTCAAGCATAGGGGTGTTCATATGTGCACTTGGCACCAGGACACCCTAGGCCTCAGTTCGATGATCGACTTTGTGGTCGTGTCGTCGGACCTGCGGCCACATGTCTTGGACACTCGGGTGAAGAGAGGGGCGGAGCTGTCAACTGATCACCACCTGGTGGTGAGTTGGCTCCGATGGTGGGGGAGGATGCCGGTCAGGCCTGGTAGACCCAACCGTGTTGTGAGGGTCTGCTGGGAATGTCTGGCAGAGCCCCCGTCAGAAGTAGCTTCAACTCCCACCTCCGTCAGAACTTTGACCACATCCCGAGGGAGGTGGGGGACATTGAGTCCGAATGGGCCATGTTCCGTAGCTCTATTGTTGAGATGGCTGACCGGAGCTGTGGCCGTAAGGTGGTTGGTGCCTGTTGTGGTGGCAATCCCCGAACCCATTGGTGGACACCGGCGGTGAAGGATGCCGTCAAGCTGAAGAAGGAGTCCTACAGGACCCTTTTGTCCTGTGGGACCCTGGAGGCAGCTGATAGGTACCGGCAGGCCAAGCGGAATGCGGCTTTGGTGGTTGCTGAGGCAAAAACTTGGGCGTGGGAGGAGTTTGGGGAGGCCATGGTGAACGACTTTCGGACGGCTTCGAGGAGATTCTGGTCCACCATCCGGCGTCTTGGGAAGGGGAAGCAGTGCAGTGTCAACACTGTATATGGTGGGGATGGTGCGCTGCTGACCTCGACTCGGGACGTTGTGGGTCGGTGGGGGGAGTACTTCGAAGACCTCCTCAATCCCATTAACATGCCTTCCAATGAGGAAGCAGAGCCTGGGGACTCAGAGGTGGGCTCCCCCATCTCTGGGACTGAGGTCACCGAGGTGGTCAAAAAACTCCTTGGTGGCAGGGCCCCGGGGGTGGATGAGATACGCCCGGAGTTCCTCAAGGCTCTGGATGTTGTAGGGCTGTCTTGGTTGACACGTCTCTACAACATCGCATGGACATCAAGGACAGTGCCTCTGGATTGGCAGACTGGGGTGGTGGTCCCCCTCTTTAAGAAGGGGGATCGGAGGGTGTGTTCCAACTACAGAGGGATCACACTCCTCAGCCTCCCTGGAAAAGTCTATTCAGGGGTCCTGGAGAGGAGGGTCCGTTGGATAGTCGAACCTCGGATTCAGGAGGAACAGTGTGGTTTTCGTCCTGGTCGTGGAACAGTGGACCAGCTCTATACCCTTAGCTGGGTCCTGGAGGGTGCATGGGAGTTTGCCCAACCAGTCTACATGTGTTTTGCGGACTTGGAAAAGGCATTCGACCGTGTCCCTCGGGGAATCCTGTGAGAGGTACTCCGAGAGTATGGGGTACCGGCCCCCCTGATAAGGGCTGTTCGGTCCCTGTACGATCGGTGCCAGAGCTTGGTCCGCATTGCCGGCAGTAAGTCGAACCCGTTTCCAGTGAGAGTTGGACTCCGCCAGGGCTGCCCTTTGTCACCAATTCTGTTCATAACTTTTATGGACAGAATTTCTAGGCGCAGCCAGGGCGTTGAGGGGGTCTGGTTTGTTGGGCTCAGGATTGGGTCACTGCTTTTTGCAGATGATGTTGTCCTGTTTGCTTCATCAGGCCGTGATCTTCAGCTCTCTCTGGATCGGTTCGCAGCCGAGTGTGAAGCGGCTGGGATGAGAATCAGCACCTCCAAATCCGAGACCATGGTCCTCAGCCGGAAAAGGGTGGAGTGCCCTCTCAGGGTTGGTAGCGAGATCCTGCCCCAAGTGGAGGAGTTCAAGTATCTCGGGGTCTTGTTCACGAGTGAGGGAAGAATGGAGCGTGAGATCGACAGGCGGATCGGTGAGGCATCCGCAGTAATGCGGGCATTGCATCGGTCTGTCGTGGTGAAAAAGGAGCTGAGCCGCAAGGCGAAGCTCTCAATTTACCAGTCGATCTATGTTCCTACCCTCACCTATGGTCATGAGCTATGGGTAGTGACCGAAAGAACGAGATCGCGAATACAAGTGGCTGAAATGAGTTTCCTCCGCAGGGTGGCTGGGCTCTCCCTTAAAGATAGGGTGAGAAGCTCAGTCATCCGGGAGGGGCTCAGAGTAGAGCCGCTGCTCCTCCGCATCGAGAGGAGTCAGATGAGGTGGCTCGGGCATCTGATCAGGATGCCTCCTGGATGCCTCCCTGGTGAGGTGTTCCGGGCACGTCTAACCGGGAGGAGGCCCCGGGGAAGACCCAGGACACGCTGGAGGGACTATGTCTCTCGACTGGCCTGGGAACGCCTTGGGATTCTCCGGAAGAGCTAGAAGAAGTGGTCGGGGAGAGGGAAGTCTGGGCATCTCTGCTCAAGCTGCTGCCCCCGCGACCCGACCTCGGATAAGCGGGAGACAATGGGTGGATGGATGGATGGATGGATGGAAATCTCTCCACTATACGCTAACAATTCTACCTCTCCAGGATATGGACAGTTGTATGTTTTTGACACAGCGCACGCTACTAAAGTACACTTACAAAATAAAGCAAATTCTGCATGCAGTGAAAATGTACTTCTCCAGCTAGATTCCATGCTCAGAACCATCAACCCCTTCGCTAAATCATACAAACACATGCATGAAATCCCTCAGTCCAATCCAACAGCATCTGTACAAATGGTTTTCAAGGAAACCCCTAGGTAGGATTTACGACGATACAATGCCCCGACATGTCACACCGATGTTGCAGCGATTTTTGTAGAAGAAGATGTTGAAACGCCTGCCGAAAGGGACATTTGCTTCTATCCCATAGGCAACTCCTGTAAGCAGATTTCCACGCTCAATATGAATTGCCATCCTATGGTTTACCCACTTTTATTCCCTTACGGAAACATTGGCTGGCACAAAGATTTACAACATGTTACCGATAAAAGAACCACCAAGCGAATAAGGCTTACTCAATGCCAATTTTACACGTACAGATTAGCAATGAGGAATACATTTAGTATTTTGCACTCCAGTGGCAAACTATTCCAACAGTACGTCATAGATGCGTACGTTAAAACAGAGGGCGCACGTCTCAACTATCTCAGATTACTTCAACAAGATCTGCGCGTCGAACTATCAGACGCACTGCAAGCAAACGCTGAAAATAACAACGTTCGTGTAGGCAAAATGATCATATTACCGTCCACATTTCCAGGAAGTCCAAGATACATGCAACAAAACTATCAGGATGCCATGGCCATAGTACGTAAATTCGGAAAGCCTGATTTATTTATCACTTTCACATGTAATCCTGCTTGGCCGGAAATTCTATATGCACACTGCGTCTTTCAAGAAGTATTTATTTCTTCTTGATTTCTGAACTCCTTTCTCACCGTTTTCCGTTCCTATTCTTACACCGCCGTATGCTACAGTGGGCGTTGGCTAGTTTACTGTATCACTTTACATGCTTCCACTGGGAACTGTCATTAGAATAAATGTTAATTTTTACTCATATGAAGATGACATCCAAAGTGCACATTGCAAATCTCCAAAACATGTTTTTTTTCCATCTTAAACATGCTGGCATAAAAAAAGCTGTTTTCTAAATATGCAGGATACTGAGAAATTACTTGTGCATGTAGTATTTCTAGTGGGGTTGACTACTGCAATGTAGTGTTCACTGGCTGCTCGAATTGCTCTTTATATAGCTTTCAGTTAATTAAATATGCTGCTGTGAATATTATTACAAGAACTAGAAAATATGAACACACAACTCCAGTTCTTAAGTCCTTATGCTGGCTCCCAGTTAAGTTTAGGGAAGATTTCAAAGTTCTTCTTTTAACATATAAAGCCGTAAATGGCCAAGGCCCTGGTATTATTTGAACCTGTCTCAAGATGCCAATCTGCTTATGATTCTAAGGCTTAACAAAATAACAATGGGTGGTTGAGCTTTTGGTTACAGGGCCCCGAAGATGTGGAATGGTCTGCCTGCTACTATAAGAGGTGCCACTTAAGTCTCAGCTTTTAAGTCCTGGCTGAAGACTCCCTACTTCAGTTTAGCATACCCTGAGTAGAACTGCTTATTAGTTGTGCATACTACAATATACAGTAAGCAGTCTCCTGTTCTGTTTGCCTTCTTTGTATCCTCCTGTGGCACTTGGCACTGCCAAGTTGTTTGCCTGCCTATGGAAAAGTCATCTCAGATAAAGAAGCACTAGAATCATGGGGTAGAAGGGTCCTTTCATTAGACTGGCTTCCTTGGCACTGACTCAGCTGTAGAATGGCCAGTAGAGGGGAGGTGGCTAGTTGGCTGAGGTCTCCAGGACTCTGACTGTGGCTGGCTACCGTGACTCCTTTTCTACAATCTGGCAGTGGTTCTACAATTAGCTGATGGACAGATACTGTTTTACGTTTATGTTAATTAGTTTATTTGTTTTTGATGTACTTGGACAAATCTGCATATTCATATGTGATGTTCTATATTTAGTGAGTGGTATAATCTATTCTTGCATTTTGCCTTGAAGTTTGTAATACCGTACTGTATTTCTAAGGTGGCACTGATAGAGAGAGGGCCTTCACAAATAAGGGCCTGTTAAAGCTAATTGAGGCATTCCTTATGTGATTTTTGGACCATACAAACAATGTTGTTATCTCAATTCGATTGAGCATCCATGGGATGTGCTGAAAAAACATGTCTGATCCATGGAGGCTTCAACTCTCAACTTGCAGGACTTAAAGGATCTGCTGCTAACATCTTGGTGCTATATACCACAAGACACCTTCTGAGGTCTTCTGGAGTCCATGTCTTGATAGGTCAGAACTGTTTTGGTGGCATGAGGGGGACATGAACAATATTAGGCAGGTGTTTTTAATGTTGTGGCTGATGGGTTTATTTTTAAACATATTACAAGATGTGTTAAATATGTGGTGGTAAGGAAACATTTGTAAAACAAACTATTCTAAGGAGGCAGAATATATATATTGGGCTGAATGCACGCTAAGGAGAAGATGCAGTCAGATCAGCTGCTGTCTTGCTGCTGCCGCTGCCAAGCTGCGTATTCTGGTTGTTGTGCTGTGCGTCGATTATTTAAAAGCCTGTACAGCAGCTGTCCTTTTGCCTCACTGCCTTGTGTCGCGGGACTTTAAAGTGTCTCAGAGAAAATCACTTTTCGTCTCCTTCCAAGCCTTCTAAGATTTTTTTTTTTTATAATAGAGATGTATATATATTTTAATAAGTTACATGAGAGATTCACAAAGACTGAACATTAGCAATGAAACCGACTGCTTATTGAGCAGTCATGTGCATCCCAGCAAGTAATAGAAAGAAATGATAAAAGACACAAAGAATTGGGAAAGTGTGCAGACTGTCTATGTGGACTGAGACATAAGAGGTAATGTTTCACTTAAACTGGCTTTATTTTTTTTTAAATGAAAAAGCCATGGAACAGAAAAAAAACTTTCAGCTAGTGCTTCCTGAAGTGTAAATTGTTGATGGCGTGCACAGGGTGTGGCGTGTATTATTTTGTTAAGCAACCTTTTCAGTGTTGGGTGTGGGAAGACTGCCAGGATTGATGTTGGACATTGTACAATAAGTGTGATGTATTTTGTTTTTGTTTTAATGATTTAACACAGTGGTCTCAAACTCCAGTCCTGGGGCCTCATGTATAACGGCGTGCGTAGAACTCACACTATAACATGGCATAAGCACAAAAGCAGAAATGTTTGTACGCACAAAAAAATCCAGATGCATAAATCTGTGCAAACGCCAACTTCCACGTACTTCCGCTACATAAATCCTGGTTAGCATGAAAAGTAACGCACGTGCATGCGCCTGCTGTCCCGCCCCAACTCCTCCCAGAATTACGCCTCTTTGAATATGCAAATCAATATAAATAGCCCCTAAGCTCAGCCTTCTGTGAAAAGACAACTGGCAAAAGCATGAGGGATAATAGAAGAATTGCAGCGAATACCAATTGGAGGCAGGGAAAAACATACTATTTGTTGGTTTAAACAGTGATATAAACAACAAAAGGAAGTTGATCGAGTGACATAGCATGTCGGAGAAACTCGAAAGCTCAAGTTCACAAAGTCGCACAGTGCCCGAAATAAAAAAGAAGTCATCACATATCAAAGTCGCCGTGAAAAGGCGAGTCATAGCCCACCGTCTAAGTGTCATATGAAAGCTTATTAGGGTACAGAGAAAAAAAAAAGCACACAGTGGGAAAAAAGCACGAAATGTCAACTTTAATCTCGAAATTTTCACTTTAATCACATAGTTTATTTTGTCATTAAAGTAGAACATCATAAACTTCATCTTAAAATCGTTTAATTTACTAGTTTCTCCAATCCATTCGTAACTAAAGTAGCACGTTAAATGCTTTGTGTTGTATTTGATCTTCTATATGCTGTATGTGTGTGAATCACTACATGCTTCTGGGCTTTCTCTTCCTCCAGCAGGACACAGAATCCATTACATTCGTAATATTACAGCTCTCTGAATAATTAAAATACCGAGATATACACGTGATATCATTTTCATGATGATAGGAGTTAAATCATGTTATTAAACATGGGAACACGGTGGCGCAGTGATTGTTCATGTCTCACCCAAGATGCTTGCTGTGCCATGCGCGACCTTCGATGAAATACTTTATTGTAGCAGTACTATCTCTTTCAAACGAACTAACCCCCAGTTCCTGTCCTTACTTTTCTTTCTCCAAATACCCAATTGCCACACAATCAGCTCTATAATAGACATTAAGCCATCTGTAAGCTTAAAACTCAGATTCTTCAAAACTTTTAAGGAAAACTGAAATATCTTCGTAGTACGTGTTTAATTATTCTATCCATCCATCCTTCCAGTGTCACGCCAGCACCAGCAAGAATACAGTGCGAGGCAGGAACAATCCGTGAACGGAGCGCCAGCTCCTCGCTAGCGCTGTGGCACCGTGTCCTCGCATGTTTAATTATTAACAATACAGATTATTTAAATGAAGTTAAAGTTTTATCTGTATAATATAATAAGCATATTTTGCTGCATTTCATCTTAAAAATGATATCATCATCATATGTAAATATGCGCTTTATAAAGTGGCTCAGGTTGTGTAATATTATAGCTGTAGTTCAAGTTTACAGTGAGGTAATTGTACTTATAAGTACAAACAGTTCTACAAGGAGCACTTGATGGACTGATTGAGTGTGTTTATAGTTTCTGAACTGCAAAGTCCATATAGGAAAGGCCTTGAAGTGTTTGCCGTGTGAGAACAGTTCAATAGACAGCATGGCTGAGGCAGCGTGTGCTTGATGCTGTATACCGATAATTCTCTTTCCGATCAGCTGCTGTAGATCTGTGATTCCCCACTCAGATAAAGTGATATAAATACTCTGAGTGGTGCAGAGAGAGTAATATGGAAAAAGATGATCCACTGTGGCAACCCCTAACGGGAGCGCTGAAAGAAAAAAAGAAGGTGCAGTGAGAGTAACAACGCTAAAGCAGCTATGGTATTTGGAATACTTTGGCTATTCCCTGGACCATTATATTGTTACACGTTAATTACAATCAGATGCCTTAAACTAATAAACAATATGCAGTTAGTTTCAGTGTATATGATAAAGCCGCGTCAGGGACGTGGATCTAAAAAAGAAAGGGTAACCACACAGGAACAGTAGCACTGCTTTGACGCTGGGTGCCGCCAGTTTGCAAAAACGAGTGGAGAACTTGAGTATGCCAGGGTTGGAGCTACCGTGAAAATGTGCGTGGCTTTACACCAAGTTTAGGTTCATACGCAACATTTTTGTGTGTACGCACCGTTTATCCATGAGGCCCCTGGAGAGCCACAGTGGCTGCTGGTTTTCATTCTAATTCTTTTCTTAATAAGTGACCTGTTTTTTTAACTTCTTTTGAGTTAATTTTAATTAACTTGCTCTTGAAGACTCGGATTCCTTAATTTAGCAGCCAAACGATAATAAGATACAAAATGAGCCAAAACATGACCAGCAAACTGTAACCATCATACAATATCTGAAAATAAAGAAAGATGAAGGTCTCTGGAATATTGACCTGCTCAGATCTCCAAAACATTTTAACAGCGCTCTTAGAAAAGAGAAAATCAACAATTTCAGAAATGTATGCTATTGCACAATAAGAGCAGCAACCAGCCATGGAATTAAAGAATGGGTTTAATTAACAATAAGACTCGGCACCTAATTAAGCAACTGGTTGGAGTTGAAGGCCCTGACTTA
The DNA here is from genome assembly GCF_900747795.2 of Erpetoichthys calabaricus. NCBI lineage: Eukaryota > Metazoa > Chordata > Cladistia > Polypteriformes > Polypteridae > Erpetoichthys > Erpetoichthys calabaricus. The sequence continues at coordinate 80,768,804 of NC_041394.2, forward strand.
GTTGGTCTTCTGTTGGCTCTTTCACGTCACATTTCATTTCTGTTTGGGTGCCATTTAAGGAAAGAAATGAAACAATTCAGAGGAATGATCAGGGGAACAAATCTTAAAAAACAAGTCAATTAAAATAAAAGGTAAAAGAGTTAATTAGCAGCAAAAACTGATCAATTATGATTAGGATTAGAATGAAAACCTGTAGCCACTGCGGCCCTCCAGGACTGGAGTTTGAGACCACTGATTTAACAGGATTCTCTAATTCAGTTGTTTAGGTGAAATATAACAAGTTTAAATATTTGGCTCTTGTTCAAAAAGTGGATGCCACTTGTTTTTAAGATTAGGCACCCTGGTGTACCTGCCCTTACCCCCACGAACCTTAAGTTCAGGGTTTGTAATAGGGATAGGCCACTCTAAAATAAACAACAAGAAGGAGATGGCGTCCGCTTTTTGAACAAGACCAAAATATTTTAAAAGGTGAATTACTATACACTCTCAAGAGAGTAGAGTCACTATAGTTTTACTTAGGTAAAGTTGTGCAGATAGGTGACATATGAAGAGTGCTATATGAAAATGAATTGAATTTAAAGTCTAGTATGTTGGAGGTGAACCGATCAGAGCAGATCAAGACCTGTGAAGTATACCCTAAAAGATTTTGGAGCCACTGATGGTGTTTGTAAAACTTGGAAGGGCATAACAACAACAGGAAAAGCTGGAGCTATGCAGGAAAGATTAGTGGAGCTTAACTTTCACCTTATGCCAATGGAGGTATGTAGGTGATATAAAAGGAGATTTAAAATTACAAAGAGGGTAATTAGATTGTATGCTATTAATTTGGAATTTGATTTTTCAAGAAGGACAGTGGGCACACAAACAATTTATTTAACAGGACATTTATGGTAGCTCAGATTTGCAGAGTCTGTTAATACAAGAAAGAAATTGCAAGTTGTGCTGTCGGAAACAGCAGCCTTTACTATTGCTATTTTGGAAATGTAATATAAAACAGGAAATGACAAATGTATGTGGAACCAAATGGTCTACAGTATTTGTAAAATGTTTGGTCTGAAAAATCAATGGCTAGCAGTGTGCAAAGCTGGGCTGTACTTACCCAAAAGACCTAAATCTGTTTTTGGCAGAAAAGGCTGATCTACAAAATATTAAAGTATGTGGATCTAACGCTTATGCAGTTGAGTTCTTTTTCCCTTAAGATGTTTTCTGACATGAAATAATGCCACATTAGAACAACTAATTTAGAGCTTCAGTGCTTTGTTCCATTTTATTTTCAGTATAGGATTTGTTATTCAGTAAAATTAGAGAATACTTTTGCAATGCACAGGCATGTGAGAAAAACATTATATAAGAATATATAGTGCCACCATCAGGCTTTAAACTGCCTGAATAGCAGACAGACAGGAGGAATTTAACCCTACACGGCACTGGTCATTTATGGATAGAAACTTTCTGATCCTAGGGCTCTCAGTTCTCTTTACCACAGTAATGTCACCATATGGCCACCAGTCAGGACAATTTCCGTTATACAGTCAAAGAAATTAAAGAGTATGCCCAATTGTCTGGTATTTCCTTAGGTGACTCAGAAGTACGGCCACGGTGTTCCATTTTGGGTTAAGCTGGGGTCACTTGACATAGGTAACCCAAGGAGACTGAAGCTGCTCAGAAGTTACCGATTGCTCTGTAACTGTGTCTCCTGAACTCCACGATGAGTTTTGGTAATGAAATGGGTCAGGTTGTTAGCAAGATATTGCTTTGACAGAACACAGACATATTCCTGGATGGGTCATTTCATATCAAATCAACCAATGATCCACGCACTTAGGACTCAAAAAAAACTTATCATGTGTACCCACATTAGTCAGGAGACACCCTATAAATTATTTTTGATGCAAGATCAACACTTTCCAAGATATAGCCCTTGGGGTGTCCATTTAATCCGGCCTTATTTTTTCATCAAATTACACAAATCCATAGCTCAACCAAACCATTGAGCAGGCTCAATCTTTGCATGCTGGTACGTTAATTGCTATAGTATGTGACAAAATTAAAGCATTTGGTCCTGAATGACCCTGCATGGTCAAAGCAACCACTTCAAATTGACCAAGAGTTAATTTGAGTTTTTTGGTTTATCTAAGTTTAGGCCTCAGAAACACATATTTGTAACCAACACATCCTTATTCAGATAACTATATAGGCTTTCTGAAAAAGCAATAAACACAAAAGTAACCGTATCAGGGTCTGAACAGAAGACCTCTCAAATTCAAAAAATCATTTTGGATATCATTTTCAGAGCACCCTAACGGCATGTGGGAATATGCAGATAAGTTAAAAAATATTTTTCATTTGTTCTACATTGTCCCTTCTTTCTCATAACAAAAACCAAACTTTTCTTATGCAAATCTTTCATGTTTATTTTCCATTATAAACATAGGCTGGCTGTGTCATGTGCCAATAATGGTAATCATTGAATTTTCAATCAGTAAGTTATCAAAAATGTCAAACTTTCTTTCATATCAAATGACAATGTCCTATTTCATGTTGCTGAACAGGGAATGTGATTCTTTGTGGCCAAAAGAGCATCTGATACTTGAGAATACTACTGTTACATCCCGGAAGGACTGGAAGAGGGACTATGACTCCTCCGGACCATGAGAGGGCAGCCACCCTGGATGGTATGGGGACCACGGAAACATAGCTTAGAAGCTCAACCCTATACAGGCCCATGGTCACTGCCATGGGGCGCCTGGAAGCCTGAAGAGCCCTGGTCCCCAGCACTTCCGCCACACCCGGAAGTGCTGGGGGGACGAAGACCAGGGACATCCGGAGTGCTTCCGGGTGCACAGCCAGTACTTCCACCACACCAGGAAGGGCCGGCGGTAGCTTATCTGGAGGCACCTGGAGCACGTCCGGGTGAGCATTAAAGCGGCTGCCTCCCTCCATTCGATGGCTGGAGTCGGGTGGTAGAAGGACAGAGCTCGGAGGAGAGGAGTGGAGGCGGTGAAGAAGGCATTGTGCTGGAGAGGCCTGGACTTTGGGGTGATTGGTGCTGCGGCACTGGGTTGTGTGCACCTACTTCTATATATTAGTTGTAAATAAATGTGTTGTGGTGCTTTAAATGATGTCTGCCTGTCTGTGCCCGGGCTGCTTTCCACACAAGATGTTCACATTTCATTATAACTAGTGTTGTATTTAATGATAAATCAAGCAGTTGTTGAAAAGGCAAAAGATGCAAAATATTTTTCTCCCATTTTTGAAGGTCTGCCCTTACCAAGTGGTGTCATCTGGACCAAACATTTTGATTTAGTTACGTACTATACTTATAAAGACACCAGTATGCAAAATTTGAGCCTGCTAGGTATTTTAGTTCTTGAGATAAATTTGAGTACCTTCTCCCCACACAAAACTAAACTGGCTGTATCTTGGAAAGTATTGATCTTAATCAAAAAAATTTAACAAAGTGTCTCCTGGATGGGCGGCACGATGGTGCAGTGGGTAGCGCTGCTGCCTCGCAGTTGGGAGACTTTCAGGTCCTCCCTGCGCGGAGTTTGCATGTTTTCCCTGTGTCTGCGTGGGTTTCCTCCCACAGTCCAAAGATATGCTGGTTAGGTGCATTGACCATCTTAAATTGTCCCTGGCGTGTGCTTGGTGTGTGTGTGTGTGCACCATGCGGTGGGCTGGCACCCTGCCCGGGGTTTGTTTCCTACCTTGTGCCCTGTTTTGGCTGGGATGGGCTCCAGCAGACCCCTGTGATCCTGTAGCTGGGATATAGGAGGTTGGATAATGGATGGATGTCTCCTGGATAACATGGGAACAGCTGGTATTTTTTTCAGAATGTTTTGAGACTGAAATGTGTTGGATTTCTGGAAAAATCGGTTGACCCACGTGCAATTTTGTCATTGTGAGGTATAGTGGGTCCACAGCTCAGATCAAAAAGGCCAGTTTTTAAATAAATAATCGGTGCACTTGCAGCTTAAAGAGGGGGTGTGGTAGTGTGAGCGGTTCCTGGGCGCTTCATGTTGTGGGTGGTCCTTGCTTAAGTGCACAGGTGAGGAGTCGTCTGCATCTGTAATTGATGCCGGGAGCTGCTAATCGCCACACCTGAGTCACGTCCCCGTAATAAACAGGAGAAGTACGAGGTGGAAAAAGGGGAGATGAGGCCGGTAAAAGACGGAAGAACAAGAGACGGAGACAGCACAGAATTGGGGTAGTGCAAGAGAGTGAACGAGACTGACAGCTGAGGAAGAGGAAGGGCAATGTGGTCGGGGTTCCCAGACAGAGCGAGTGATCGGTGCTCAAGGTGATGGATCGTACCCACTGAATGGGAGAGTGGGTACGATCAAGGAGGAGTCCGCCCTAGGGATCTGAGGGATGACTATTTGTGTGAGAAAGAAGATGGGAGGATAACTGACCCTGAGCGGTCTAGCAGAGGCAGCTAAGACGGGGGTCGGTAGAAAGAGGACCGTGGCGGCTGAAGTCTCATTGGCTGAGCAAACCTTAGGTGAGCTGAAGAGACTGGGAAGGAGCTGTATCTGGCTGGTGTAGCCCCAATGACTGCTGCAGGTTTTAATTCTCGTGTTACAGCCTTTGTTTTAACCTTTAGGGATTTTTATCTTTTTATTGGATGATTTATTTAATGATCATTTGACTGCACCGCACTAATTATTTGGACACTGTGTTGATTTTGCTGTTTTTAATAAAAACACTTTTGCACTTTTTTGCACTATCCCCTTGCTTCGTTGTTTCTTCACTGTCCAGCTCATCTGGTGACATTACTGACGGTGTCGGGTTCAAGAGCTCCCAAAATGGAGATGGATGCTTGGAGCAGAACCCACATCGTCACACATTGATGTTGATCAGCCCTTTTACTGTGGTGTCATGATGTGTTTTTTATTACACTTAGCTGTATGCTAATGAGCGAAAAGTGTATGCACTCATGGTTTAACACCACAACCACATGCGGCTTCAGGGTTCAATTCTGCTTTGTGATTGTGCTACCAATCTCTACTTTAATCATGCTGCTGTGATATTGTCACTGGTTAAAACACACAGGCCCATATCTCAAACCGTCAAGACTAGCTTAGAGGGAGCAAGTGCTGTGTATGAGTCTTACCAGAGACAGATGGTGTCACCCCTAAGCTGTTTGTTAATTTGATACACCAAATGGACTGAGAATTGAGGGATAGAGCAGGTGCTGGGATCCATTACTCGGAGGTAAGTGGTTATTTAGGTGCCTTGGTAAAGAAAAAAAGTAGAATTTATTCTAGGGTCAGTTCTTGCCTTGTATCTGATACTTCCTGGATAGAGTTTGGCCCATATGATCCTAAGTTGAATTAAGTAGGTTTAAGAATGTTCTATTTTACATAGTACAAATAAATCACATTCATTATAAAAGGTAAACATGACTAATATATGGTGCAAAAAAATTATAAATAGAGCAGTAACTGCAGCATTAACAGATACCTGAAAGAGTTTAGAAGAATGCTTAATATACTGCTATAAAACTACAAAAAGGTTATGACATAATAGAACAGGACAGATTGCATTTAATGAATGTCACTTTAGCCAAAAGTAATCCTGCAGGTCAATGACAAAAATGACACTTCCTCTTGTGCTTGATGTCAATTTTCTAAATGGATGGTAGGACTGTAAACTGCTGTTTTCTGGTTAACTTTTTTTTATGTCAAGTTATACTTGTCAGCAGATCACATTTCTGATTATTGCTGCTAGCAAACTTTTTGCATCCTGAAATAGTCCAATACAAAACCACTTTGGGCAATCTGAGTGAAGCAGAGTTTAGTGCGGCTGCTCACAGTTCCGTTGCCTTGAGTATAAATAAAGGCACAGGCACTGTCTGTATGGAGTTTACATGTTTTCCCTGTTTCTGTATTAGTTTTAGTTTTCTCCCACATCTCAAAGATGTGTGTGTTATGTAAATTGGTTACCCTGAACTGAATACGTGGGTTAGAAAACGAGTGGATTTAGGCTAATTTTGGTGATGCAGTGATTAGTGCTGTTTTCTGTCACTGACTATGTGTATGACTTTGCATGGTCACTTCATGTCTGTCAGTTTTCTCCTACATCTTTTAAGATGTGTGTGTGTGTGTGTGAATTAGCTGCTATAGATTTGGCTCTGTCCAGGACTGCATCTTCTCTTTGAAGACACTAATAGGGATAGGACAATGGACTGATGAATAATATATGTGTATCCTAGTCTAAAGCTTTAATGCACTCTCTGTTCACTTCCTTTAGTTGAGTTCATTTCTTTATGGGGCGTCTGCAGCCTTTATGACTTGCCCTTTAGAAAGATTTTCCATAGCAAAGCCTACAAAAGGAGAACAAGACAAAAGAGTACACACAGGGCCTCTACAACACCAAGATCTTAATTCTTGTTTTATGTACAGATACACATCTTTGAGAATCTTGTAATTTAAAAAAAAAAAAAAAAAAAAAAGTTGGTGCAGGTATATTCCCAATTGCTGCACTGAAACTAGTGTAGTAGGGAATCCTCTGCATTATAACACAGTTATAACATTATTTTTACTAGAATGACAACTTTAGCTGTGAATATTTTGAATTTATGGAATTGTCACATTATCATACAACTAAGTAGATTCGTGCTTTCTATTAAATCAAGTGAAGTTGTGTATCTTAATACATTCTTGTTTATCATTGAACTGTACAGTAGTGACGTGTAGTAAGTTTTTCGGATGTGCAAGTAAGAATTTCACTGTGCCCTGTACTTGTGATGATACGACAACTACTAAAGGATATCTTTTAAAGCCTGTGATTAACAATGATCTGATACATGTACAAGTGACAAGATATCATAAAGCGAAAAAGTTCATCCTGTTTCACTTGCACTCAGCGTCACATTCAAAATGCACCCCTTTTGAAAGGAATCTTAAAAACAGCATACTACTAAGGGGGTTTGGAAAAATAACACATCCCTATATTTAACCTTTGTGACCATTGCTATTACAAGTTTGACATTTTAGTTGTGGAAAAGAGGAGACAACGTAAATGATTCACACAGGATTATCTTTAAATGCACAAGATGGCTCCTGGGAACACTCTTGCTCCACCTAATTCTATCCTAAAATGCTGTCATTGTGCACTCTCAGTTACTCCAGTGGTGCAGGTTTTACTTGAACATCTCTTCTGTTTACATCGCTTATTGGGTCTACATGTTCAGAAATTTTCAACAGTGTATCCACCTTAATTAAAAGTTGGTGTGTCTGTCTATGTGTCCGTCCAGTTGCTATGTCTCTGCTAACCACCTGATTGTGCGTCATAAACATTTGTACTGATTTTATAAATCTTGTACCAAATGGCTTCTAACAGAGGGCAGGCACACTATTCTGAAAATGTTACTGCTAAGGTCTATGTTGATTACTTAGATTTGAATCCATCAAAGATGGGTAAAGCAGCTAGTTTTTTCAATAAACCAATGAACCTTATGTTGGATGAAAGGAATACTCCACTCAAAAATGATATTTTATGTGACTTACCCATGTAACTTGCAGTGAAATTATCGAGTCATGTGCTCACAAAATGAAAGTAGTCTAAAAACAAGAAACCCGTCACAAGGGATTGAATTTTCTAATTAAAGTCAGGTCTCTTGACCAATGAATGAGGGGGAACAGTGGGTTGTCAATTTTAAAGTGTGATCCTGTGTGAAGGGGATTTCTGCTTGTGGACTTTTTTCACTCTCTGGAATTCTTTATTTAACAATATTTTAGCAAAACGTTAATGCATTTTACACTTTGTGGGCATACAACTGGGTGACCTGACTTGTGGATTATGTAACACAAGTAACATGACTTTTTTTTTTCTTGAATATTTTTGATACTGTTTGCTGTTGTCTAACGTTGGTTTCTTTCTCTCTGAAACTTTGTTATGTCCATTCTCCATGACAACACAAGATTAAAAGTTTTTCTTGGCCAGCACCACAAACCACATGGAGTAAGTAACATATAAAAAATGTCATTTTTTTAGCGGAATATTTCTTTAAGAAGGTTTGAGAGTTTAATTTCAAAATGTTAAGTGTATATTTTGTAGACCAGATTAACTAGAACTTCTCAGCGCTTCCCACCTTGTAAATATTTCCTTAAGGAAGTCAATTTATCATTGACTGACAGACTCTTTTTGACAGTTTTGGATGCCTGTGTCAGTTTATAGATAACTAGAGGGGTATATTCCATCACGATCAAAACTCTGGCCCAGAGATTTATTTATAGTTATAGCAAATACTAAAAATATTGGAAATTGTCATTTATGCAAGATGAATGGTAATCTACTTGCTGTAGTATTATTAATGTCTAACTTAATACACGGAAGGAATACGACATCTCCTGCATGACCACCATTCACGATTTTGCCAGCAATTGAATGTTCATGCGGTTTTACAATTTGTAGGAGTGTGCCATTACATAGGCTTTATTTGTCGACTGCTAATACACACCTGATCTCTTCTTAGGGAAGCGGAAGTAAATAAGGTATTTTGTTTGATGTATGTGTGTTAAATTGATTGTATTGATATGACAGTATCATTGTTGTATTCTCCTAATGAAGATGAAAAAAATATATATATACATGTATACTGTATGATGTATGGTCTTGGAAAAAAAATGAGTGTTACATGAAAACATCACATAAAAACGTTGCACCATTTTGCTGATCTTTTTATATACTGGGGGCTCCACCCCCTGCTCACTTTGCTTGCCCACCCCCGGGTTTGGTTTACCGGATATACAATCTAAAGAGATTGTTAGTTTCATGGGAATTGTTACATATGCATTATTTTCACTTTTACTTTAAAACTTTTGTAAAAACAATACTAGTCCTTTATTTCCGGCCCTGGGTGTGGTTAAATTTCTTTCTCACAGAACGTATTACGCTGCTCGCGTTGTGAAGGGGGTGCAGCTGAACGCATGCTAAGGAGATGCCGTCAGATCAGCTGCTGCTGGCGAGCTGCGTGTTCTGCTTGTTGCTTGTCGTTGTTTTAAGAGCTGGGAGCACATGAAGTGTGTCTGCCAAAAGCATTCCAACAACTGCTAGGTTAGATGTCCGTGAACTTGTTTTAAATGTTGTCTCACTGCCATGTCTCGCATGATGTTAAAGTGTCTCTCGCGGGACGTCAAATTGTCTTCCGAGAAGATCACATCTTGTCTCCCTAGTCTCCCTCCCAAGATTTTTTTTTTATAATAGATAGACATAGATTTATAGGTCACTTATAAAAATTAAAAAAAAAACAATAATCTACAGTATAGAATCCAAAGTGGGGAATGATAAAAAAATAAATGAACAAATAAATAATAGTGCAATAAAGACAAAGACAAAAACAAGCAGCAACCAGATCTGGAAAAGGTGCTAGATATCTAACAGTAAGGACGACACTTCAAACAGCCTCACAGTCAACAAATGATACTGGCAGTTGTTGTTATTTAAGTGCTGCTGTGAAGATAAAGCTTAAGGTACTGTAGCCGTTTTGATTTTCTTTGCCAGTCAACGTGAGCGGCACAGCGGTTAGCAATTCACAACATCAGGAAGACTGGCTTTAAATCCTTGTCTAGTCGAAGTTTGTGGAGGTTTGCTTTGCACATTTTCCCTATGACAGTGACTTTTTCCTCTGAGTTTCTTCTGCCATTATTACAAGATGCTTGTAAGGATAACTTTCAACTTGGATTCTCCTTGGTATGAGTGAGTAATGGTAGGCACCCCATACTGGGCTGGTTGTCCTCTGTCACCTTGATATATTAACTGGGCAACCCTGACGTGGATAAGGCCAATTTTATAAATGGATGGCCGGATTGCAGTCAAGTCCAAATTAAGAACATTAGAACAATCTAGACAAGAACAGGCCATTCAGCCCAACAAAGCTTGCCAGTCCTATCCATTTATTTCTTCCAAAAAAACATCAAGTCAAATTTTGAAAGTCCCTTGCTCACTTGTGAAGACCTCAGAAAAATGTAAGTTTAGGGTATCTGCTATTTCATTGTCTGTATCTTTTAATTCCCCTTTACTATTTCTCATGCACTTCACATCCTCCTTGACTGTTCTTTTTCTACTAAAATACTGAAGAGGTCTCTTAGGGTCGTCTTTCGCCTTATCGGCTATATTCCTCTCCAACTGTCTTTTAGCCTCCCTGATATCCTTCTTAATGGTTGCCCTCATGTTCTCATATGCTCTACGATTCACTTTGCAGTCATTAGTCTTATATGCCTTATAAAGCAGTTTTTTTTTCCTTTGCAGCTTCTTTTTTTAAATCTTTATTAATCCACTGTGAAGTTCTTAAAAATTTCCTATTAATTCAAATTTAGGTATGAATCTGTCCTGCATTACATGTAAAACATTTTTAAACCTGTTCCAGTGTATCCTACTTATATATTGTCGCTTCTGGTCAAAATCTGCCCTACCAAAGTTCAACTTAACAATTTTAGTTTTTGCATCTGCACTCTTACAAAATACTGAGAATTGTATTACATTATGGTCACTTGACCCTAGTGGTTCAATCACCTCTACACCCTCAATTATGTCTTGATTATTACAAAATACTAAATCCAGACAGGATTCACCCTGTGTTAGTGCTTTAACATGCTGTGTTAAAAAACAGTCACTGATTACTTCTAAAAACTCCTCCATCTGCAAGAATATCCCAGTTAATATTTGAATAATTAAAGTCCCCCATGACTATAATATCCCCCTGTAAACTTGCCTTTTTGATATTATTAAAAAGATGTGTGTTGAAATTACTGTCTGCATTGCATGGTCTATAAGGCACTCCTAAAATATGACCTCTTTCTCTAATGCTTTCCAGGTGAAGCCACACGTCCTCACTAAGATGGGGCTCATTATCCAACTGAAGAGGACTTGCATTTAAATTCTGTTTGACATAAACAGCAACTACACCTCCTTTTCTATTCTGTCTGACCTTCCTAAAAATGTGCATCCCTCTATGTTACACTCATCCCCATTTCTGTTATTTAGCCAGGTTTCCATTATTACTATAATATCATAATTATGCTCAGCTACATACAAACCCAACTCACTTACCTTATTTTTGATACTTCTAGCATTAAGGCAAGCTATTTTTAATATGTTACTCCTTCTAGATTTAAATGTTGGGTTAATATTTACATTACTACGCATTATCTATCTATTATTTCTACACTGTTGTTTGTTCCTTTATGTATAGATCTAAACCTGGCCTGTCTTCAACTCCCTGTACACTCATTCCTTAGTTTAAACAATCCTCGACTAGCCTACTCATATGCCTCCCCAATATATTGGAGCCCCTCCAGTTCAGATGTAACCCATCGTAGCGTCCCAATGCCCCATAAACCTATACCCTTCTACCCTGCACCAAGATTTGAGCCATGCGTTAAGCCTTCTAATCTCCTCAATCTTACCTGGACTGGCGCGTGGCACAGGCAGAACTTCAGAGAAGACTACCTTGTCAGTTCTGCTCCTCAGCCTGGCACCTGTTTGAATTTGGATTGCAGAACTGACAGACTACCCTTATGCATGTCATTTATTCTAACATGGACAATGACAACTGGATCCACCCCCGCTCTGGTCAAGAGCCTATTCACCAGGAAGGCAACACACCGTGCGAGACTCTCCGTCTCTGGAGCACACCTACGCTTCAATCCCCCTAATGATTGAGTCTCCAATTATCACTACCTCTCTCTTTCTGGAAACTGGTTTTGAGGTGGCCCATTGGGGCTCCTCATCTCTGCCTACCACCTCAGAATTATCAGAGACACCGTCCAGCTCAGCAAGGATGTGAGAACGGTCTGATAATGCTCTACTACAACGCAGGCCAGCCAACTCCTCCTTCAGTTCAGCGACCCTGAGCTCAAGGTGTTGGATCAGCTGGCATCTCCTGTAGATGTAGCCCTCATAGACAACTGGCTCCTCCAAACCATCCTCTAAAAAGTCCAACATCCAACAGGCCTTGCATTGCACTGGCCTCATTATAAAAAAATTGATTTAGGATTAGTAAAACTGCCTTAACTTTTTTTTTCTTAAAATTAAAACGATTTAACTTAAATGGTAACACTAAGAAGTGCTACAACTATTTTACACCTTGTTCCCTTAAGCTCCAGTGCTAGTCAAACTCTCAGCTACCTGCTCCTTGTCCTTCTGTGAGGTAAACTTTACTTTTCTCTGTCTGTTCTCCTAACTTTTCGCTCCTCTTATTCCATGTATTTAATGTATTCAGTTTTATGTTACACTTACTAATTCATTAAAAATAAATATGTCAAACCCAATTATGGTGCATACTGAGAAATGTTTGGGAAACAGATTATTTTGAAAACATTTTTTTTTTTTACTTCCTGCACACTTCATGCTAACTTGAGCCCAGAAACTGATTTAAGGTCTCATAACACTTAACAACGGTCAGACGTAATACACCAAACTATTGTTCAGTCCATTGTTTAGATTTTAATAACTTGCAGAAAATTCCAAACAGTGTGTTAAAACCATAAACTGTTTATTATATTATTTTTATAATTGTAAATAATTAGCAGAACGTGGTGATACTTTAAACCAACTTACCGCCAAAAACACTTGCGCTTGCGTCCAGTTGATGCCCTTTGCTTCTTCTTTTTTTGCTTGTTTTAGGCTGCCTCGTATAGCTCGTTATGTACAACAGTAATTGCAAACGGTAGACAGTTACCAAATGGTGCAAGTAAAAGAGAAACATTGGAAGACGGGAGAAAGGAATGGGGCATACAAACTACGAACGCATCCAATTCGAGAATAGCAACTAGCAGCCCCACATGAAGAGGAGGCAAGTGGTTCCACCAATCAGCGCCCCGACGTTCTCAATTTAAACCAATCCCTGACATAAACAATCTGTCATGTCCCCGCCTGTTTCATCCGCGCCACCTTTTAAATGTCACTGCTGTTTCACATGTGTCACCTGTTGATGCTGAATGCCCCAAATAGGAAATACTGGCACCCTTCATATTTTGCATTCACCACCATTTAATGTTCGACTGCTTACGCTTCAGCACATCTCCACACCAAACCCTAGTTGACTTACCTTATTTAAAACCACAGACAGCATGTGGTACCACGTGACAAGCGGCCGGAAATGCAACGGTGAAAACTCAAAAACGCAGTGAGAGCGGAGCGAACAGCAAATCAAAAGTAATGTCAAGGAAGTAAGTAATGTTTATGGTCAGTTTGCAGGAAAAAAAATGGCGTTTGCAAAAGAGATTCATTTTCTACGCTGCAGATTGGAAATACAAGTCTTCTAGCGGGAAATTTTACACGAAAGCTATCAGGGTGGGATGGGGGGCAAATCGTAGAAAGCAACGCTACTCGAAATTGAACTATAGGAGTTGTCAATACATGAGGATAGGTTTAACTGTTCACTTCAATCCCCACCCCATCCTAAATGACACCCCAATGTCTTATAAGTTCTAGAGGAAAGATGGTTGCGTCTGAGTCTATATGCTACTAAAGCTACATTCAAATCCTGGTTAAAAGCGACTCAAACCCACTTTTGGTTCACATCCAATTTTATACTGTGTTTAAATGAATGTTGCAAGCATTCAAATCTGATATGACAGCCAGATCTTTGAGGTAAGTATTTGCTACCAATGCCAAATTTAAATACAATCAATTGAGGTGTAAAATCCATTAACTTTGGCATGATTATTATGTATTATAATTAAAATGAAATTAAGTAATTCATATTCGTGCCAGTATGAAATGCAGTACAACAGGTTCATATTTAAGTTTATGTCTGTCAGATCAGGCACTGAATGTTTCATTCAGAGGTCACTTGGAACACATTGCAGTTCTTTCCATGACCACCCATTAATAGAGTCAAAGCGAAATGAAAGCACATGATCAAACAGCGTCAAAATGGAGTGGCCTGATTGTGTTCTGGTGCGAGACAAGTCTTAATTGCCCCCTGCAATATCCATCTATGATGTAGCGGGTAATGCCCGATGTAGTAAACGCTATTTTGAATCAGATAATCTTATCACAACCCTAATCATAACGTGTGCCTGACCTCATACAGTGCATCCGGAAAGTATTCACAGCACATCACTTTTTCCACATTTTGTTATGTTACAGCCTTATTCCAAAATGGATTAAATTCATTTTTTTCCTCAGAATTCTACACACAACACCCCATAATGACAACATGAAAAAAGTTTACTTGAGATTTTTGCAAATTTATTAAAAATAAAAAAACTGAGAAATGACATGTACATAAGTATTCACAGCCTTTGCTCAATACTTTGTCAATGCACCTTTGGCAGCAATTACAGCCTCAAGTCTTTTTGAATATGATGCCACAAGCTTGGCACACCTATCTTTGACCAGTTTCGCCCATTCCTCTTTGCAGCACCTCTCAAGCTCCATCAGGTTGGATGGGAAGCGTCGGTGCACAGCCATTTTAAGATCTCTCCAGAGATGTTCAATTGGAATCAAGTCTGGGCTCTGGCTGGGCCACTCAAGGACATTCACAGAGTTGTCCTGAAGCCACTCCTTTGATATCTTGGCTGTGTGCTTAGGGTCGTTGTCCTACTGAAAGATGAACTGTCGCCCCAGTCTGAGGTCAAGAGTGCTCTGGAGCAGGTTTTCATCCAGGATGTCTCTGTACATTGCTGCCATGTGCCTTTTACTAAGGAGTGGCTTCCATCTGGCCACTCTACCATACAGGCCTGATTGGTGGATTGCTGCAGAGATGGTTGTCCTTCTGGAAGGTTCTCCTCTCTCCACAGAGGACCTCTGGAGCTCTGACAGAGTGACCTTCGGGTTCTTGGTCACCTCCCTGACTAAGGCCCTTCTCCCCCGACAGCTCAGTTTAGATGGCCGGCCAGCTCTAGGAAGAGTCCTGGTGGTTTCGAACTTCTTCCACTTACGGATGATGGAGGCCACTGTGCTCATTGGGACCTTCAAAGCAGCAGAAATGTTTCTGTAAACCTTCCCCAGATTTGTGCCTCGAGACAATCCTGTCTCGGAGGTCTACAGACAATTCCTTTGACTTCATGCTTGGTTTGTGCTCTGACATGAACTGTCAACTGTGGGACCTTATATAGACAGGTGTGTGCCTTTCCAAATCATGTCCAGTCAACTGAATTTACCACAGGTGGACTCCAATTAAGCTGCAGAAACATCTCAAGGATGATCAGGGGAAACAGGATGCACCTGAGCTCAATTTTGAGCTTCATGACAAAGGCTGTGAATACTTATGTACATGTGCATTCTCAATTTTTTTATTTTTAATAAATTTGCAAAAATCTCAAGTAAACTTTTTTCATGTTGTCATTATGGGGTGTTGTGTGTAGAATTCTGAGGAAAAAAATTAATTTAATCCATTTTGGAATAAGACTATAACATAACAAAATGTGGAAAAAGTGATGCGCTGTGAATACTTTCCGGATGCACTATAGAGATAGTTTTTTTGAGATTTTATTTTATTTTATCACCTGCTTTATTTATTTGGAAGTGACCACAAAATTTATTTTGTGTTGTCCTGTAAAACGTGAAAGCTTTAAGATTTTAGAATTGAGATTTTATTTATTTGGAGTTGACCAACAAATGTAGCGTGTTGTCCTGTAAAACTTGAAAGCTTTTGACTAGTCTTTTATTTTGTATTACCTGTTTTATTTATTTTGAGTTAACTAAAGAATTTAGTTGAGCATTTAGTTTGTGTTCTCCTGTAACACTTGAAGCTTTTGACTGGTCAGAATTAAGATTTTAGTTTATTATATTTACCTTTCTCAAACTTAATACCAATAAAACTGAAGTGTTACTGGTAGGTCCAAAATCCCAACTTTCTAAGGCATCCAATTTCTCAGTTTCTGTTGATGGTACACTTGTCAAACCTGCTCCTGTTGTCAGAAATCTTGGTGTTTTGTTTGATTTGAGCTACACATTAGGTCTATCATCTCCGTAACATTGCCTGCCTCTGTCCATTTCTGTCCTTGTCTGATGCTCAAACTCTGGTTCATTGTTTCATAATGTCTCGTATTGATTACTGTAATTCCCTCTTCATTGGCCTCCCTGCAAAATCTATACAGAAGCTACAGTATATTCAGAACTCCGCAGCCAGAGTCCTCACCCACACAAAGCATTTTGCTCACATCTCCCCTGTTCTCTCCCAGCTTCACTGGTTACTGGTTCCATCAAGGAATTAAATTCAATATTCTGCTTCTCACCTTCAAAGCCCTACATAACCTTGCCCCCCTCTACCTCACTCAGCTACTAGCTCCTTACACTCCTTGTCGCTCGAGCAGTAATCTCCTTACTGTCCCACGCACCAGACTCTCCACCTTGGGAGGCCGGTCCTTCAGTGCTATAGCCCCTCAACTCTGGAACTCTCTTCCTCAGTCTCTCCGAGATTGCTCCTCTTTCTACACTTATAAATCTCAACTGAAAACTTTCCTCTTCTATGAACTTTTGGCATCTGTGTAATTTTTTTTTTATTCTGTATGTAAAGCAACCTTGGGTTTGTGAAAGGTGCTCAATAAATGTAACATTATTTATTTTACCTATTTTATTTAATCGAAAAGCAGTTGTATAATGTTCTATAGTACATCTGTCATGTTCATCTTCTGACAGAAAACAAATAATATTTAAACCAAAATTAACCTTATGATATCCTCATATGTCACTTAGGAGTTACAGGGAACATCTAAGCTTGACAGAAATGTGATTAGATCAATATTGTGATATTTTTTTTTCCATATTGCCCAGCCCTAGTTTGCAGACATGAGAGTAGCCAGGAGTGGTTGGAACAAGAGGTGGAGGGGTTTGATGCAAAACAGCAATTTGTTAGTCTCTGAATGTCAGGGCAGACATTCGGTTACTTCTGGCAAAGTCTGTCCCCCCTTGAAGATTCATTGCTGCTAATTGTCATAGCAGAGCAATGTGGCAACCCACCATGACACATTACCTTTAAATACAACGGTGACTGATGACTCTACGTGACCCAATGGTGGCAACCTGCGTCATGATCCATAGTTTAAGAAACCCGGCCCAAGATAATGGGATCTGTGTTACATGAAGAGAGAAAAAAATCACCATTAAATAACAGTATAAATAGGTTTTTCACAATGCTGTTTTTATTTTTTTTTTTAATTTTATTGAATTTATTAAAAGCAAGTAACATTCCACACAAGCAAGTAAAACAAAACTAAGTTCAAATCAACCCCTGGCCATGAGAAAGAGAGCAAGGCCAACAGACAGAGAAAAACTTTAAAAGTAGAAAAAAAGGGGGAGAAAATCCTTTTCCCCAATTTAAATGCTTATTCTAAAAAGTTATTGATTTGATCCTGCCAGGTTTTAAAGAAGTTTTGAACAAACCCTCTAAGTGAGAATTAGATTTTTTTCCAATTTTAAATAGTATATAACATCAGTTACCCACTGACATAAAAGAAGTGGGTTAGGATTCTTCCAGTTGAGCGACATGAGTCTGCGTGCCAATAGTGTAGTGAAGGCAATCACAGTTTGTTCGTCCTTCTCCACTTTAAGCCCATCTGGAGGTACACCAAACACAGCTGTTAATGGGTTAGGAGGGATTGGGACACCAAGGCTGTCTGATAGGCATTTAAAGATGTTGGTCCAGAATTGCGTTAATTTGGTGCAGGCCCAAAACATATGGCCCAATGAAGCTAGAGCTTGATTGCAAAGTTCGCAGGTTGGATCTTGCCCTGGAAACATTTTGGACAATTTTAAACAAGACATATGTGCTCAATAAAAGAGATTTTAAGTTGAATAATTGAATGCTTTGCGCATATGGAGCTAAAGTGAATTCTGTGCATGGCTATCTTCCACTGCTTTTCTGAAATATTCAGTAAGAGATCCTTTTCCCACTGTACTCTGGGATCTTTGAAAGGAAGGGACTCTCTGTTTAAGCGGTCAACATAGCAGGTAGCTTATGGTGATGGTGACAGCAAATCATAATGCCACCACACAGTCCTATAAAATAAATGTACATTAAATTTGTGTCCATGAAAATTAAGTGTAATGAATATCTTTACACATTTACCAATGATTTCTGGTTACTGTATCCTTGCCAACAAATGAAAAGAACACAATTTGACCATCCCATCAATGCACAACAAGAGTTTTTCCAGCAAGAGGCAGACTATAGACCTTTATAATGTGTGTCAGGGGCAAATGTGAAGAGTGAAATCAAGTCAAGTTATAAATGGTGGTGAACAACAGAGATGGATGTTTTCAGAGTTTAAACACAAGTTTTAATGTATAGCAATTTGTCAGATGCTTATACTTTCCGTTTAGTAATGTGTTTAAAGTCTAGAAGTGCAGTCCTATTGCCATGTTGCTCATTTAATTTTATTTTGTTCAGTCTGTGTCTCCTGTGCTATGCCAGTTTGAGTGTTACTATTGTTGAATTGCCACCTATGTTGTAAATTATATTTTTTGTCCCCCACAATGCTTATTATAAGTTAGTGTCAATGACTGGATCTCATTCAGTAGTATAAAAAATAACTTGGATTTTGTGGTCAAGCTGCATTTGTAAGGAAGGATATGATACATGCTTCATGGTTTAGTTAGCTTTTTATTTTCACACACAAAAACAGTATACTAATCACCAATGACACTGCAGTTCTACAAACACACAGAATGGAGGTGAACAGAATGAAACGGGAAGGGGAAATGGCAGAAGACAGGGGCCCTCATATCCTGCTCAGAAGGGCCCAATGAGTGCTTAAGTAGAAGGCGATTTTTGCCGATTTAACTGGATATGTTAGTGGTTTTTCTAGTGGCTATAGATGAGCAGAAAAGTATGCTAAGTTAATATACACGTGTCCCAGGAAGTAACACATCATTTAAAATTTTGTGACTATTAGTTGAACATGGCAAAACCATTTAGCAATGGGAATTAGTAAATAACTGTTTTCTTAAAACATGACACTTGTTTGAAAATATGATCAACAAGTAGAAAATAATTTGTAGGATAAAGAATTTATAAATGAAGGACACCGTAACTCAGTAAATTGTACAAATGTGTGAGAATCAGACGGTACAGATAAAAGCTAAAATTGCTTTTACTGCTCCAGTAAATTTAGCAACAGTTAAATCTACAGATACAGTATCACAGTTTTGCATTTAGATCAGATGTGTGACTTCTAAGATTAATCTGAAATCATTCCAGAGCTGAAACTACAATGAGGACATTCAGAGGGCAGATGGTGAGACATGTAAGAACATACGTTTACCCCTGCCCACTTTGGTTTGGGTCATGACTGGGGATGCTGCTGCAATGACAGGTAAGCACTAGGGACTTGTCAGTGAAATATAATGGGCTATCAACAGTTATGAAGCTTTTTTCTTGTTTGCAGTAAATGATTTGAGGAAGTAATGGGCATGGTTGTTAAAGTGGTAAACTTTATTCAAACTCAAGCTGCTGTTACATCATCACATAATCACTTGATGAGCTGCATGAACCCAATGGAGATTCTGTTCTGCACAGTAAATGAAATGGAAGTCAGAGTCAAGTTAGTAGTGTCGCCGTGCAGAGGTTGTTTTCATTGTTCTTTACACTCTGGATCATTGTGGTGGATCCAAATTTCATCCCCAGTTACAGAACATTTTGTTAAATTTACAGTCCAGATTCTCTTTGGAAGTATGGATGTGGTGATGTCACAAGTTCGCTGCAAATTTTCTGTCCATCAAACATGCACAGATCTTGCGCATATTCAGTTGTTTATGAATGATGGATTCATCTCCATTTCAGTTTACCTCAAAGTGGCAGCAATGTCTTTTGTTACAGTTGTTGAAGGCTGGACAGACCTTGGTTAGTTTAGGTTTGGAAGACTTTATTATCCTAGAGGGAAATTTGTTTGCAGAAGGGAAATACAAAAACAGAAGACATTGTTGCAGAGATCCTATAGATAAACAAAGACACAACATTTGGGAACTAATGTCATTGCCTAAA
The DNA here is from genome assembly GCF_900747795.2 of Erpetoichthys calabaricus. NCBI lineage: Eukaryota > Metazoa > Chordata > Cladistia > Polypteriformes > Polypteridae > Erpetoichthys > Erpetoichthys calabaricus. Next base: position 80,788,743 of record NC_041394.2, read on the forward strand.
CACACCCTCAAGATCAATATAAAGATGAATAATTACTTTCAATAGCACTTTAGCAGCATCCCGGAGCCATATGTCCTACCACAACAGAATTATGAAGCCTATCTGTCATCCTTGGCCTACCAGTCCAGTTGATTTAGGCAATCCTAAGGTTTCGCCAATGTCTGTCATGGTTTTATTCCTGTTTTTCAGCTTCATAATGGCTACTTTGACTATCATTGGCACAGCTCTTTTCCTCATGTTGAACAACAGCAACTAGAGGCTTCAAAGGGTAGCAGCAAGCCTATTGTCTTATTAAGCAGTGAAACCCACCTGAGTCATCACAAACAGCTGTGATGCCAAATATCCTAAACATTATGGTGCTCTGAAATAGGGGGACCAAGTAGAAAATGTGTTGTCATGTCTACATGGTGTCACTGCCATGTATGCAAATACTCTTAAATTAAATTCTGCAATATGTACTTTAATCATGTCCAAATTGTCCATCCATCCATCCATTTTCCAACCCGCTGAATCCAAACACAGGGTCACGAGGGTCTGCTGGAGCCAATCCCAGCCAACACAGGGCACAAGGCAGGGAACCCATCCTGGGCAGGGTGCCAACCCACCGCAGGACACACACAAACACACCCACACACCAAGCACACACTAGGGCCAATTTAGAATCACCAACCCACCTAACCTGCATGTCTTTGGACCGTGGGAGGAAACCGGAGCACCCGGAGGAAACCCACGCAGACACGGGGAGAACATGCAAACTCCACGCAGGGAGGACCCTGGAAGCGAACCCGGGTCTCCTAACTGTGAGGCAGCAGCGCTACCACTGCACCACCGTGCCGCCCTGTCCAAATTGTTTGATTTGTAATTTAAAACTATGGAGCAGAGGAGTAAATCAAGGAAAAATGTTTCTTTGTGTTTTGTCTTGGTAGAGTAATATATTACTCTGCTTTTCCCTTTTGTATTGTTAATATGTAGCCTTTGTCAGAATGTCTCAGATCTCACAGACTTAGCACTGTTTATAAGGTATCTATATATATATAAAATCCCTATGTGCGTCCAGGTGTCCGTGTGTGGGTGTCTTCTGATGAAGTGCGCATGCGCAGGGCATGGTGCGATGCGCGATATTACTGTCAGAGAAAGTTAAGAGGTGTTTTACGGAAATACAAACCAGTATCACTGCGAGAGGAAACTAAAGGTACACAATACAGTGATGCATATTACAGCCACATACAAGCCAGTATTACTGTCAGAGGAGATTAAAGGCATATTACCGACGCGCACGCCTGTATTACCGCCAGAGAAAATTAAAGGTATATTACGGACATACAAGCCAGCGGACGTACAAGATGGTATCCTTCAATAAGGGCGCACACAAAAAGGCGAGCCTCAAAAGGGCGACCTCAATTGGGCGCAGCGAATAAAGGTGCGCGTAAATAAAGATCTGCACTTTTGTTGCTCTTCACATATTCCAGAGCCATTTGAATAAATTATCTACGAACACCTTTATTCACCGCGCTCAATTGAGGTGGCCCTTTTGAAGCTCGCCTTTTTGTGCACGCCCTTATTGAATAGAGCCGTACAAGACAGTATTACTGTCACAGAAAATTAAAGACACACAATACACGGCGGCAGCCCACGAAGAACGGTCAGCTCAGCAAGTAAACATCAACAAAAGAAAGGCTGAAAGAAAGAAAAATATGACCAACAAAAAGAATGAGGTCAAAGTCCCTTGCCATTTAATATAGACTGTTCCTACTAATGTTTATGCACTACTGTTCTAGTGCCCGTTATTGTAACGGGCTAAATGACTAGTTATAATATATAACTTCTCCCCACCTTCCCTTCTACATGTATCACCTCAGGCAATTAGGTGTAGTAAAAGACAAGCAGGAGTAATGTTACATTTTAAACAATGTATTATTGATAATATTCATAAATAATAACAATATGCAAAATACATTTGAATATTGGCAACCATACAACCTGATAAATGGTGATGTGTAGTTTCAGGTGGCACACAGACTTGTTAGTTACTTAAAATGTCTCTAGTTAAGGCATCATTCGTGGTCAGCTTTCTTCAGAGCAGGCCGCATGCCTGTCTCAATATGGCTGCCAAGCTGTGCTCTTCATTGTGTTGTCCTTTTCAGTTCATGGTGTGTGATAGTCTTTCATCAGTTTGGTGAGAGAGAGAGAGAGAGCTGGGTAAAACAGGCAAATGTATAGGTTTTCTGTCCAACCCCTACAGCCGATAGGGCGTCGTGGTACTTAAAGGCTTCTGACACATGCCAATTCCAAACAGCCATACTTCACACCAATGGGGCAGAGAACACCTTCACACCTGCCCCCATGAAGCTAGCCAGTTAGGTAGTTAGGCTTTCCTGTGGGGGTGACTGAGAGACTCCAGCAGAGAAACATTTACCAAACTTGTTTGAGACACTTGTCCCCAACCCTGTCGTAAAAATTACAAAGGACTGGCTCTTAAAAGGGGAAAAGGGCTTCTTAACCATCTAACCATTGCTGTTCTTATCAATGATAGACATTAGTGTTACAAGTTACGAATAAAGACATACAAAATATTTATCAACTTCTATGCAAAATTTCACACCACAACACTTTGTCCCAAACATTTCGGAGGGGACGGTATATGTGAGTTGTTTGTATCAGTGTCTTTTGTTGACGTGCAAGTATTTTCACGTTGCGTTTAAAATACAAATTCTAAAAGATGGTAGATGTCATTTTTACATGTAGTTGATATATTTTTGTAGTGCATTGTCATTGAGTCTGCAGCTTGCAGAAGCACTAGGTTGCTACACTAAAGCTGTGTGAGGTCTTTGTTTTACATATGCGGGGGTCACATCCACAGCAAGCACCTCATGTACACCTACTGCCGAGCTCTTTGCTTCCTTGAACCATACTGAACTTGAATTGAAAATGGTGGGAATACCTGCGGAATATACAGGTATACTTTTAGAAAATAATCCAGTGTATATTCATTCATGATATTTGTTGGACCTTTATACAGTTTAATGATGCACTCTATCCTGCAGTAGACTGAAGAAAGAAAGAAAGAAACATTTACTGTGAAATCAAGTGCTTTATTAGACAATTGCAGGAGGTGAAAACTCATCAACAATGTAACAAACATGATGACGAAGGTTGCATTATGTTGGATATTGTACTTTCAAGCATTTTTTTTCTTAACAAGTATAACAGCTGCTCAAGTTAAGTTTTTAAATGGAGTCAGTAACATCAGGTGAAGTTTTAAATCTAAGAAAAGTCATCAATTATGGGAAACCTCCGAAGATTTGTTAAGAATTAATAATATAAACACAGATCCAACAAAAGTAGAATATTTTAGTCACTGTTTCACAAAGTGCTGCTTGATTCTATATCTTCAGATCTCACTTGCTGGAACTGAAGTTTACAATAAGTGACTGCAAGAATAGCTGATTCTGAATGTTGAATGTAATGAGAATTAATGTTATAAGTAACTAAAAGAAACGTCTGTGCACAGTAAAAGTAGAGAATTCAAAAACACCCTATGTTATGTTTCAGAGGGTAGCTAAACTAACCTTAAAAAAAGAAAAGGTTAAGTATGGAAGCAAAAGTTTTGCAGCACAGTCTGCTTCTTCAAAATGAAAGCCAGTGTTTAATGAATTGATAATGATAAGTTCCTTTGATCTAGTTGCAGGTATATTCTTTGTTTTTGCATTTGGAGTGTCAAGATGGCGCATTTACTCAGTCTTCAAGATTCAGATTTATTTTTTCTGTGTGGTTTTTCACCCAAATTTCAAAAGACTTGTAGATTTGGTCAACCGGACTGCGTGTGGGTGTACTGTTGAGTGTCACCATCCTGTAATGTACTGACATCCCATCTAGGGTTTATTCTTGCTGGTCTTTGGTAAACCAAAGATGAAATAATCAAGTTTAGGAAGTGGAAAGATAGAAGATGGTTTGGCATTACCATGGCAAAAACAGTATGTTGGTCCATCACTCAGATGTCTCTCCTCTTACCCTCTATATTTGAAAGCCATTAGAAAGACACGCTTCTTTGTCAGATGCGAATAAGCAACTACAGTCTGTCCTCTTACATGTTTGCAAAATTGTTTACTCTGTTGGTGACTGTAATGAGGATAAAGGATCCTGCCTTGACTCCTCAGGACTCATAGGAGATTATTAGGCTTAGAAAATGAAGAGATGAGAAAGAATTCATACCTTTGCTCCTGGGAAAAGCAGACACTACCAACTCAACAGACCATTAGCTTGTAAGAAAGTTGAAATGTATGAGATAATATCTTGTTAGTGGGGTTGGCTAAATAAAGACAAAGCTGTCCTAATATTAATGGAAAAACCAAGTAGCCTTAAGCTTGTATGAATGTAGCCATTATGGACTGACAGGTACTGGAGAGGTGAATTAAAATGACTATTAACGTGAATAGGAACTGACCAGCTATGTTGGGCCAAGTGAGCGCAATGATCAAAACTTTTTTCTCTACTCTTGTCAAAGGACGCCATTGCTTCAAGGAAGGAAAAGGTGAGGCTGAAATCTTCCTGTGGTAGTAAACACCATGGAGTTGTCAAAACAAAACTTAAAACAGATGTTTTAAAAAAACAGCTCTTTGAAAACCAACCAAGACCCGAGCAGAACTGTCATTTTCAGTGGCTTTTGTTTAAATGCTCTCATCACACCACATCTTTGAATCTAATCAAAATCATATCCAGTCGGCCTTGTTCCTACTGCATAACATCCTCCAGTGCAGTGCTAATACGTCTCTAATTCTTATCACATTCTTTAAGCCACACATTTCTTTTCCACCCCCACCAGATGATCACTGACATATTTTTATTTCCCTCCTGTCTCTTTGTACCCATATTTGACATCTGGTTATGTTCCTTTTGTTTCCATACATCTCAATTTTTCATTTAAGCTGGGCACAGTTTCTACTTCTTGAAGCCTGTGAGCCCTGTCCTGATTTCTGAGATTTATGGGTAAATGTGTTGCATGTACCTTTGCAAAAATTTTAGATGATCTTTTTTTTGTGTGTGTGGAAAGGGTTGTGATAGTGCTGGTGTCTGATGCTTGCAGTGATAGGCTCCATCTTCCTCAAGACCCTGGTTTTAAAACTCTTCTTATTCCATCAATTTCAATTAAATACCAACCTCCTGGAGTCATTTCCAGTTTAAAATATAATTGTACTATTTGAAGTGAAAGGTCTTTGTTTCACATTAGAGATAATATGCCACCAAGTGCCAATCTCTGTCCAGGGTTGTTCATAGAATTCCACTGCTTGAGCTCAAACGTGCAGTGCTCCTGTCTTTTTCATAAAAAAGCTCATAACAAAATAACCATATTAAAATAATGCGATTGATGGCAAATCTATTCATGAGAATATACCATTAAAATGATAGGGCAAATATTTTCTTCCCAGTGAATACAAGTCTGTAAATTAGGTGTCTAATGTCAGGACTGATGGACCTCAAGAGACTTGAGTTTTCTAACGTCCGACAAAAGTTCTGGCAGTAAACGTCAAAAACACATCATCCAAAATTCGGACCTCTACAAACTGGGGATGGTCTGCAGTCATTTCCATGCTAACTGTGACTTGAACCATTACTTCTGTCTGCTGGATCTAGACTTGGATTTCATTAGGGGCTGACTGGAGCCCGATGTCATATTATGTGACTTCTGGTCATGGGGTGTGTCAGATTTGCTGACCTCAGTTGACATCTTTGTCGCCGGACCAGGTCAGTTTAAAGACTTAAGATTGCTGCATATGTCTACCTTACTGACTGAGTGCCAGCTGTGCTTGCCCCTTTTCGTGAGAGGCAATAACATGCTACCTGACTGAGCCGGTGCTGTACAAAAGGGTTAACAGGAACAGCGAGTTCAGCTTAAGTTTTAGTCCTTTTTTCCTATTCTGTTTTAGTATGTAAAACATGAGACATCAGACAGATGAGCATCTCTGCTGTTGGTGAGGTTCAAAATGAACATGTCCCTTACTCCTTGTCACTACATTCTATACGTTTGTAATTCTGGATGAGCATGCATTGTTTGTAAGTTCTCCTATAAGCAGAGCCCACCTCTATGACTAAAGGCAAAATTACACCGGTTTGATTTTATTGGAGTGAGTCATTGGGTGCCTTTGACTCGCTAAGATTATGTAAATGAAGGCTACAACTAAAAATCACTGGAAAAGTTACATAATGTGACAGAACCATTAGGAAGCAAAATGCATTATTTATACACGGCTGAGAACAAAGTCAGACCACTTCAAATGTGTCGGAAGAAATTCTGTATCATTTTTATGCTACAGGGCAGGGTTGAGTGGCAGCTGGAGCCTATCCTAATAATCCCTGGGTTCAAAGCAGGATCAACACCTGGACCAGTCCATCACAGGGTAAAGACACACATACATCAGGGGCCAATACAGCAACACCAAACCCCCTTACCTGCATGAATTTGGACTGTGGGAGGAGACCCACGTGGACATGGGGATTATTTTTGAGAAATCAGGCACATATTCATGATTGAAACTGGTGTTATAGCACAAGACAAGTCTGACTCTTGAGTTCCTTGACATGTATTCTACATGCGTTCATTTTGGGAGAGGGATTCACTCTGGTTATGCCACTGTTATCTTAAGGTTTTATGCTTTTTGAGTTTTAATTGATCTCAGCTTGTGGTAGGCTTCTCTTATGCTTCCAGAAGGCCAAACATTTTACAGTGGAAGGGTAGCATTACAGTAGACCAGTCCTAAAAAGTGGAGGAAACTGCCTTGAATTTACTCCAACTGTACAAAGAAATGTTAATAATTCAGGATGACTTCCTGAAAAGGTGTCATCCAGATATGACATTAACCAGTTTCTAAGCCCTTCTTGGAAGCCAGCACACAGTATTCTGTACCTTTCCATCCTAATAGCCATTATTTACTCGGCTTATCACCCCAACCAGGCCAAGATTCAGCCAAGTGTGTTTTTTTTTTGTTTTGTTTTTGTTCTTTATTTTGCCTTATACAATTTCTTGTATTAGGAATGTGTTTTTGCATACCCCTTGGGGTCAGAGGGCAGGGTCAGCCATTGTACAGTGCCCCTGGAGCAATTACAGGTTAAGGGCCTTGCTCAAGGGCCCAGCAGAGTAGGATCTCTTTTGGCAGTGACGGGGATTCAAAATGGCAACCTTCTGGATACCAGCACAGATCCTTAGCCTCAGAGCCACCACTCCACCCCTATGTAAAAGAAACTGGAAACAACACAATGGCATTCATCAAGTAAAACAAAACAAAAAATTGTGCAAGTCTGTTTCATGCTTGGAGCCAGTATTCAGCAAGTTCCATCCTTTTTGGTTCTATAACATAAAACGAAGGCCTGAGCACACTGGGACCCCACTAAGGTGGCTCCACAGATGGTGCTGCATAACGAGTGCCATTTTATTTCTTTTAATTCTGTAACATGACAAGGAGAAATGCCAGTAACAACTTATACCACCCTGTCGTCTTTTTCTTAGATATACAAGGAGAACACAATGAAGTACATATCTGTGCTGCAACTACACAGTGCACATGGTGAAGCTCACACTGTATATGGTGATGGTACAGGCACTTAAATTACATATTTATTTTAAATAACTTAAAACAAAACCCTGCCCACACCAACTTCAGATGAAATCACTGATGGGTTTGTTTAATGTGAATAAGCAGTTCACTACGATCCATCCATCTGGGCTGCATAAGCAAGTTTAATGTCACCATTGTTGAAATGAAAGTTTGCATATGTTGTAATTAAACATCAGTCCACTTGCAGTGTAGTGGACCTTGTAATAATCTCATCATTTCACATACCCAACTGTCATATATATATATATATATATATATTATATATATATATATATATATATATATATATATATATATATATATATATATATATTATATATATATATATATATATATATATATATATATATATATATATATATATAAAGTAGCAGAAAACAAAGTCTGTATGCCATGAAAGGTGGGTAGTCAAAGTCAAGCCTGCTGAACAGCACAAAGAAACAGAGGGATTTATCTGGTGTTAGCACCACTTGCTAACGTCTTGAAACTGAATGATCTGATAACGCAACATGATTGGATTTTAAAGTCAGTTTAACATGATGCCATCAGTTGTCAAATAGGAGTTATGAAGACCTTTATGGAAAAATATTAAAAGTATCAGCCGTCATAATAGTAACATGGTATTAAAAAATCATTACAGTAACAATTATAACAAATGGAAACAAATAAAAAAAAAAGACATTTGTTGGCGTATCCAGAGTCAGTGCTATGTCAGTGGTCCATTTTCAGAGAGACTAGACAGTTTCGTAATAAAAGTAAACTGGCCTGTCAACAAAAAACAAAACAAAGTCACATTTTTGAATTTTCTAATACAGTGTGGTGGGCAGAACCCCGGGCGCAGAACGTGGCTTTGGCTCTTACCTTGGCATGCTTTAACTCAAGTTCTGTTAACTCAATCAGGTTTTTTCTGAAGGCTGCCACTCTTCGAACTTTGAAATCTATCAGCTCTGTTGGAGTGAAAGTGAAAAAATTAAATGAATTAGTTATTTGGGGAGCATTCTCATTTTGCACTTTTATGTAATTTTTGTCAGTTGCAGCACACTATGTATAAATACACAAAAATGAGTTGTATCTCTACCATAATGCAAAGTCCTGGGGGTCTAGACAGACATCATTTTTATCCGTGTCATCCTAGGGAAGCGTTCATTCATAGCACCAGCTGAAACTCTAATGGAGTTCATCATCCAACAGCAAAGATAAAGAAGCACTTCCAGAGCATTCATATACACCTACAAATCATATTGTGGTTATCCATGTCCTCCTATGATTAATCTTCTTGGGGAAACACAGAAAGTCAGTCATTGTCCAACCTGATATATCCTGACACAGGGTCACGGGGGTCTGCTGGAGCCAATCCCAGCCAACACAGGGCACAACGCAGGAACAAATCCCGGGCAGTGTGCCAGTTAAAATCGCCAATGCACCTACCCTGCATGTCTTTGGACTGTGGGAGGAAACCGGAGCAACCGGAGGAAACCCACGCAGACACGGACAGACCATGCAAACTCTATGCAGGGAGGACCCGGGAAGTGAACCCATGTCTCCTTACTGCGAGGCAACACAGAAAGTGTTTAGTCCAAATATCTAGGGAGGACATGTTCTCTGCCCAGTGTAAAAGACAATATGTCAGGACAAGGCTCAGGTGATCGATGCATGTCTGTCCTGTTCAGATGTCTGTCCATAAAAATCATTCTCCCACTGTAACCTTTGTGATCAAGCATAAAGAGGCTAAAAAGTGTGCATGCAACTTTTCAAAAGTTAGGATTTATAACAGAAAACTTGACGGGAGAACTTGTGTATATTTATGGCAACTCTGATCCATCCATTTAGAAGAAAGTGAGAAATGGTGATACCCTCGATAAAACAGGGAAATGCAGCCAAATCAACTCAATGATGAATGACAAGCATAATCACTCATATCATAGAGGAGTTATTATAATGTGCATTGACGTGGCAAACTTATTTAACCACAAAAGTGATGAATATGATACATAGACTCTACTCTAGTTGTGTTTTAAGAAGACCAGTGCTGCATATTTGTACAGAAGCACTTACTTGAGATTTCCTCAGTTTATATCACCTACCTGTTGTCACATCTCAGGATTCGAAACCAATGCAATTAGCTCTTGTCAATAATTGCATTAAGTAAAAACACAGACGTGATTGACTAGCTGCATACAGAAAGCTCTAGCCTAATGGTTTGACAAAACATTGCTTGTTAAGTGTTACTTAAAGAGTATGCAAATGATCATATATGTGGGGAATGAGCTTTCAGAGAGTAGAAGGATATTTTTGCCTATGATGGTGACTGGCATATGAGCTGATTTAGGCTCCTAAGACTCATTGTCTTAGAATTGTATACTGAATTGGGCCAAGCATTAGAAAGAGACTTCCCAAATTGGGCTCAACCAATTCATATCTAGGTTTTAACAATGGTTGGCTTTATAGCAACAGGTACCTACCAGAGGTATATCTTAACAAAAAAGCCAACAAAAAAGGCAATGCAGCAGTGATGCCCGGTTTTAATAACATAACCGGGGCAACTGACTGCAATAAGGGCACCAAGCAAGAATGAGGCTGCTTTTGTTAATTGTAACCAGTTACATTCCATTAATGTTCAAGTTATTTGTGATGCCAAGATGAGTCAGACAAGCACTGTGGCTTGGTGGCCTGGGTCGACTCCATTATTCATTAATTTGAAGCAATTTAGCATTGGCAGAGGATTTGCTGATGGTGGTGTACGTGATGGGTGGCCTGTTCATAAGGGAACTGGCTGAACTCTGCATGTTTTTATATGTCCTATACAATTTATAGTAATAAAAATCGGGTCATTACATGTGCCATGTGATTGTGGCTAGCCAGTCAGACAGTGGCAACTTTCCCCAGCCCCCAGATTGCAGAGGAGAGGTGAAACAACTCTGCACATTCTCTTTCTGCGCTAAATTGTGGAATGCACCAACGGACCCCTCAGATGTAGGTGGCAGTGTCTGAATGTGTCAGGTAGAAGGCTGTTTACCAGCCAACAAAGCCAACATCATCATTGTATACAGTATGTATGGGGTTTGATCAGCATGGTCCATATATGGTTAGTTTAGGGTGGGGGTTCGAGGCCCATTCATATACCCACATTTACAAGATGACTGTGATTTATAAAGGGTAAGTTGTGCACAAATGTGTGTACGGCAGGTTTTATAATTCAGATTTTGGCAGTGTACACATTTTTACACTAACCCATGCACATTTTTATAAATTAGACCCTTAGGTTTTAAAAATAATTTTTTTATTCATTTTTTTGTCTGCCCTACAATAAGTGGGGCATTCCAGATGGGTACCCAGATTTCTTGTTTCTGTCTCAATATATGAAGGACTGTATATATGAGTAACTGAGGAAGGTACAACTGGGTAAAACAGAAAATATGTAAGTGTATAAAATATCAGATATTCTCAATTTTCATACATCAAGTCAAACAGTAATGCTGCATTTCCAGTAAAAGTCATTTTAGTTACTGTATATCCTAACCAACATGTAACACTTTTTGACATATGGGCTCATTATAGCACCTGGCAATGTCTTTGTCAGCACCCGAGGCAAATTTGCATTTGTGATTAGTAACCATCCATCCATCTCTATCTGTATATAAATATAAAATGCAAGGTTGGCTCACTGACTCTCTCCCTCACCAACAGTAATACTATTTCCTGTTTAGGTAAAAAGCTGAAATTTGGCAGGATGATACATCTAGGGCTTTCTGCTAAGAAAGCATATTTCGATATATCAATGTTTAGGGGTAAAAACCCTCCCTACACTAGAAAAACTATTTTTTTTTATTTGTCAACATTTATTAATTATACAGTATGCTAACTTACATGCGCTACACTGGGCTGAGAGCATGATTTCCGCAAAAGAATTATGTAGCATAAATGATTGACGGGCCACATGAATAGCACCACTAATACGTTGGGTAGACAGATAAATGAAGATGGGGCTGTGCTCCTGGACAGGCAAAAAAAAAAAAGACACCCCATCACACTTGTGAAATGGAAAAGTTTGGTGAAACTAAAGGAAAATGCAAAGCACAGTGGTTAGCAAGTGCTGTTTTTTGCTCTTGACTACCAGCACTCTTTGATGCGCACTGGCTCTCATTTTGTTGTCCATTCTGCTCTGTCAAACTCCAACCTCCAGTCATGGTGCTGAAATCCCTCCTAGAACCTCATTCATCAATCAAATCATGCAAACTCAAAGAAAGAAGTCTTCTTAGATAGTAGTGGGGTGGATCTACCATCAGGATGTTCCAAGTGTACGCCCAAAGGTCCTTGACAGCAAGGAACCTTTTCATCTTGCTTTCCCCCTTGCTTGATGAAATCAAGAGTGGGGACAACAGTGCTACATGAAACGATGAGGTGTCCATGTGTGATGTGTTAAAAGTGAGATCGGCTCTGCTAGGGAGTGCTAATCATTACAACAATAATCCGGCCTTGGTTAATGGCACTTGAATTTCTAATGGGAAAATACCCTGCCCTCCTTGCTTTTCACATTATACCTCAGTGTAACATATAGGGTACTTAAGTACTGGTATATCTACTTCAAGCACTGATTTGCATATACAGTCATATCTTCAGACTATAAATGGGAACTACATGCAACTGATGAAAAAGACGAAAGGAAATAATGCAAGAATTTTTACTCATGGACAATTGTGTAGCATGTTCAAGAGTAAGGAGCTCCAATGACCTAATATTATTACTTATCATTTGACCAAGGCCTTTATCCAAGGCATCTTACAACATTTGAGATATAATTGGTTAGGTTTCTTTTGTTTTTCAAACTGGAGCATAGGTAGGCAGTCCTTGAGGCTGATCCTCAAATTAGCTGTGAACCACCCAATCTCACTGAGATTGCACTGGTGGTGAACCAGCTGAGGAGAGGAAAGGCTGCAGGGATCTGTGGCATCCTGGGTGAACTTCTCCATGCAGGCTGTCCTCCTGCCATTGAAAGCAATCTTTGCTTCCATTTGGGAGACTGGTATCATCCCAACTGACTGGAAAACGGGACTTGTCATCCCTATCTGGAAAGGGAAGGGTGATCACCTGGATTGCAACAACTACAGGGGGATAACACTGCTCTCAGTGCCAGGTAAGGTCCTTGCTACGGTCATCCTCAATAGGATCCGTGATCACTTGCTCATCTACCAGCGACGGAATAGTCTGGTTTTACGCCTAAGAAGTCTACCATCAACCGCATCCTAGCACTGAGGGTTCTCATGGAGCGCAAAGACGAATATTGGCAGAGTTTCTTTGCAGCCTTTGTCTAATTTCGTAAAGCGTTCAACTCAGTTGATCGAGCTGCCTTATGGGACATCCTGAGGGTTCGCAGGATCCCCTCGAGGTTGTTGGATATCATGGCCAGCCTGTACACTGGTACTGTGAGTGCTGTGCAGAGTGGAGGCAGGACTTCTGCATTTTTCCCAGTTGATTCTGGGGTTCGTCAGGGGTGTGTTCTTGCTTTTACTCTGTTCAATGCTTGTATGGACTGGGTGTTGGGCAAGGTCGTGGGGTCCAGCGGCCGTGGGGCATCTGTTGGTGAAGAAAGATTCACGGATCTTGACTTTGCTGACGATGCTATGATCTTCGCAGAGTCAATGGAGGCTCTGATTGGGGCGCTTGAGAGATTGAGATAATAACCAAGATCCAGGCCTTTAATGACATCTTGGGCACAGCCATCAGCAGTGTGTCCGTTTGCGGAGAGAGTGTCAACCTTCTCGAGTGATTTACTTACCTTGGCAGTGACATTCATGTCTCTGGTGACTTTTCCTATGAAGTCAGTAGACGGATTGGAAGAGCACGGGGAGTCATGAGGTCGCTGGAAAGGAGTGTGTGGCGCTCCTGATATCTATGCAAAAGGACGAAGGTCCAAGTCTTTAGAGTCCTGGTGCTTCCTGTCTTGCTATATGGTTGCGAGACATGGACGCTATCCAGTGACCTGAGACGAAGACTGGACTCCTTTGGTACTGTGTCTCTCTGGAAAATCCTTGGGTACCGTTGGTTTGACTTTGTGTCGAATGAGCAGTTGCTCATGGAGTCCCGAATGAGGTACATTGCCTGCATTGTGAGGGGGAGTGTCAGTTACGGCCATGTGGTGCATTTCCCCCGAGGGTGATCCAGCTCGTAAGATCCTCATTGTTGGGGACCTGAGTGGCTGGACCAGGCCAAGGGGTCACCCACGTAACACCTGGCTGCGACAGGTAGAGGGTCATTTCCGGAGGGTGGGACTGGACTGTGTGTTTGCCTGGGGGGTTGTCAACTGGGATCCAGAGTTGTTTCTTTGTGTAGTGGGTGTGGCAACACACTGTACCAGTGCATGCTCCCCAACTTGACTTGACGCTAAAGTGACTTGCTCATGGTCACACAGTGTCAATAGCAGGAATCCACAACCTCAGCATTTGAAGACCTAGATCCAAAGCCTTAACCATTACACCACACCATCTGCCAATAATATTAGTCCTTGGTGCAAAAAAAAAAAAAAAATACAGAAAAGCATTTCGTTGCATAGCATTTCTGCTAGACCTGATTAACCAATAGCACTATAACTGATGCTCATGATCTTATGAAATTTCTTGGACAAAGCTGGGCAATACAGCTAGTACAAAGATCTACAGTACTTTTAATGAGCTTAAGCTACCCTCCGTCTCTGTTTTCAACAAAAATCCATCCAGTGTATTCTGTACTATTTTAGCATACCCTCTTTAATTCTGTGGCAACAGTAGTCACAATTTCTTAATTTTTAATTACTGAAATAATTTATGAAGTCAGGAGCTGCATTGTAGTGCAGTAGTTTTTGGCCTCATAATTCCAGGTACCTTTTGCCACGTGGTGACCGTTAGTGTGCAGTTTACATGTTTTTTGGCTGTCTTCCTCACACCCAAGTTAATCAGCAAGTCTAATTTGGCCTGAAATAGTTGGGGTGTGGGTTTTGCTGTTGGTGTGGACCCAAGCTCCTCACAAGCCTTCATTGGAATAAACAGGTTCATAAAAAGGAGAGTGGGTGGGGTGGATAGTGAAGTCATATTTTTGTTTATATTTTGAAATGTAGAAAGTAACCGTACATTAATTCCAACATGGGAGTGTTATCTAAATGGTGATTAATCTGTCAGGAACACAAATAAAGAACTGGCAAGAAGTTGCTCTTCATTTTTCCCCCAACAGTTAGCATTTAAAACTTGTATTTACTTTTATTGGCAATGGAATGTGGACATTTCATACATCGACTAAGTACATTTTGGTTCTTTATCATTACATGAATTTTGAATAGGAAAAAATGACAAATTTAATAAAAATCCAAGTGACAGATATTAAAAACAGGTTACGGGATATTAATAGTGGGTTCCAGTAAGTGATGTATGGAACCTGTAACACCAAAAAGGCTGAACTTCTCTGTTTAGAAAATTATTTACAGTAATCCCTCCTCCATCGCGGGGGTTGCGTTCCAGAGCCACCCGCGAAATAAGAAAATCCGCGAAGTAGAAACCATATGTTTATATGGTTATTTTTATATTGTCATGCTTGGGTCACAGATTTGCGCAGAAACACAGGAGGTTGTAGAGAGATAGGAACGTTATTCAAACACTGCAAACAAACATTTGTCTCTTTTTCAAAAGTTTAAACTGTGCTCCATGACAAGACAAAAATGACAGTTCTGTCTCACAATTAAAAGGATGCAAACATATCCTCCTCTTCAAAGGAGTGCGCGTCAGGAGCAGAGTCTGTCAGAAAGACAGAGGAAAGCAAACAAATCAATAGGGCTGTTTGGCTTTTAAGTATGCGAAGCACCGCGGCACAAAGCTGTTCAAGGCGGCAGCTCACACCCCCTCCGTCAGGAGCAGAGAGAGACAGAGAGAGAGAGAGAGACAGAGAAAAACAAACAGTCAAAAATCAATACGTGCCCTTTGAGCTTTTAAGCATGCGAAGCACCGTGCAGCATGTCACTTCAGGAAGCAGCTGCACAGATAGCAACGTGAAGATAATCTTTCAGCATTTTTAGACGAGCGTCCGTATCGTCTAGGTGTGCGAACAGCCCCCCTGCTCACACCCCCAACGTCAGGATCAGAGAAAGTCAGCGCAAGAGAGAGAGAAAAGTACGTTGGGTAGCTTCTCAGCCATCTGTCAATAGCGTCCCTTGTATGAAATCAACTGGGCAAACCAACTGAGGAAGCATGTACCAGAAATTAGAAGACCCATTGTCCTCAGAAATCCGCGAACCAACAAAAAATCCGCGATATATATTTAAATATGCTTACATATAAAATACGCAATAGAGTGAAGCCGCGAAAGGCGAAGCGCGATATAGCAAGGGATCACTGTACACCAAATTTTAATAGCTTAAAAGTGTAATTCTCCCTTTCTTTGGTATTTTGAGGCACCTCATGATATACATCTTTGAGCTCAAACTAACAATCATGAGTAAATGGTCATTTTCAATACTTGATTAAAAAACCTTTGCAGTCAAGGACTACCTGAAGTCTGGAACCCATTGCCTTCTGCAAATGCTGGGTTCAAAGTTTTACCAGGCCTTTTTGCACCTGTCTCCAGGTGCTGCTTCTTTGCTGGACTTCTTGTTTTTGAAGTTTTGTCTTCAGCAATTGGGTTGAGGTCAGTTGATTGACTTGGTCACTGAAAAATATTTACATCTTTGCCTTGATAAAGACTCACTTACTGTCACTGCATGTTTTGGCTCATTGTCCATGTGTACTGTGAAGTGTTGTCCTATCAGTATCATGGCATTTGTCTGAATCTGAGCAGACAGTAAAGCCCTGTACAGTTCAGAAATCATTCTATAACTTTTGTCAGCAGTCATATCATCTACAAACACCAGTGACCCACTTCCATTTGTAGACTGCTTCCACCATGTTTCACAGATGATGTGGAATACTACAGATTATGAGCCGTTCCTCTTTTCTCCATGCTCTTCTCTGTCCATCAGTCTGGTACATTTTGATCTTAATTTCAAAAGAAAACTGTTCCAAAACTGGAGTGGTGTTTAAAAAATATTTGCTGTCAAAGTCTAATCTGACCTTCCTATGATCGAGGATTACCAATGGTTTGCGCCTTGTGGTAAACCCACCGTATTTACTTTTGTGAAGTCTTCTCTTGATTATATGCTTTTGCAATGACAGGGCTAATTCTCAGAGACTGTTCTTAATTTGGCTAAATGTCATGAACTGTTTTTTCTTCACCAAGGAAAGAATTCTGCGATCATCTAGCACCGTTGTCTTTCATTGTTGTCCAGGCCTCCTGGTGTTACTGAGCTCACCCATGCATTCCTTCTCTTTAAGAATGTACCAGATGGTTGATTTGACTACTCCTGGTGTTTTTGCTGTCTCTCAGATGGGTCTGTTTTGTCTTCTCTGCCTAATGATGGCCTGTTTTTACAGTATTTGCATGGACAGCTCTTTGGACCTCATACTGAGAGTTTACAGTGACAGCTTCCAAATACAAATTCCACATTTGGAATCAACTCCAGACCTTCTTAATAGTTAATGAAATAGTGAGGGACCTGCTTACACATGGCTATGGTACAATTTGTTAGTCAATTGTCTAAATACTTTTGAGCCCCTGAAAATGGAGAGATCATGTATAAAAATGGCCGTTATTCCTAAATGGCTTAAACTATATTTCTGTTAAACTCTTTGAATATTTGCTGAAAGGCTACACTTCAATCATGTGATTATTTCTTCATTTCAAGTCCATTGTAGTGGTGTATGGAGCCAACATTATGAAAATTGTGTCATTGTCCAAATACTTATGGACATAGCTGTAGATAAACAATGTTCCTATTTCTACAATGCTTTCATTTATCAATAAATTTTTCTGTTTCTTAAAGTGACCAAATTACAGTTACTTTCACCTAAGCCTAATGGACAGGAACAACCAGCTACAGTTAAAGGTAAGAAAAGTGGGAGCTTTACTGAAATGAACGGTATTGCCTAAAGTAAAGCTGATAATTAATTAACAAATTGATCCATTCCTCTTCCACACAATATCCATTCCATAATTAATGAAACAGAAAAGGAAGGTATACTTATTCTACAGTGCACAGCTTTCATATTCTTTTTTTAAATTTTATTTATTAATTTTTATTGTAATCATTCCATACAAATAGATCAATTTATAACCAAACAAAATTGAAGACAAATCAAACCCCACCCATTTAGAAGGAGAGCTAAGCCAAAGGAGAATTGCTTAGGGCTTTTTAATAAGGCAACAATAAATAAAAGAAAGGGAGAAATAAATATATAGGTAAATAAGAGATGGAGAAGGGAATTAAATGCGGTAATAGTTATTTCTCTTATTCTAAAATAATATTGATTAGATCCTGCCAGGTTTTGAAAAAATTTTGTACAGATCCTCTAACTGAGAATTTGATTTTTTCCAATTTTAAATAATATAAAACATCGGTTTCCCACTGACTTATCAGAGGAGAGTTAGGATTCTTCCAATTTAACAGAGTCTACATGCCAAAAGTGTAGTGAATGCAATCACCGTTTGCTTGTCCTTCTCCACTTCAAGTTCGTCTGGAAGAACACCGAACACAGCTGTTAATGGGTTAGGAGGGATTGTGATACCAAGGCTGTCTGAAAGGCACTTAAAAATTTTGGTCCAAAATGATGTTAGTTTGGTGCAGGCCCAGAGCATGTGACCCAGTGAGACAGGAGCTTGGTTGCAGCGTTCGCAGGTTGGATCTTGCCCTGGAAACATTTTGGACAGTTTTAAGTGAGACAGATAGGCTCGATATATAATTTTTAGTTGAATAATTCTATGCTTTGCGCATATGGAGCTCAAGTGAATTCTCTGCTTTGCTACCTTCCATTCCTTTTCTGATATATTGATTAACAGATCTTCTTCCCAATATCCTCTTGGATCTTTGAAAGATAGGGACTCTAATAGGATTTTATATAATGCGGAAATGGTGTTTAATTCCTCGAAATTGAGCAGTATTTTTTCCAGCATTGTGGAGGGTGCGAGGTGGGGGAAATCGGGCAATTTCTGTTTAATGAAATTTCTAATTTGAAGATAGTGAAAGAAATGTGTAGCTGGGAGGTTGAATTTTGAACGTAATTGTTCAAAAGATGCAAATATGTTGTCTATATAAAGATCTCTGAGCATTTTAATCCCAAAACTTTTCCAGGTATTAAAAACTGGATATGTTTGCGAGGGTTGAAAGAGGTGGTTCTCTTGCAGAGGTGCCACAGATAAAAGATTTTCCATCTTAAAATGCTTTCTAAGTTGGTTCCATATTCTGAGTGAGTAAAGCACAATTGGGTTATTAGTATATTTACGATAACTTGCATTTATTGGAGAGCAGAGCAGGGAGTATAAAGAAGTACTACAGTATTTTACTTCTATTGCGGACCAAGCCGGTGTATGTTCATTTATTTGTGTCCAGGTTTTTATGGCTTGTATGTTTGCTGCCCAGTAATAAAACTGAAAATTAGGTAAAGCCATGCCACCTTCTGCCTGAGTTCTTTGTAGGGTCGCTCTTCGGATACGTGGGTGTTTTGAGTCCCAAATGAATGAGGTTATTGTTGAATCTAACTGTTTAAAAAACGATTTATTGATATATATTGGAATATTTTGAAATAAAAAAAAGTTTAGGAAGGATACTCATCTTAACAATGTTAATTCTTCCGGCTAGAGTGAGATGAAGGGTTGACCATCTATGCAAGTCTTGCTTAACTTTTTCCATACAGACGGCAAAATTTTGTTGATAAAGAGCTTTATGTTTACTTGTGATATTTACCCCTAGGTATTTAAACTGATCTGCTATGGTAAAAGGTAGGGTGTCCAATCTAATATTATATGCTTGTGAATTCACTGGAAAGAGTATACTTTTATTCAGATTAATTTTAAGACCAGATATCTTTTGAAATTCTGTTAGTGCTGTTAAAACTGCAGGGACAGTGTTTTCTGGGTCTGAAATATATAAAACCATATCATCTGCATATAGAGAAATTTTCTGTTCCAGTCCTTCTCTGATAATCCCCTTTATCTGATAAGAATTTCGACAGTGAACCGCCAGTGGTTCAATGGTGATTGCAAACAGCAGTGGCGACAAGGGACATCCTTGTCTGGTACCACGTTCTAGCTTAAAGTAGTCTGAGCAAATGTTATTAATACAAACGGAGGCTTCTGGATTGGTATACAGTAGTTTGATCCATGCGCAAATATTCGGGCCAAACCCAAATTTCTCCAATGCAGTGAAAAGGTAATTCCATTCAATCATATCAAATGCTTTTTCTGCATCTAATGATAATATCATCTCTGGGGTGTTTGATTTTGCTGGTGAATATATAACATTAAACAAGCGTCGGAGATTGGAAGATAGATGTCGGCCTTTAATAAATCCAGTTTGATCCTGTGATATTACTGAGGGCAGCACTTTCTCCATCCTTCTGGCTAGGATTTTTGAGAGTATCTTAACATCATTATTCAGGAGTGAAATTGGTCTGTATGATGCACATTGTAACAAGTCCTTATTTTGTTTAGGAAAGACGGTGATTAATGCTTGACAAAATGTTTAAGGTAGTATTTGGTTGTCTCTAGCTTCTGTAAATGTTGCCAATAAGAGGGGAGCTAGCTGAGTGGAGAATTTCTTATAAAATTCTACGGGGTAACCATCAGGGCCTGCTGATTTCCCGCTGTGAAGTGACTTTATAGCATCTAGTAATTCTGTTAGCGTTAGAGGTTTATCCAGTTCCTCAGCACTTAAAGCATCTATTTGTGGTGTCTGTAATGTATACAGAAATGCATTAGATTGTGTGTTGTTTTCTTTGAGCTCAGTAGAATATAAGGATTTATAATAATCTCTAAATGCGTGCATTATATTTTTATGGTCAATTTCTTCTCCATTCGTGTTGGTGATTGCTGGTATTGCATTGCGAACTTCTTGTTTGTTGAGCTAAAAGCTTATTAGCTTTTTCTCCGTGTTCATAGTAATGATGTCTAGACTTATAAATAAGTTGTTCAGTTTCTTTAGTTGTTAAGATGTTAAGTTCTGTATGCAGGGCCTGCTTTTTCCTGTGGAGAACTTCACTTGGACGCCTGGCTTGTTCTTCATCTATTCTAGTAATTTTGCTTCTTAGCTCTGACACTTTCTTTGTTTCTAGTTTATTTCTGTGGGAAAGAAATGAAATAATCTGTCCTCTTAAGAAGGCCTTTAGAGTTTCCCAGAGTGTTCCTGTAGAAACCTCTGTGGGCGTGTTTGTCTCTAGGAAGAAGCTGATTTGTTTGGATATAAATTCTGTGCAGTTCTCGTCTGCCAATAGAAGAGGGTTAAGGCGCCATCTGCGAGGTGAGTATGAGTGGCTTAATGATTTTAGCTCCAAGACTAGAGGGGCATGGTCGGAGATAACAATTGTGTCGTATTTGGATGAATTAATTGTAGGCAGGAAATTATTATCTATAAAAAAATAATCAATTCTTGAGTAGCTATAATGCACTGGTGAGTAGAACGAATATGTTCTTGAGTTTGGGTTAAGAAACCTCCAGGGGTCTGATAAGTTGTGATCATTTAAAAACTGTGTAATTGTCTTTGCAGTATTAGATGTCGTCCCCCCGTCACTGAAGTCCTATCTAAAAGTGGATTTAAAACACAATTAAAGTCCCCAGCCATTATAATTTTATGAGTGTTCACATTGGGAATGGATGCAAATAGATTTTGCATGAATTCCTTATCATCGACATTGGGTACATAAACATTTATCAAAATCATTTTACTGTTATATACGTTGCCCATGACCATCGCATATCTCCCTTCAGGGTCCGATACTACATCTGATGCTACAAATGGAACTCAGCTGTCATATTCTAAATGTGCTAATAAATCTCAATGCCATTTCTTGATAACCAGTTAGTTCATGATGGCTTTCTGGATTTCCACTGCTGAAGCCAATACTGGTTCCTTTTTTTGCATCTTGGCTTATATGAAGCCTCTAAGTGATAAGAAGGACCAAGGCTCCTGGAGTGGGTACATCAAGACATCTGGAATGCTTTCTGTAGAGTTTAGGGCTTGAAATAGTGTAGAGGGAGTACTCCTCTTGGACTGGAAATCAATTCATGCTTCAGGGATTTCCCTAACGATACTATACAAACTGCCAAGCACTATTTTTATTTTCAAGTTCTCCATAATTTTTAAATAGAGTTTATTACTTTTTGTGTTATGGGGCTGGTGCCTGCTTTGTACCTGATTGTGCCAGTGGGATAGTCCATCCCAGCAATCATCGGGCACAAAGCAGGAACAGCCCCCTGGACAGGGCAGCAGCCCATTTCAAGGTTAACAAACAACCATTAACTTAATTTAATCTGTGTTTTGTGAGATCCACTTCTTTTT
The DNA here is from genome assembly GCF_900747795.2 of Erpetoichthys calabaricus. Lineage (NCBI taxonomy): Eukaryota > Metazoa > Chordata > Cladistia > Polypteriformes > Polypteridae > Erpetoichthys > Erpetoichthys calabaricus. The sequence continues at coordinate 80,810,736 of NC_041394.2, forward strand.
TTAAAATTTTTTTTTACAAATACACTAGAGAAATAGTGCTATAATTGAATGTTTTGTGGGGGTTTGATACACAAGAAAGGAACTGAGAGAAGTACTGAATAAGAGCAGGAGTAAGGGGTACACCAATGTTGCTGCTACATGAAGTAAATGTACGCATTTTCATGCATTGTTGTTTATCACTATGTTGGAGGGTAGATAAGTGTTGCATATTAATCAGACATGCAAGTACGAAATTCACTGTACTTCAGCACACTTGACAATACAACAACTATTACTACCTTTGTGTCCTCCTCCCGGCAATTTATCATTTTAATACACATGCTTTGACCTCAACACAGAACTTTCCATGACGTTTGGGGATATGAGAAAAATTTAATCTTAAGGAAGCAAGTAAGGAGAGTTTTGTAGAACTACAACTCTGATCAGTGTACCTGCTCACAAAGGAGACCAAGTGTGGATTGGCATTGTCGTGATGTGACAATCTGCTGTTGTTTTAAAACTTTATAGAATATTATAAGAAAAAGGCTAGACTCAATAACTTTACATAATGAAAGTCCTAATCAACTTAACAATTGGTCTTCCAGACAGCATTTCCACTGGTACTTTGTGTACCACAATATGCAAATGCTATTTTGGTGCTGTAACTTTATGGTCCTAGCTCAAAAATACAAAATTCTGAGAAAGTTCAAAGGAAGGCAATTTATTTTAATCACTCTAACTTTGATTATTTTTATTTAGGACAGAATACATTGAAGACTAGTGAAAATGGAAGTGGAGCAGCACTATACCTTGCTTGGCTGAATCAGACAGTTTTTCAAATTTCTGACAACAGACCAGCTGGTGATTTTCAGCCTGTTTGACATCCTTGTTCTTCATACGTGCCTTATCTAGCACCTTGTTGGCGTTCTCATAGTCGGCCAGGGAACGTGCACGCCTGTACAGTAAATCCTGCAGGAGGGTGGAGACAGAAAGATATGCCATAAACAAAAATTTGGCACATTTAGCAGCTATGAAAATGTTTTAAATCCTAACGAAAGTCTTACTTTAAAGCAGAATATTTAGGGAGCAAAGGAAAGTTTATTTTGGAGTTTTAGGTATGTTCTGCACCACTTTGTATAAAGAGAAGGCAAAACGCAGTGGCTGCAGTACAGTTTAAGCTCCCAGGAAGATTTGCGCTAACCATACATGACCCCAAAATGGATGCTACCTGCATCCACTACCCAGTTTTGGTGCCTACTGGGGAAGCAGATTATTGTTTTGGACTGATTAAATAACTTACAAAAGTCTTACAAAAGTAGCCAGCTTCTATTAAAGTTCGTTTTGGCATTTGGCAAATTAATTCGCTTCATCTTGTTAAGCCTTTTTTTTAGTCATCCTTCCAAACAGTGTGCATTATCTGACTGCATCACAGAGTCACCATGTGTCTGAATGATACATGCAGAAAATTACCCAGCTATGATCCTTGCATCCTTCTTTGCACTCGTCATCCTCTCCACTTATGTTCTACCAATTACTCTAATAATGGGCCTAATTGGTATATTTAAATGTATATGTATGTTTGTACCCATTGCCGAATTTGTAAAGATAACCATGTTTTCTCACATTTTTGTATTTCATCATGGCTACAGATGATAGATTTGCATATTTTTTGTCTTGGTGAGAACAGGAAGCTCAAAGCAAATAGTTTTTAGGATAATGTGGAGTTCAAATAAATGAAATTTTGTCACTAATTTAACTTTTTAAATTTGTTTTCTTTAGAAACAGACTACACTTTTATTTTCAGGGCATACATATAACTGCAGTTAATTTTACGAAGCTCCTGACAAGTAAGGTTATTCTTGCGATATACAGCATGCCCATGAGCCCACATCTGGATTTTGTGTACTGTTTTGGTTTGAAATTTACAAGAGGGACCGAGCAGACTTGAGAAATGCCGTGAGAAGTGTAACTAAACCTATTCTAATAGTAATGAAAAAAAGATTAAAGAAGTGACATGGCAGATATGCTTAAAACTATGAGGAAGGACAGCAGCTATTCCTTTAATAAAATAAGTTCTTAAACTTTAAGACTGTGGCACACCTGTTACCACCTATCAAATGTCAGACAGTATTTGTTTACATAGTGACCTGTGGAAACGAGGAACAATCTACCAAGAAGTGCCCTTGAGAGAAGCACATTGGGGTTCTTTAAGTTCAGATTGAATGTTTTCGCTAACATATTAACTGAATAGGACTTAATGAGTAGCCCAACACCCTTTTCAGGCAGTTTCCTTTATTTGCTAGATACATGTCAGTTTTGGTGTAAAGCGGAACCTATTGTCTGATGCCTCATGAAAGATGAATATCCATTCTTCAGAAAAACAGTCTTTACAGTTTAACAGACATCACTGGAAGTGAAAAAGGTTTTTTTTTTTATTTTATTTTAAATTAATTGTGTTCCTACCACCTAGTTATCAAAATAAAAAACATGCAAGCTTCAGAAAAATTTGACCACCAATACCTTAGCAGCCTGAGAGTCTCTCATGTAATAGCGAAGGAGGTCTGACAATTTGAGGTCTTCATCAGATGCCACACGTCCCTCCACTTTCTGGACACAAACAAAAAAAAAAAAAAAGTAAATAAAAAGAAAAACCTCCTAATTTCTTTTCACTTAAAAAAATAACACAGATATTTTCCACAAATTTTTATACTTGTAATAAGATCTAGAACGTCTACTGCATGAAAAAATAAAGGCAGGTACCAAAACATCATATATCACCCTAAAAATGAGCAGGTACACGTTCAGTACAGTGGACTTATTTACACTTTACTGAGGGCATATTTTCATTACCCCTTGGCAGAATGTTAAGAGAGGTGACTTCTATAAATATCTGTTTTATTCCAGCAGTTTCCAGGATGATAAAATAAGATTCTAACTTAAAATTAATTACATTAAGCAGGTGCTGTGACCTATTAGTTAAGGCAATGAACTTTAAGTCATTGGGTTGCCTGTTTGGTCCTCACCTCTGCTTCCCTTACTCTTTGACCCTGAGAATGCTGCCTCACAGCTGATTAAGATATTGTTTGAATTCCAGCCCTTTCATTCATAATTGTCAACCCAACAGCTGTGCTTTGGAATTATACCAGTGGTAACCATACATTGTGCAGCTTCTACTTCAGGGTCCATGAATGGTATAGAGGGATGGTAGTTGGTATCCCAGAATGACCTTTATTTATTTTATCTATCCATCCGTCCAAGCTGTCCCCCACAGCTCTGTCCGCGTAGTAGAGAAACAGGAGAAACTTTTAAAAAAATCAGTAAACAAACAGGAATTGCTAGCTAAGCAGAGGCAAGGTACGCTCCAAAACATGGCCAGAGGTTGACCGATTCGAATGAAGGCTGCCGAATGAGTGAGGCGGGCCCTGCCTGGCTCCCCACTCCTGACATCATGCTTCCCCCGGCCCTTGGCCTGCTGCCTCTGTCTTGGTTTAGTGTGATAATATTGCTCCTGCAAGTGAAATATGATACTTAGCGCTATGAGAGAAGTCACAAAATCAACTGGAACGTTCAAGCAAATTACAGAAAAAAACCCGATCTAAATCTGTTAAGTAGTTCTCTTGTTTGCTAGCTAAGCGGAGGCAAGGTACGCCACGAGGCTGGTGCGTGTGCGAAAAGGGCCCCACCCCCTCCCCTCGGCCTGCTGCGTCTCTCTCAGATTTGCACAAATAAAATTGGTACCGCAAGCAAACTATGATACTTGGTGTGATGAAAGAACACGCAAAATGAGAATCAGAATGTTCAAGTAAATTATAGAAAAAAACTCAATCTAATCCGTTAAGTAGTTTTCTTGTGAAAAGCGGACACACATATAGACAGACGATAGGTATTAGATTTTTTATATACACATACAGTGTAAATATATATACAGTGGAACCTCGGTTCACGACCATAATTCGTTCCAAAACTCTGGTCGTAACCCGATTTGGTCGTGAACCGAAGCAATTTCCCCCCATAGGACTGTATGTAAATACAATTAATCCGTTCCAGACCATACGAACTGTATGTAAATATATATATTTTTTTAAGTTTCTAAGCACAAATATAGTTAATTATACCATAGAATGCACAGCGTAATATTAAACTAAATGTAAAAACACTGAATAACACTGAGAAAACCTTGAACAACAGAGAAAACTAACACTGCAAGAGTTTGCGCTATAGCGCTACAAACCGCTCGCTAAAAACTTTTTTTAATGAGTTTTAAGCACAGGGAAAAAAATGAACATTTGAAAAATCCGAAATTTAATAAACAACCAAGAAAAGTAACATTGCAATAATGCACGCTACGAACCAATTGCTGTAAACAGAAGTGAAAACAAAAACAAGCCCAGTGCATTCTTTAACTGCCTTCTCTGCCTTATGTGTCCAGCCCCCTCTCTCTTGCTCGTGCTCTCTCTCTCGTGTGTGTGTCTCTCACGCGCCTGAGTGTGTGTGTGTCTCTCGTGTGTGTGTCTGTCTGTCTGTGTGTCTGTCTGTCGTGTTTGTGTGTGGGTCTCTCTTGCGTGCCTGTGTGTGTGTGTGTCTCTCTCGCTTGCTGCACAGGGAATGCACAGGCAGAGACTGAACACGTGCGGAAATCATTGGCACGCAAAAACCAAAAGGGAAACTGGCTTGTTCGTATACTAAGTGTGTGGTCGTGAACTGATGCAAAAGTTTGGCGAACTTTTTGGTCGTAAACTGATTTGTATGTGTTCAGAGATGTTCGTGAACCAAGGTTCCACTGTGTGTGTGTGTATATATATATATATATATATATATATATATATATATATATATATATATATATTTTGTCACACGTGTGCTTGGGAGGCAGGCTAAGGGCTTAACTGAGGGCAAAATGTGAAGGCAGGGATTGACGAAGTGCACTTATGTCTCTTCTTCCTCTTCTACACATCACCAGAACAGACACCTACCTAAATCATGATCAGTTCCTGCATTCCCTTCCTAACCATGCCCTCCTATTGACCTCACTTCCGGCTAGAACCCTCATGGATGTGCCTCTTCCTCTCCTCCAGCTATAAAAGCCAACCACCTTCCCTTACCAGCCTGTCCCATTTTAGACACAAACCCAGAAACTGCTCTGGAGCTATTTCTTTCAAATTGCTGTATACAATATATGGGGTTGATCCCCAACTCTTTCTTTGTTCATTGTTTCTGGTCTTACACACACGTGTATATACACACACAAACTACTGCAAATTGAGAACAGTGCTGATACCATATTTCCATTTTCAGTCAGGCACTATTCTGTTAAATACATGGTACCAAATAGGTTACAAATCTGAGGGGTGGTAAGATCTCCTTCACACAACATTGTGTAGTCAGATCTATTTCAATCAGAGAGATTATAGATTGCTGTAATGGATGGGCCCCACACAATAATGCTCATTGGTGTCATGTTGTGCAATGGTGATAGCAATTTATCTATTTCAGAACCTCTATGAATTGTCAACATTACCTGATGTATGTTTTGTCAATGCATCATCTACCTGTCCTTGCAGATCCTTATTGAAATGGCCGAGATCTACAACGCTTACTGCCATCTGATCACTGTCACATTTGTATGGCCAACAATTGTTATAATATGTAAGAACAGCCACTTAGAAAGACAGAGTATTCTGTCCTGATCAGATGTAAATTAATTTTTCATACACCTGATGAACTTCGCATCAAGAAATCAAGAAAACATCCTAAGCTCGCCAAATCCAGAACTGTACAGTTGTCACTTCTTCATGGCAAACAAATGCATGTCCTTAAATGGCATTTTGGATATAAAAATATGCCAAAAACATATTTGAATACCTGGGTATATTATTTTTTCATGTGAATTGGACAGAGTGTAACTGTTATTTTGTTTATTTAGAATGAGGACTGGAAATTATCCACTGGGTAAATAATTTACGAGATGGACAGAAACTACAGTATTTTAGAGGAAAATCATGGTCCAGATTTACATCCATTCGTCACTAAATAGCTCTAGGTTCTCCACAGCGGACACCCTGAAGTGAACGGTTTTAATAGTGCTGGTTGCCTAAAAGGTGTGCAAAATGCAATGAAGTGCATCACAGGTCTAATGGGCAAGACATTCATCAGCAAAGGCGGCTATATTGGGATGATTGCATCATTTCTAGTTCATAAATAATCATTAAACTTCATCCATTAATATAAAAAATCTGATTCTGACGGATACAAGTTGACATGAAATAGAAAAAGTATTCACCACAAATACCAGGAAGCACTTCTTCCTGCATTTGATCATGGGAGTCTGGGATAAACTACCAAGCCATAAAAGTGACACAGTGACCTCAGGGAAAATGTGAAGATGAGATAAGGAGAGCTCTTAGGTATTAGCTAATAAGAAACCTTGAGAGGTCACCACCTATTTGTTACATTTACTTTAAAATAACAAAGAAAGACTGAACCATTCCTTTATTTTATAAATTCTGTATGTAATATCTATATTGTTTGGTTTATTGTACTACCTTATGTGTAGTAAACAAAAGGTCTAAAAAAAGTAGACTTCACATAAAGAAGGGGCAGCATGCAGGCACAGCAATGAGCACTACTACATCCCCTAACCATGTACTTAGGTTCAATTTCCACAATGGTCGCTGTTTGTGTAGCGTTTGCACAAGCTTTCTTTGTTTTGGCATATTTTTCTAACCCTTAAGGTTATAACTCTATACTGTCCCAACAACACAACATTTATTTATATTGGACCCTTTCATACAAAAATTGTACCTCAATGTGCTTTACAAGATGTGCAAGAGGAAGTTACAAGAAAAGAAAAAAAACAAATAAGAGTACTTAAGAGTATTAAGGAATAAGTACCAAAGAAAAATAAATAAATAAATCCACATGATTTTATAAATCATAAGATATATAAATTAGTAGTAAGGTAGCGTTCCTATATACAATATCAAAATGTTAGTTTCTAAAGAGAAGTCAGGTGATTTAAGTCCCACTGCTGTTGTGCTGGCATCCTGTCCACGACTGATTGCTGCCTTACATTTAGCACCCATCTGTCTAAATGGATGTCACCGTTAGAAGGAATGCTGAAGTGCGTTTGGAAGTTGAATTGCGTAGTGATGATGGATTTATTATTCTTGAAGAATGCTTAGATGGCGAAAGCATTGTGCGCACAGGACCAAGGCATGTTGCAGACTGAAAACTACAAGGGATCGCCTATCAAAGGACCCCCACCCCAATCCACTCAGCTGCCTCTACCTCGCGCAATGACCTTGAGAAATGTGGTACTGTACTTCACTTTGGCTCACCCTGTATAATCAATTTCCCCAATGATGGTGGGGCCAAGGGCCATGAGCAAATACCAGGAGTTGCTCACCCTCTCTTTAGACAAAAGAAGCCATGGGGTGGTGACAAAAGACTGCAAGATCTCCTGACCAGTAGAAGGAACTGGTGGTTTTCTTGTGAAAGAAGAGGTCAAAGTATACCATTATCTAAGAGAAAGGTGCCATAGAGTTGTTACAGGAGTCGAACTAACAAACTTTTTTCTCCAATTACATGCCTCAAATGCAGATTTTTCTGTCACCTACAGACAGACTTAGCAGAGATGATTCCACTCAAGTCATCTTTGAGTGCTTACCTTTGTCTGCTGGCATGGTAAAGAATTTGAGGTCATTATGTATCTGGTACTCATGTTTGTTTATTAGGCTGCATGTGTGTGATTTATTAAATTTTGCAGATCAAGACTAGATAACAGTATACAGTCAAATCGGATTTAAATCACTTTTAACTGCAGTTTGAATGTAGGCTGAGGAGTCAGATGCAGCTGGTATGGATTTTTTTTAGTAATTTCTCCCATCGCTATGGCTTTGAACCCCTACTTTAGGAGTGTTTGATCTATTTAGAAAATATTTAGCCTGTGAGAGAGCTCTTCAAGCCAACCAAAGACTCAGAATATAGATAATTTGAATAAAAAATTCTGAACATAGTCAACACTGTCCAAATTTTTGCCAAAAAGAAACTACACAAGCCTGGTGTACTTTTAAATCTGCCTAAAGAAGCAGAATCTTGTAAGTAAGTTGAATTAAATCAGATAGTTACTTTTGATTCAGTTACTGAATGCCTCTAGAAGTCGGAATAAATGCCCTTGCTCTAAACATGACCATTGACTGGTGGAGTCCTATCAAAATCCTCCAATCCATAGGTGTAAGCACTGCCAGGTGTGTGGATTCTCCAAGTTTCAGAGATCTACAAGTTACTGACATGAAGCAGCCTTAATTAAAGCTTTTTGGTGCACTGCTTTTCAAATCTCTGCCACTAGCTCTCAGGATCAACTCTTTATGCTCTGGCCAAATATTGCAATCGCCATTGTGTGAGATCTCATTTATTCATACAAAGCTACATTTTATAATGGTATCAGAAACATTTACTGTTTATTTAACAGTGATGTACAGTTTTTTTTCTTTTCTTAAGATATGTGGATTAAACATTAGGGTTTACGGTCCTCTTTTGAAATTTAAACTAGTCACTAGTTCAAACTTACTTATGACAAGTTAAACAACTTAACCTAGACAACCAACTACAAATCAGCCAGCCTTAATACCTAGTATGATGAAACATTATGAGAATAAAATGTAGAAAACTAATTCAATGCAGTATGGCCTTGTAGTTAAGGGGTTTAGGTATAAACCTGAGCAGGTTTCTTACACCCCCCCCCACCCTTACTAAGCGGCTGAAAAAAAACACAATTGTACTGTAGCACTGGCACTTGTACTGACACTGGAAAAAGAGAAGTAAAGGGCCACTCTATCACTCAATGGACATTTATTTATTTATTTCAAGAAGAAATTCCTGTTAAGTACAAAAAATTCAAGTCTGGAAAGTTTTTACTTCCACTGGATGGCAGTAGAGTCACATAATCTGCTGCCACAAGGCAACTACTCCTTATACTGTACATTCCTTGTGTAAAGCATATCATAATATACAGTATGTACATAGACTTTTCCTCCCAAATATTTCAAAGAGGACCTCCTCCCTCAAAGCTTTCAGTTAATGGTGCTCAGTAGAAGCTTAAACAAAGTGTTAAAGATTGCTTAAAATCTGGTACAGAAACGTTCACTTTTTCTGTTTAAGGAAGAGGGTCAAAAAAAAAAAAAAAAAAAAAAAAAAAAAAAAAAAAAAAAAAAAAAAGCCTTACCCGCAGTTTCTCAAAGAGTTCAGCAAGTTTAATAAAGCTCCTGCAAAAAAGGAGAAAAAATAATTCAGATATCCATAAAATGAAATATTTAATAATTTAAAAACAACAACAACCTTCAATGAAATAATATAGCAAGGAGGATGGGTTTGCCTTTAGTTTTATAGCCTTCTGAACAATGACATACAAATTAAGAAAATACTTTAAAAATACAAGGTGGCTCACCAGCTAGTGTTACCACCTCCCTGTACATGGACAATGTTTCATGCTAGTGTGCAGGCTTTCACGTTCCCCTTGTGCTTATGTAGTCTTCTCTGGACATTGTTTTTCTTCTAGAGTTCAAAGACATACTGTCATGTTTAATTGAGGTACTCAGTTTTCCAGGTGTGTGTGAATGTGCCTTGTGGTGAACTGCCATATGGTCTAAGGGTGGCTCCTGCTTTGTGGTCTAGTGTGGTTCCCACTACTGGCCTACATCACATAAACTGCCTCTGCTCAAAGTTCAACATCAACAACTTATAAGGTGCCTATGCACCTGCGGAATTAAATGATCTTTCTACTGGCAGCCATCACCACTCATACCTGCTTTCTCTGCTCTCAGAGTAGGATTAAAGCTACCAAAGATAAGAATTTTTAACATCATTGAAATGTTAGGTGTTGTAATTATTAGTTGTTCTAAGGAAACTTTTGACACGTCATTTTTTCAATTTTAAGCAATACTTTGTGCTGGTTTTTAGTGTTTCGAAGATAGAATTTTTGTCCTGCAATTTTTGATTAACATTTTGTAGCTTGACAACTGGGCCATTTAATGACTGCATTGCTTTGCCCTTTTGGTGCTTGCAATTCACACTCTGCAGTATATTCATCCATCCTTCATGATGAGTTTTCATACCTGCTAACAACTGTTAGTATGCCCTGTTCACCAATTCCCAACTACCTCACCGTCCAGTGTCCCTTTATCTCCTTCTCTCGGCCACATGCATATGTATATTCTTTCTCAGCCAATTCCTGTATTGTAATCTGTATCTGACAATTTGATTAAAAGCGAAGGTCCCTCATCCATTTTCTAAAGCCACTTTTTTCATTGCAACTTTGTGAAGAGGTGGCATCAAGCACCAGACATAAGCCAGCCCTGCACAGAACCACATTACCCACAACAAGCTAATTCAGAGATGGCACTTAACCTACTATGTACATCTTTGAAATACAGGACTGCCCAGAAAAACCCCACAGGAAAGTGGGGAGACTCTCAGTGATCAAATTGGTAAAAAAAATTCTGGTACTGCTACAGATATACTGTATATCATAATAGTTTCATGCTGGGTTAGCTGTGGATCAACATAAACTGCTAGATGTCAAGGTGATTTTCTGTTTCTGAAAACACCAACTACTGTACCTGCTGATTGCACTGCTTTCTTGAGTCCCCAGAACATTGAGAGCTGAGGAGATTGGAATGTAGTCCTCTGCAACATCTGTGAAAACAAATACAGGGAATGAAACCGAGAAAGAAGAAAGTAAACAAGGAGGGAAAAAAATATGGATGAAACTTTTTTTTTTTTTTTTTTTGCAAAGAGTGATCGACATCCTATTGCTTTCCCTCTTTTTCCTCAGAGCAAATAGGCTGGGATCTAACAGTGATGCTGCTTATAAATCTTCAACTAAATGTACAGTGTTAAAACCTATTATTATTTGACATTAAATCACACCAAGATAGTCTTCGGCCCTGTGACCATGAACCGGATTAAGTGGGATGGATCATAGATGGATATTTTAATTACTTATACTCCATTCATTTTGACTAGTTTTTTATGGCTGTAAACCACATATTTAAGCAGCAATATAACCACTGATATGTTTTGATGTTAATGTTTTGTACTTAATTACCATCTAGAGGCTTCAGCAAGTAATTTCAGTCTATATGAAGTGAACAAGAATTCTTTCAACTATGAGGCTGAACATTTATAGAGTTGGAAAATGATTTCACTAGAAGAGGCCTATGAGAGCCATCTGTTGACAGTACAAGAACAGAGTAACTTTTCTGAATGAACTGGAGTCCAGGAGTGTAAGATCTATAAAGAGACATTAGTGTGTGGTAAAGCATGGAACACATTCCATACCTGTCCACGTTAAGTCCAAAGAAGGCAAAAAAGAGACTTGTTTACTTTGTGAGTATATACAATGAAACTGTAGATTTATTCTTTTAAGATGCTTAGCCAAGCCTTTTCCACAGTCAGTTTCAGCATCAGTTTGTTTTGGTGTGAGTTCCAACTTCAGTCTCGCTTTCTGTGTATGATTGATTGGATTGATCCTTTTTGTTCTCCCAGGTCAAACAAGTGCTGATAACTGAACAGTTGCATGTAAGCCTACACTCCTTTACTGGACCTTTCCTGGCACTAACATCAAAGGCAGCACGAAATAGCAAATATTTTATGAATTATTGTACTGAGCCTTTTATGTTTTTTATTTTTGGAAAATTTGGGAAGCTACTGGATGCATTTATGGCTTTAATAAAGGCAACTATGAATAAAACATGAATCCAGTCAGGAAGGTAGGCTAACATGGCCAGTCTAACGCACTGCTCAAGTGGTATGAGAGTTTTCAGTTTCCACTTCTGATGTTTCACCTTCCCACTGCACATTAAGTAGCTGCCAATATAATTTGACCACAAAAATGCTATTTCTGGTTGAAGAGATTTTTTTTTATTTTATATTACTGGCTCAGGAGAAAGGCAGATGATTTCTAGTAGCATTGGCTTCTCCATATTTTCTGACTGGAAGCTCCACATTCAAAGGGATTTACATGAAATTACTGAGTGGGAAAACCTGTACTTCCTCTCTATTGGATAGTACATATCCATAAAATTACAGTATATTGCTTACAGTGACTAACTTTTGAGTCATGATGAAGTGGTATGTAGTTAGCCAGAAGGGGCGTACAAGTACAGGGCAGATGAAAGGTTTCTGCATGTCTAAATAACGATCAATACAAAAATATGAATTAAATTTTAGCTGAAGCATTATAAGGGATCCCATTGCTTTTATCCGAACTATAAATCATGCAGCCTGATTTGCCTTTTTTTCATGTAAAATTTAAAAAATATACCTGACAGACTTGAATCTTGTTCAAAGGAGAAAATTTTCCTATATAAATTCAGTTCACTTTCAAAATAACTAGAGCAAAAACAACATGTATTTTCTCAATAGTTCCACACTAAAGTAATGAACTTTTAAAATGGATGGAAAAATGCAAGATGTGGAAATTTAGCATATGAAATGCATATTGTAAGGAGGAATGCTACATTCAGACAGTTAACTCAACAACAAAGTGCAGCATTACTAGTCTATTTTCCTTTTTATGTTTTTGTCCTACCAGCTAGTGGTATAACTAACTAGCCTGCCAAGTGCAGACAAGGGACAATGTTATCATCTAAAAACACTTTCTATCCACACTAAGCTGTCCTTCTAGAACACTGCACAATAATGCAGACATACAGATTTTTACAGTGAAACTATAATCACGTTTTTAAAAGTTTCAGCATTTAGCTTACAATTCCTTTAAAATTATGTTTAATGTATTTAGCCCCTGACTCAGTTTGTAGGGTATGCTCTCTTAGTGTCTGGTTCCTTTTTTCATGTCTTGGTCCTGCCCTCCTGCCACATCTTTGTGGACCTCCACTTTCACCTCTCTTTTGCTAATTTTGGATATAATTATTTGTTTTTCTCCAGAACTTTTTAACTTCTTGATTTTCCATAATACTCCATTTCATCCTGTAATTGATTTGAGTGAGCTCCTTAGCTGCTAAGCTGGAAAAAGCAAGAGCAATGTCTAGTATATTCCTGTTGGAACTTATTCCTTGTAGAGCTTTCAGCAGCTTGTATAAATTTCTCTTCTCCATACACTATATCATCTTTAGGAAAAGGAGTAGCACTTTTTAAAAAATCACTTACTGTATTTAGTTCAAATCGGGGAGTGGAGAGTTTGTGGCTATGACTTTGTTCTTTCTCAGCCATCTCCAAGTGTTGTGAGTTTGTGAGGGTAGGGGAGGGATTAGCCGGTGGGATGGGACTTTAATCTCTTTTTGACATTGAACTTTTTTAATCTAATCTTGTTTGTCTTTAAAAAAAATTGTAATAACAATTACAATAAAAACAGTTTACAAAAAAGCATTTAGCTTAAAATCAGTCTGGTTCTGGTAAAAGCCAAAGGTTATCATGAGTACGCTGTGAACCTTTGGGGGATGTGCACACATTACTGTCTCAGAAACCAAAGTACCTATGGAGCCAAACATATAAATAAGAAAGGGTTATATCATAAAGAGCTGGTAATAATGCAAAGTTGGACACAAACATACAAAGGAATTACAAAACAATACAGACTATTTGCTCAGCAGGTCTATCTATTCAAATAATGGTCCCAGACTAGCATGTGAGGTGGTTGGTGAACTTTCAAAAATCTATAATAAAATAATCCTCTACCTACCTTATACGAAAATACCACATTCTTCCTTCATACACTGGCCTCTCATCCCTTCACCATAGAAGCCCAAGCTGTCTAATCCAGCCTGTTCTGATCAGATGAAGTCTTTAACCCTGCCCTGGAAACATCTTTCTGGAAAATACTTCCAGGGACCCAAATGAATGATTAGAGACACCTCTGTTGTCTACAAATTTTATTGCATTTCTAGTCCTTATTTGTCACAGAAAGGGGCTGTCCTTCTCAAAAGCAATTAAGTGCCCACAAATAATGCTGAGGAGCCCACTGCCCTATAGTGGGTTAGGAAACTTCTTACATGTTTGCAGTAGTTTCCCACTGTCTTCTTCCAAGTTCATTAGAATCCTCAGCGAATTTTATTACAAAAGACTTCAGTATCTGCTTTTCAAAGTTTTGTGGTAATTTAGTCGTAGTGCTCTATTATACAAGGTATTATCAGAGGAAGACTGGGATATTAAGCATTGCATTAAACAAAGTGGAGTAATAAACTGAGAAGAAGGAATCAGAGGAACCATCCTGTGCAATTAGACAAATGACAAGAAAACCTGCTTTAATGAAGTCAGACATTTTTATTTGTACTTTAATTAAAATGAACACTGCTTGACAGAGTTTGGTTTGTGTGAGTAAAGCTTGTGTTAAGTATGGCAGCTCACATTTTAATTAGAAAAAGAAGACGTAAAAAAGAATTTGAAATTGCTACTTAGTAAACATTACGCTTGCTAGCTTAACATCAAAATTTGATAGATTTGTGGCTTTATAAAATGTTTGTACTGTGTTTATTATTTGTTCTGTGTATCACTCAGCATAACTTTTGGTAAGAAACAAGTACTGCATAATTAAAATGGTAATCCATATTTATAATATATATTATATTACACCTCAAGAATTACAAAACGTACAGCTGGTACGAAAAAATAAAAACCTGTATAAATGTAGTAACAGCTTAAAAAGCTGTAGTGCGAATTAGCGATTGTGTGTATTTTTACATATAAGCAGTGTTTATATGTCAATATCAATTAATTGAATCAATTTGTGAGAGTATGTATATATTTTTTGTTAGACAAATGGTGAAAACTACTTTTTTTTAATTAAGCTGTGTTTAGAGAAGTACACTGCAAAAGAAATTAAACAATATGTCAGCTTGTAATTATGAGAATGATTTATATTTCTTTTATGCCACATATATTAAGGATAAATATTTTTTTACATGTTGGTACAGGCAGTCCCTGGGTTACATACGAGATAGGGACTGTAGGTTTGTTCTTAAGCTGAATTTGTATGCAAGTTGGAACAGGTACATTATTTTAATAAATGCTATTGTTGACCGACTGTAGCCAAGTGCTCTGCCAATGAATGATGGAGTTTCACCTCTCTCTGACCTTTTTATTATTTCTACTTTATTTTCCATGGTGATGGTTTTTCTCTTCTTTACAATATCACTAGCACTTTTATCAGATTTGTGTTTCAGAGACATTGTTGAAGGGTGAAGACAAAAGGTTAAGATGAGCTCTTCTGCCCAGCACTGTACACACTATCACAGCAGGAAGGCACCCCTGATCAGCACGTCTGGTGTACTGAGGAAAGACAACTTCCTGCTATGTATGTAACAGTACAAGCAGGCTTGCTATTGAGAATGAATGGGGGTGGCGAGGGGCGGTTCACCACCCGTCCACCACGCAGTCACCTCCACTTGCATACAGTATGCTGCCTGCAGCGTTTGCCCACCGAGAGCGAACACCCCCATTCAACGGGCAGCCACCCGAGGCACACTATACAATGCTGCTCCCCCGCAACCTCATTCACCCTCAATGGCCTCCGTTCAGCCACAACCGGGTCACCGCTTGCAGCATCACCAGCCGCCCACCAAGAACGAACAGGGCAGTCAGGAGCAGTAGCTGTGGCGGCATGGTAGGTGGCCAGCAAACCGCACCATCAAACCTCCGTCCTGCACACGAGCGGTAGCTGTGGCCCCGGCGACTAGGAACCCCAGGTCACTGCTTGCTGCGCACCCAGCCGCCCACTGAGAATGAATGGGGTGCAGCCCCCACCCCCATTCATCAACCGGAGCCACCTGAGGGACACTACACTGCGTGAGCAGCGAAATTGCCCCCCTCCAGCCACCACTTGCAGCGTCCCCAGGCCGAAGATGACGGAGCAGCAGTTACTGAGAAGCCTGTGTCGTGTCTCCCAGACAGACGAATGGGGCCACAGCTACTCCTTCATAAGTCTTATGTCAGATGTCCATAACTTGGGGACTACCTGTATTTTAAAAAGTATGTGTTTTAAAGGAATTTTACTTGTTTTAGTATTTTTACGGTCACTGAACCATAAGCCTACATAATTTCATTTTAATAAAAATAGAACAGGCACCACCTGTGGTCCATTGTTTAATTATAAAAATATCAAAGTTATTAAATAAAGAACATAAGGCTTCTA
The DNA here is from genome assembly GCF_900747795.2 of Erpetoichthys calabaricus. Classification (NCBI taxonomy): domain Eukaryota; kingdom Metazoa; phylum Chordata; class Cladistia; order Polypteriformes; family Polypteridae; genus Erpetoichthys; species Erpetoichthys calabaricus. Next base: position 80,826,862 of record NC_041394.2, read on the forward strand.
TGTAACTGGTTATGGAGGACTTAGTGTTAAATGTTTTGCTGAAGGGATAAAGATGAAAAAAAAACAGAATTGTCCAGTTCAGTAAAATGAAACTGGTGTTTAATGTAGGCCCTAAAAACCTGATCAGAGCATCCTTACCTACTGATAAATTTTCATACTTTTTTTTTTTTTAAACTCATTCTAGTGCTACAATCTTTAATAAAGCTGTCTGAAGCACAGATTTGCTGTAGAAATGTCTGACTTTGGAAGGCAGATTTTAATTTTAAATGTTGCCTTTCCTACAGGTTTTATCATGAAGATATCTTCACCCTCCCTTTCATTAACATACTGCCTTGGTTGGGTTCCTCACCTCTGCAGATTGCAGTGGTCTATAATGTTTCTATTATGTTTCAAAACTCATTTATTACTAATGACTACTTGGATCTTTAAAAACTATCGACTGAAGTGTTTTGGCATTCCTTAAAAACAAAGACAGTAATAATGTTAGTTAACTAAACAGAAAAGGTAAGTATAAAAATAAAGACTTGCTGAACAATCAACATGGCATCATGCTCCACTTAAATCAAGGAAACTCTTTTACTCTGTTTACAGCTTTCCACTAATCTCCAAGGAAGTGGTCTGGATGCACTGCAGAAATTTTGGCAATGTTGTCCAAATGACCACTACAATGACACAAATGATTTCTCCAGACATTCATCAGCTGCTACTGCTGTTGGCCAAAAGTCTTTAAGTTCACATATACTAACAGTCTCAAAGACACATTTCTGTTTCTGGCAACAAATCACATTGAGGGTGAACCCATAGTAGTGTCACTGGATGCACTGTTATTATCAAACTCAAGTCCATTTCAACACTGTTTAAAGGTACAATAATGACCAAGTGGAATACAGTATAGTGATAAAGTCAAGCATGAAAACTTACTTTTGTGTGAGCGGGTCATGCGGTCAGCCTTTAAGCTGGAATCTTTTACCCTGATGTGGTACTCTAGAAGAAATGTCCTTTCATGGTCAAAAAAATCATCCACCTCCTAGGAAGGGAATGATAGAAGCCATATGAGTGCATCTTTGTGCACTTTCTCTTTTAGATTGTATAGACTGACTAAAGGCCAGATTATTTACATTCCAACTCTTAAAGTCAACACATTCTGAAGATAAATTCCTCACTTTGTACAATGTTGTGCATTTTTCTCTATTCCTAGTGTTACAGTTGGTTTCAGTAGATGCAGTCTTTCATTTCAAGATGAAGTATTCAAACTTTAATTTAATCCTTACTTATGTTTATTTGCAGAAAAACAGTTTATTCACTTAAAAGCTACATCTTATCTAAAATAAAACACACACATTTAAATATTACAAGTCTTATTTAATACAGTCATATGAAAAAGTTTGGGAACCCCTCTTAATTCTTTGGATTTTTGTTTATCATTGGCTGAGCTTTCAAAGTAGCAACTTCCTTTTAATATATGACATGCCTTATGGAAACAGTAGTATTTCAGCAGTGACATTAAGTTTATTGGATTAGCAGAAAATATGTAATATGCATCTTAACAAAATTAGACAGGTGCATAAATTTGGGCACCCCAACAGAGATATCACATAAATACTTAGTTGAGCCTCCTTTTGCAAATATAACAGCCTCTAGACGCCTCCTATAGCCTTTGATGAGTGTCTGGATTTTGCATGGAGGTATTTTTGACCATTCTTCCATACAAAATCTCTCCAGTTCAGTTAATTTTGATGGCTGCCGAGCATGGACAGCCTGCTTCAAATCATCCCATAGATTTTCAATGATATTCAAGTCAGGGGACTGTGACGGCCATTCCAGAACATTGTACTTCTCATGAATGCCTTTGTAGATTTCAAACTGTGTTTTGGGTCATTGTCTTGTTGGAATATCCAACCCCTGCGTAACTTCAACTTTGTGACTGATGCTTGAACATTATCTTGAAGAATTTGCTGATACTGGGTTGAATAAATCCGACCCTTGACTTTAACAAGGGCCCTAGTCCCTGAACTAGCCACACAGCCCCGCAGCATGATGGAACCTCCACCAAATTTGACAGTAGGTAGCAGGTGTTTTTCTTGGAATGCGGTGTTCTTCTTCCGCCATGCAAAGCGCTTTTTGTTATGACCAAATAACTCAATTTTTGTCTCATCAGTCCAAAGCACTTTGTTCCAAAATGAATCTGGCTTGTCTAAATGAACATTTGCATACAACAAGTTACTCTGTTTGTGGCGTGAGTGCAGAAAGGGCTTCTTTCTCATAACCCTGCCATACAGATGTTCTTTGTGCAAATTGCACTGAATTGTAGAACAATGTACAGATACACCATCTGCAGCAAGATGTTCTTGCAGGTCTTTGGTGGTGATCTGTGGGTTGTCTGTAACCATGCTCACAATCCTGCGCATATGCCGCTCTTGTATTTTTCTTGGCCTGCCAGACCTGGGTTTAACAGCAACTGTGCCTGTGGCCTTCCATTTCCTGATTCCATTCCTTACAGTTGAAATTGACAGTTTAAACCTCTGAGATAACTTTTTGTAGCCTTCCCCTAAACCATGATACTGAACAATCTTTGTTTTCAGATCTTTTGAGAGTTGCTTTGAGGATCACATGCTGTCACTCTTCAGAGGAGAGTCAAAGGGAAGCACAACTTGCAATTGACCACCTTAAATACCTTTATATCTCATGATTGGACACACTTGTCTATGAAGTTCAAGGCTTAACGAGCTAATCCAACTAATTTGGTGTTGCAAGTAATCAGTATTGAGCAGTTACATGCATTCAAATCAGCAAAATTACAAGGGTACCCAAATTTTTGCACAGCCAGTTTTTCACATTTGATTTAATTTCATACGACTAAATACTGCTTCATTAAAAATCTTTGTTCGGTAAATACCTCAGTACTCAGATGTTCCTAGGAAATGAAAGACATACCACTGTTATATTTTTTGTTGAAAGTAGAGTAAATTATTATGCAGGCTGAGAGGGGTTCCCAAACTTTTTCATATGACTGTAAACTAAAAAAAAACAAACAAAAAAAAAACCTCCCAATTTTTAAACTCTATTACAGAACGGGTGTTTGAGACATCAATAACATGGATGACTGATACTGATTCAGTAACTGGGGGAGATTACAGAAAGGAAGAATACAGGAATGAATCTTGCATCGGTCTTCACAGACGTCTCCTGGAATGGTTGAGAGAAAAAGCAGTTGAATGCTTGCTTTTATGGTTAAATTATATGCCTGTCCTTGCTTTGTTTTTACCCAGTGAATGAGTTTTTTGAACTGCCAGGGATATTGCCACAACAGAGAGGTTTCTACTTCATGCAGTGTTGACATTCTCATTTTCTATTACATTACATTATGAATTTTTCATAGATCTAGTCAGTACCCAGAGCTAACAAGCCAGTAAGGAATTCAAGCTGAAAATTAAAGAACAGCCATAGTTGGAGTACTGCTTGGTGTTAACTTGGAAAACAAAACATAAATTTAAATCTGGATGGTAGTGCACTGCAGTAATTTTATATTATAGGTATTTACGGTTGCTTGTCATGTGAACAGAGTAAAGTGAATTTCTTAATTGCATTTTAACATGGAACATATCTTAGTTTACTACAATGCCAATACTTTGTTAATATTTATGATATTTTATTATAATAATAAAAAGGGTAACTTTTAATGTAAGTTTTTGTAAGCCATGTATAATAATAAGCAACTCTAAATATACAGTGCATTTCTTTCATAAAAAAATATTGTGGGAATATTGCATCATGAAGCCTGAATTGCAGGTTAAGTGTATTGTTTCATGCCTAATAAATGGACAGATATGTGAAGCAATGCTCTAAAGTAAATTCAACATGTGGTAAATAGTAATCATGAATGTAAATTAATAAGAAAATAATTGAAGAAGATGGTCAGTGCTCTTTACAATATTGAACTTATCCTGTCAGGAAATCAGAGGGCTGAGGACAAGTAAAGCTTGATTAAAAAAACCTCCAAGATCAGGTTAAGGACTACAGTCAAAATTGTTTCTTTTTTGGGGCAGAATGTAAGGTTGTTATTTTAAGATTTTATTGTATTTTAATACACCTTACAGACCCTTATGGAATGCTCCTTGATCAAAACATGCATCCAATCATTAGGAGGGATATATTTCATACCAACTAAGCTGCAGCTATGAAAATAATTACATATAAATCAGACTTTTTAATCATTTTTATTTTCTTATACACAAAGTATAGGTAAAGTATTGGAATCCTTCAAAGATTCAATTTCGGGATTTTGATGAATGTTGACGTTTCAGACCTTCTCGAGTCCAAAAATACCATTTTTGGAATTATGTCTGTGTGTGTGTGTCTGTCTGTGTGTATGCAAACACGTTAACTTGAGTACACTTTCACTTAGGTCAACCAAATTTTGCATACAAGTATTGGGCTATTTCCGTTAACCGGAAGTGGTACCTTACCTTTTATTCATACAGCTGCAGAGTCCGATTTATTCAACTTTACTTTTATAATAATTGTTCAATATATTATTAATTTGATTTGATGTTAATAGTTCTTTAATGTAGATAATATAAAAATAAAATCATTGTTTTGTGATTTACTCCTCAAGTATCCATCCACATGTCTGAGTATACAAGAAGGTCTAGGGGAGACCACTCCTGATATTTTTAGGATATTGTAACATTTGCCATGGACTGTGCAACTAGTCATTTCTCATTTCTCTAACTATGAAGCTCTGACTCCCCTTCTATCTCTATAAAGATCAATAATAAACATGGTAGTGTCAGTTCACTGTATTTTCAAGGCAGCTGTACTTTTTTTTTTGCAGTCCTATTTCTTAAGATATACTCTGTATGCTGCAGTTTGCTAGAGATAAAGAAAAAAAGATAAGTTAACAAACTGGATTGAGCAGATATTTAAAACATAATGGAGGATGGAGTAAATGAACTGAAATAGGAAACCTTTAGTCCAGACATGCTGGTGATCAGGGCCTCATCGGCGCTTTTCACAATGTTCTTCAGGAACCCACCAAAAATTTCTTTTTTGTTTTTCCCTCGTACACTTAGCTAGGAGATAAAAATAAATTAATTAATTGGTTGATATAAGCAGACATATTGTATTCTGTCAGTTTGCATTAACTTCTGCATTACTGGAAGATTAATCACAGCTGCCTAGAATTCAGAGAAGCACTCCAGGTCCACTTACATCATGGGGGAAACTGATAAATAAGGTGTGGGTCCCGAGTACACATAACCAAGACCCAAAATATTGGTTTGATGGTGTGCCTGCTGAGTCTTAACAGTTTATTAATAAGTAAACATATACAGTATAGAGGTAGCTGAATTTTCAATATTCATCCCAACATCAATCTGTCCATCGACTATCTAAACTATTTAAACCCACTTAAGTGTGCTGGGGAGACAGAGCCTATTCTGGCAGCGTCAAAGATAAAACAAAAACAAGGCCCAAAAAGTGTACTAATCCACTGCAGGGCATACTTGTAAACACTCCTGCACATATTCAAACCAGTCAGTTTACATTCATAAATTAAGCTAACTTATGGGCATGAAGATGTATGGGAGAAAAATCCAAACAGACAAGAAACTGTAAAATTCATACACAAAGTGCCTGGTCCTATGATTCGAACTGTAGCAATAGGCCTTGTGTCTGTCCCATGAAAACCAATATGGCAAATCACCAAGGTTAACAAACAGTGAACCAGTCCCTCTGTAAAGTATTCACACCACCACCTTCTCCACATCCAACTGGGTGTATTCTGGGGACCTTTGATACTTTTGCAAGAAAATAAATAAGCTAATCCAAGTAATAACATTACAAATAAATGTAGTAAGTAAATGCAGACATCTGGAAAAATAGTACTTAATATTAGTACTTAGTAATAAATACTATTTATTATTAATAAGAAAGAGAACTTGCTGTAGTTTAAAATTAACGAAATTAAACCCAGCAGCTTATTCCCATACTGGACTGTCCCTTTATTATCATCTAAAACAGTGGTGCCCAACTCCAGTCCAGGACGGCTACAATGGCTTCAGGTTTTCATCCTAACCCTTTTCTTAATTAGTGATCTGTTTTTGCTGCTAATTAACTTCTTTTGAATTAATTTTAATTTTAGTTTACTTGTTTACCTTGATTTCTTCATCGTTCCTCTGAATTGCTTCATTTCTTTCCTTAAGTGGCACCCAACCAGAAATGAAATGTGAAGTGAGGGAGCCAACAAGGAGACCAACTGAGTCAGGGCCTCAAACTCCAACCAACTTCACTCCAACCAGTTTGCGTGATGAGGCGCTGAGTCTTATCGTTAATTAAACTTGTTCTTAAATTCCATGGCTTGTGGCTCCTCTTATTGTGCAACAGCAGACATTTGTGAAATTGTGGATTTTCTCTTTTCTAAGAGCAGATCAGCATTCCTGAGACCTTCACCTTTCTTTATTTTCAGATATTGTGTGATGGTCACAGTTTGCTGGTCCTGTTTTGGCTCATTTTGTATCTCATTATTGTTTGGCTGCTAATTGAGGAAAAGGAAACAAGGGTTCTGAGTCTTCAAGAGCGAGTCAATTACAATGAATTCAAAAGATGTTAATTAGCAGCAAAAACAGGTCACTAATTAAGAGAAGGGTTAGAATGAAAACCTGAAGCCACTGGGGCCCTCCAGGACTGGAGTTGGGCACCCCTGATCTAAAATAACAGAACATTCCGAACACTTCATAGTCTGGTATACGCTCTTTGAGACCACAGAAAGTGCTGCACTTTATAAAGCATAAGAGTTGTTCTGAAGATATCATCATATAGCCATGTTGGATAGCATACTTAATTAATTTATAAGTAAATATAATTGATATTATTTGTATTGTGGAAATCATTTATAAATGATTGCATGTGGAGATTTTATTATAACCACCTAACAACTTTAACATGAGTATGGCAGTCATTACTCTAGAGTACTCTTCATTCTTGGCCACAGACGACAATATAGCAAGTACTCAGCAGGACAACACTATAAGGTATAATGGGAGAAGATTAAGTACGTATGTAAGCAGAAAAAGTTTGTCTCTTTCCATTAACAAATGTCAAAATTTCAGATGCATTCCATGTATTGTATGGACCAATTCATAGCAGCTTTAAACAATCACATGAAAAAGGCTAAGAAAACATCAATCGCTCCAAAAAGAAACTTCACAAATGACCAAGAAACTTACATCCTGGTCATACTCCAAGAACACATAGAAGTTGTGGTCTCTGCGCAGGATGGGGTGCATTGCAAGCCTCTGAAGAAAAACCTCATGCATTGCCACTGTCTTCTTGAAGATGGCTAGGTATTCCCTGGATGAAAGAAAATATTTTTTTCTCAGGATTCGGATGTTTGATGAATTGAATCACTGTCACTGTGCTGTTTTTTGTCACAAGTTCCAGTGCAGCAAGGTTGACAGAGTATAAAATGACATCATCTACATAACAATCAAGAACAAGGTCATTACAATTACACACTGGTCTGACTAGAATTAGAAGGGGTTGATTTAAGTTTTATTGTGTTTTTCATTTTTCTTATAGACTAGCAAAACAAATTCCACAATAATGTAGGATTACTGGCCATAAAAGAAATATTCAACCACAACTTAATAAGCATCCAGTTTTTACGCTCCTTCATTGAAGAAGAAGGAAAAATTAATCACATACTGTAATGCAGCTGTGCCACTCAGCAATTTAAGTTATTATACCTTTTTGCATGGGTGGAGATTTTGTCGGGGTATTGCTAAAGAAGGAATCTATTACATATACTGTTTGGCTACTGTCTCCCCAGAATGGTTTTCAGAGACTAATGACTTACTCCATTTTTTAAACCCTATGGTGGTATATCATTTTTGTTTAACAACATCCTGGTAACATTTAAATTAATATATTTTGTCTCTTGGTTATTTCTGAGCACTAAATGGATTTTGGTCAGTTTTATCACTTTGCTATTACTCTTGGGTCCAAGTGTTTAAATTATATTTGATATCAACTTTCATAATCTTTTGTTAAAGTTTTTTTATTTATTTATTTTCTGTTTGGCCAATTTTGTCACCAATTGGGTAACATTAGGACATTTCCCGAGACATTTGTCTTGAACTTGTGGCTGTTAATCATAAGAGACTACTGTACATTCAACATTTAAAACAAATAATAGTTCTCTGTATACAGTAATCTCTCCTCCATCGCGGGGGTTGCGTTCCAGAGCCACCCGCGAAATAAGAAAATCCGCGAAGTAGAAACCATATGTTTATATGGTTATTTTTATATTGTCATGCTTGGGTCACAGATTTGCGCAGAAACACAGGAGGTTGTAGAGAGACAGGAACGTTATTCAAACACTGCAAACAAACATTTGTCTCTTTTTCAAAAGTTTAAACTGTGCTCCATGACAAGACAGAGATGACAGTTCTGTCTCACAATTAAAAGAATGCAAACATATCTTTCTCTTCAAAGGAGTGTGCGTCAGGAGCAGAGACTGTCATAAAGACAGAGAAAGCAAACAAATCAATAGGGCTGTTTGCTTTTAAGTATGCGAAGCACGCCGGTACAAAGCTGTTGAAGGCGGCAGCTCACACCCCCTCCGTCAGGAGCAGGGAGAGAGAGAGAGAGAGAGAGAGAGAGAGAGAGAGAGAGAGAGAGAGAGAGAGAGAGAGAGAGAGAGAGAGAGAGAGAAAAACAAACATGCAAAACCAATACGTGCCCTTCGAGCTTTTAAGTATGCGAAGCACTGTGCAGCATGTCGCTTCACTAAGCAGCTGCACAGAAGGTAGCACGTAAAGATAATCTTTCAGCATTTTTAGACGAGCATCCGTATCGTCTAGGTGTGCGAACAGCCCCCCTGCTCACACCCCCTACGTCAGGATCAGAGAAAGCGCAAGAGAGAGAAAGAGAAAAGTAAGTTGGGTAGCTTCTCAGCCATCTGCCAATAGCGTCCCTTGTATGAAATCAACTGGGCAAACCAACTGAGGAAGCATGTACCAGAAATTAAAAGACCCATTGTCCTCAGAAATCCGCGAACCAGCAAAAAATCCGCGATATATATTTAAATATGCTTACATATAAAATCCGTGATAGAGTGAAGCTGCGAAAGGCGAAGCGCGATATAGCGAGGGATCACTGTATCCATAATCCATATTACTAACCGAAGCTTGTAAACCGGATGGGCGCAGGGCTCACCGGATGTCCGGCATCCCTGGATGTACAGAATCCCCGAATCCCCAAAGGTCCATGCTGTGACACCGCGCGCGGCTCAAACCAAAGGTCCATGCTGTGCGAAAGGAGTCATGGCTCAAAAACAAAAGGATTCACAGGCTCAAACCAAAGGTCCATGCAGTGACAACGCGCTTAAGAAAGGAGTCACGGCTCAACCCCACAGTCAGACGCAGCGGCTTCCCAGAGTCAGTAGGTGGCCCCCAAACAACACAACCTGTTCAAGCAGTCGGTGTCAGCGAAGGCAACAGACTCACGTCTCCACAAAACGAAACCGCTTTAGTACAGAGAGATGCTGAAAGTAGACAAGAGTACAAGGAGATGAGGCGCAAAGTGAAGAGAGAGATGGCGAAGGCTAAAGAAAAGGTGTATGATGAATTATATGAGAGGTTGGACACTAAGAAGGCAGAAAAGAACTGATGGGCTAGACAGAGGGAGCGAGGTTGAAAAGATGTGCAGCATGCGTGCACGCCAGAGGGTACAGCCGCCTGAGCACGACCGCCCACACCACCGCATATACCACGTTCGTTTAGTAATGTAGCCCTCCATGCCTGGAGGACGCCGCTGTAGTACATATATGTTTATTGGATTAAATGAAACCTTAACCATGGCTACAACCTGTACACTCAACCTGTGGTACGGCGTGCACGCCAGAGTATGCAGCCGCCCGAGCGCGACCGCCCACACCACCGCATATAATACCACGTTCGTTTAGTAATGTAGCCCTCCATGCCCGGAACCGCCGCCGTGGCCACTTCAGCACGCGAATCCACCGCCGTCAGCAAACGACTTATCGCTGACGGCACGGCCATAGAAAAACAAACGCGCGACTGCATGGCTGAATTCAACAAACGAAGGCGCCTACAACTAAGTCACAGCTCCAAAAAGAAACCGCTTTAGTACAAATATGTTTATTTAATTAAATGAACTGTCCCAGGACGCACCCACCCTCCATGATATTTCATCCCTCCAAGTATCAGAAGGAACTGAAAGTGATTACCATTCTTGGATTTGCGATTCTTTCGAGAATCGGGGGCTTGCTGGTTTTTAAATATTATAATGTTTCCACTTATAATGTAGGCGCCCCAGCCCGGAGGAAATGAACGGACATTTTGAAACATGTTGGCAATAGAAAACACCTACATCTTCATACTTAAACTTCTTCATTATATTTTGGGCATTGTTATCTTCATTATTTATAGACTGACTGCAGCTGGAAAGTTAACCTTTAAGCTCCATTTATATTTAAGTGGGAATATAAGTCTGTCTGATCATCTATAAGATCATGCTTTTAAGATCAGCTTTTAAGTATTTTATGCCAGATTGTTTTAATTTTGTTATCTCTGTAAACACAGAAGCAAAAAAATAGTTTTACATATTAGTTGCACAGTTGGATGTTTCTTTTTACAAATATTGCTTATTTTGTAGTTATTCAAATTTAGATTCCATAAAGTATAGACCAACAACTCTAAAATGGCTCAAGTTGAGTAAATATGATTTGGGATGAAATGGTGTTTTGCCTTATGTCCCTGAGACTGAACAGCTGTTCAGAATGTGACCAGTGATATTTAGTACTGTCTCTCTCTTTCTTTTGTAAATAAAGAGAGTGTTGCTGTTACCATTACACCTGAAATTTTCTACTGCATCTTCCATTGTGCAGATATCTCCACATGCTGCAGAAACCTACAATCACTGCAGACAAGAAGCGGAATCCGGACCATCCTTACAGAGTGCAAAAGTGTTACCGTTACATTTCTGCTTCATTTAAAAACTCTTTAGTTTGTGTATTCAAAAGCTTGACTTCTTTTAATTAAATATCAGATCCTGTCATATCATTGCAATGACCCGTTACAAGCCTTCTTGACATCAACTTGAATTCTGAATCACACACTGCACCTGCAGTCACAGCTTTGTGTTGTCGTTTGTGTCTAGATCTTCCCAATGATGAAGCCTTTTCTCATGCATTTATTGACTCCTACTTCCAAAAAATCAACTGACAAGGTGAGAAATAAAGCAGCTGTTAGACTCAAACCAAACCAAGTTACCATATTTCAAATATGCTGCCCAAAATGTAGAACGTACTCTTGTAAATATAACTCAGCTGTTAAATTGTGGCACCACACAATATCTGAATTGCTGCTGCCAAGCTCTTCTCTCTTGTTCTCTGTAACTTTCCAAAATTGACTTTTCGGTTAGAGAAAGCTTTTCCCTATTTTCAAAAGATTCCTCTGACTACTACTGAATAAACTCTAGTTCTGGTCTTTCGCAAGTATCCCATTATGTATGTTGATGGTGCATTATTGTTTCTGCTTGTGCTTCAGTTACAATTTTAGTCTGTGCACAAGTCTATCAGTGTGTTACAGCTATGTTAGTGCTTAGTGTTCCTGCATATCTTTAAAGGTTCTACACAAATTAATGATTCACTGTTAGACCTGGCATGGCTTTTATAAACATGTTTTATCAGTCAAGGTCATAGTAATCACCTGATAATAAAATACATTCAGAATAAGTAATTCCTAACAGGAATACCCTCAAAGTGAAATTGGAATAACCAGATTGGTGGACTCAGTTAATTTTAGAGGATTATATGAATGGAATTAAATTAACACCGTACTCTTCTCTTTACCCTACTTATAGTCAGGCTTTTTGGTGCGTGTTCCTTAGATGGAGATAGCGTTGTGTCAGATATGTGCAGGATGTCAAGTTGGACTATTTTTTCCACTGTATCAATGCAGACTGGCATTATACAATTGATGGAGCCTAGTACAAGGGAAAGTGTTACACATGGCTCTGAATAAGGAACATTTCAAGTGCCTTTACATTGCATGTTTTTTTTTTTGTGCATAACTGCAAAAGCCTCAATTTTTGATTTTACTCAAAACCAGCAAATGCTAAAAAGGTACAAACTAGACATTATCTGTCGTGGCAAGGTTAAAAACATTAAAATTCAACTTATCATTGCCTGGGGTACTCAATGGTCCATTTACTAGGTGAAAGACTTACGCTTCAAGCTCCTGTTTCATTTTGGCAAACTCTTCTCTGGTCATGGAGCCATCGCCCTCACCCAACTTCTGCAGTTTCTCCCGAGATGCCTCAAAATCAGGCCTGGGTGGTGCCGGTGGAATCTATGAGAAAAAGAAAGAAGAAAATATTAAAGTAAAAGTAAATCTTGCCATGTGATTATACATACCGAGTGCACTATAGTTTTGCACTATACAACTGCAGTGTAGAGATACTTTTTGCTGTCATTTGCCTATTACTGTAGATTGTTTTTCTATTTTTTGCCATGGTCCACAAGGCTGAAGACAAAATTTTGGTGAATTTGATCTACTAATACAACCTACAAAAGAACCTGATTATTCTATGATGGATTAAAATATGGCTGGCACAGTGGCCTAGTGTGTAGAATGGCTGCTCCACTGCCTTATATCGTATGTTTGCCTGAAATATTTTAGAACACAGATAGCATGAACTCTTCATGGATTTTCACCACAGTGCAGTGAGAAGTTAAAGTGACCAACTAATCTAGTAACATATGTGCAACTCTGGGAATTTGAAGGAAAAATGACAAAAGAGGAAAAAATTATGATATTTCACACTGACTGAACAAGAGCAGTTTTTAAAGGATTAATAAAACAAAAATGAATGCTATTTTTCTGAGATTTTTCAGGTAAGGAAGACAGTTTTGAGCTAATGTAGGTATTTCAGGTAAGGAAAACAAACTTTTTTGAGATAAGGTAGTTATACTCATTAATCACGGCAGCAGAGAGTGGTGATGTGTTGCTTGCTGATTAACACACGCAAGTAAAAATTTCACCATCCTATGTACATGTGACAATAATCTCCCCGTAAAATTAGGGAAACATTCAAGCATAGGTTTTGTCCTGCCATGAATCTAACAAGGAATAATGTGGTGCAGACAATGAGAACTAGTGAGAGAGTCTTTTGAAATTTCAGAAAATTGTGTGTGTGTGGAATAGCCTGTTAGATTTGTTATACATGGTCACAGTAGCTACAGAACATTGGCTCAATTCCCAACCCAGCACTGTCTAAACAAGATCTGCACGTTCATTCCAATGTTCAAGTTCACATTGGGCAAGTATAAACTAACCCAATATGAGAGATGGTACCACTTCCTGTGCATTTAATTTGGAAGCCCAAAATGGATGGAAGCTTGTGTCTGATCGCTTTTCAAATAGAATGAACTATCTGCCTTGTGGCTATTACAGGTGACATCCTTCCTGAAGAATAATATACATGATGAGTAGTGAGCCAGTGTTATGTTTATAGATCAAGCACAATGGACAATCTATAAGCCAAGTTAATGCAGTAAAGCTGTAAAATGTGGGGTGGAGTTTAAAGTTTACATGGGTGGGAAAAAGAAATACTGGCAAAAGTCTTATGGATCAATTTTTTTCTGACTCCAGAGCATTATTTATTAGAAACCAGCTGCTAGCAGTTCATTAAAATTGCCTTAAACTTTGTACTACTAAGTAGGAGGACTCCCAGGCCCACTTTAGCAAAGACAGCTTTGAATATCTAGCAACTTCAATCCTCAGCAGAAGTTTGCTTGCTCAAATCTACACAATTCCTGTAGGATAAGAGTGGGTAGTTGGATAGATAGCCTTTTAGTTCCAGAGATGCACCAACTTGGTTTCCAACTACACACCCAAGCCATGTCTACTCTTTTCAAGTTTTTGGTATCCAAATATCTGCCATCCATGTATGTTCTGACTTGTACAAGGACTTACAATGATGCCGGCGTAATCCTCATTCTCCAAGTATGTGTCATGGAGCCAAATGAATTCCTCATGCTGCCTAACCACTGAGAACTCTGTCTTCTTGAAGTGAGCAAGGTTTGTCTAAAAGATGAAAGAAAAATATGCTTGATGTTAATGTCAATCAACAGAACACAGGTAAGTTTCAAAAAATGCCAGAAACCCAGAACAAACATGCTCTGGTTTGTAGTGGAATCACAAACTATAACATTACATTCCTGTGAAATAACTATTAACATCCCCCAAGACAAATATTAAGAAGCTCCGACCCCCAAGACTCTAAATTGGAATAAATTTCATAATGAATGGAAGGATAAATTTTATTATGGAATGCTTTTAAAAATGGAAAAAAAATGCTAAAAGTTAGAAAACGATCGAGTAGTGCAATTGTATAATTCATCTCCATTTTCTGTCTGTCAGGAATTCTTCTCCAAGAAAATCCAATTGTCATTTGCTTTTTATCCATCCATCCATCCATCCATCCGTCCATCCATCCATGTACTGAGTTCACTTACTCCAGAATTAGGTTTATTAGGGTCATAGAAGAATTGGGTACAAGTTTGTAAATAACCTTAGATTGTGTGCCAGACCATCACAGGATTTATTCATGAACACAAGCATACTCATAGCCTAAGTGCCTACGCTATCAGAATTTTTGGAGTTACCATTTGTGGCATCACACCTTCCTACTTTGGAAAGACAAAATTTTACATAAAATATTCCATAGTCTGAAGAATTAGAAAAATGAAAATGCAAATCAGTGCTAGCATTTTCTATAAAACATATCACACAAATATCAAGATTAATTACATTTCAAATTATATCAGGCAGAGTAATGATTATGAAGCTGGAAATTGGAGGTGTGATGATGAATGTTGTTAGTGCATATGCACCACAAGTTGGGTGTGCAATGGGTGAGAGAAAAGATTTTTGGAGTGAGTTGGATGAAGTGATGAACAGTGTACCCAAGGGACAGAAAGTGGTGATTGAAGCGGATTTCAATTGGCATGTTGGTGAAGGGAACAGTGGAGACGAGGAGGTGATGGGTAGGTATGGTGTCAAGGAGAGGAATGAAGAAGGTCAGAGGATAGTGGATTTTGCCAAAAGGATGGACATGGCTGTGGTGAATAAGTATTTTAAGAAGAGGGAGGAACATAGGGTTACATACAAGAGTGGAGGAATATGCACACAGGTAGATTACATCCTTTGCAGAAGTGTTGATCTGAAGGAGACTGAAGACTGCAAAGTGGTGGCAGGGGAAAGTGTAGTTAAGCAGCATAGGATGGTGGTCTGTAGGATGACGGTGGAGATCAAGATGAGGAAGAGAGTGATGAAAGAGCCAAGGATCAAATGGTGGAAGTTGAAAAAGGAAGACTGCAAGGTTGACTTTAGGGAGGAGGTGAGACAGGCACTGGGTGGCAGTGAAGAGTTACCAGACAGCTGGGAAACTACAGCAGATGTAGTAAGGGTGACAGCAAGAAGGGTGCTTGGCGTGACATCTGGAAAGAGGAAGGAGGAAAAGGAAACCTGGTGGTGGAATGAGGAAACACAGGAGAATACAGAGGAAGAGGATGGGAAAGAAGAAGTGGGATAGTCAGAGAGATGCAGAAAGTAGACAAGAGTACAAGGAGATAAGGCGCAAGGTGAAGAGAGGTGGCAAAGGCTAAAGAAAAAGCATATGATGAGTTGTATAAGAGGTTGGACACAAAAGAGGGAGAAAAGGACCTGTACCGATTGGCTAGACAGAGGGACAAAGCTGGGAAAGATGTGGAGCAGGTTAGGGTGATAAAGAATAAAGATGGAAATGTACTCACAAGCAAGGAGAGTGTGTTCAGCTGATGGAAAGAGTACTTTGAGAGGCTGATGAATGAAGAGAACGAGAGAGAGAAGAGGATGGATGATGTGGAGATAGTGAATCAGAAAGTGCAACGGATTAGCAAGGAGGAAGTAAGGACAGCTATGAAGAGGATGAAAAATGGAAAGGTCGTTGGTCCAGATGACATACCTATGGAAGCATGGAGGTGTTTAGGAGAGATGGCAGTGGAGTTTTTAACCAGATTGTTTAATGGAATCTTGGAAAGTGAGAGGATGCCTGAGGAGTGGAGAAGAAGTGTACTGGTGCCGATATTTAAGAATAAGGGGGATGTGCAGGACTGCAGTAACTACAGGGGAATAAAACTGATGAGCCACAGCATGAAGTTATGGGCAAAAGTACCGGAAGCTATGTTAAGAAGTGAGGTGATGATTAGTGAGCAGCAGTACGGTTTCAAGCCAAGAAAGAGTACCACAGATGCAATGTTTGTTCTGAGGATGTTGATGGAGAAGTTTAGAGAAGGCCACAAAGAGTTGCATTGCGTCTTTGTGGACCTGGAGAAAGCATATGACAGGGTGCCTCGAGAGGAGCTGTGGTATTGTATGAGGAAGTCGGGAGTGGCAGAGAAGTACGTAAGAGTTGTACAGGATATGTACGAGGGAAATGTGACAGTGGTAAGGTCTGCGGTAAGAGTGACGGATGCATTCAAGTTGGAGGTGGGATTACATCAGGGATCGGCTCTGATCCCTTTCTTATTTGCAATGGTGATGGACAGGTTGACAGACGAGATTAGACAGGAGTCCCCGTGGACTATGATGTTTGCTGATGACATTATGATCTGTAGTAATTGTAGGGAGGAGGTTGAGGAGACCCTGGAGAGGTGGAGATATGCTCTAGAGAGGAGAGGAATGAAGGTCAGTAGGAACAAGACAGAATAAATGTGTGTAAATGAGAGGGAGGTCAGTGGAATGGTGAGGATACAGGGAATAGAGTTGGCGAAGGTGGAGGAGTTTAAATACTTGGGATCAACAGTACAGAGTAATGGGGATTGTGAAAGAGAGGTGAAAAAGAGAGTGCAGGCAGGGTGGAGAAGAGTGTCAGGAGTAATTTGTGACAGATGGGTATCAGCAAGAGTGAAAGGGAAGGTCTACGGGACGGTAGTGAGACCAGCTATGTTATATGGGTTGGAGATGGTGGCACTGACCAGAAAGCAGGAGACAGCATATTTAACTCTGTTACCTTCAGCTCTAAGATTTGCACTGGGTGTGACGAGGATGGATAGGATTAGAAATGAGTACATTAGAGGGTCAGCTCAAGTTGGACGGTTGGGAGACAAAGTCAGAGAGGCAAGATTGCATTGGTTTGGACATGTGCAGAGCTGCCCATGGATAGAGCTGCCAGGGAAGAGGAAAAGAGGAAGGCCTAAGCAAAGGTTTATGGATGTGGTGAGAGAGGACATGCAGGTGATGGGTGTAACAGAACAAGATGCAGAGGACAGAAAGATATGGAAGAAGATGATCAGCTCTGGCAAACCCTAACAGGAGCAGCCGAAAGTAGAAGAAGAAGAGTTATTATTATACTGCACCGTGGCAGCACTATTTAAATAAGAATGTATTCAGCAGGTCAGATTTTATTAAGAGAAAAAGGTTGAAACCAGCAAGATATTAACCTAATCAAAAAGCCTACGGTGTATAAACAAACTCATAATTTAAAGAACATAGCAGAAGAGCCAAAAACCTATATAGTTTTGCTGTCAAAACATAAAACAACTACCATAGTGAATTAACAAAAGAATTTATTCAAATCAAATAAAAAACACTAATGAGAATGCCAATTCTTTTTTTGTTGTATCCGCAAATCTGAACAACCAAGAAGTTTACAACAATGACCTTTATATGTTCCAACTGATAATGCGGTTGCTGCACACTTCCAGTTGACCTTACCTAGTATGAACATAGCAACTGTCAGGAAGGTCCCAAAATGGCATCACCCAAAAATAAACAACATGATGCTGTGGGAGAATGCAGTTCATTGTAAACATTGTTAAAAATGCATGGACACAAAAAATATGCTTAGATTAACTATTGGATTCAATGGGCTGCAAAACTTCCAAAATAATAATTAAAATATTTTAGAGACTAAGGAATAGGTGAAATTTTAAAAAACAAAAACAAAAGCTAGACCATAAATACATACATATTGTTTCAGAGATCACAAATAATGAAATAATCATTTAGTAAAAACCAGACCCATCTTTAAACTGGATTAACATCTTAGAATTTGATGCACAAGTACTTTAACTGTAATTTTTGTGCCAACTCTTATTTTCAATATCACAAATATATTTAAAAAATCTAATTAGATATACTAGTAATATAACTTTGACTACTGAATATGATGAAATATTCCCATTTTATTTCTATATAGCGGTCTCCTTAGGAGTAGATACTAATAACAAATGGAACATGCTGGCTTCTTCCAGCTCTTGAAGTACCTGGATAGTGAAATGGCAGTCAAACTTAACCTCTAGCTCCAGCTCTGCAATCAGGTCGATGGTACCCCACGCCAAGCTCTTGGCCAACATTCTACTTGTATTAAGAAGAAACAAAAAAAAGGAAATAGTGGATGGAACACAGATTAAGGAAGCATGATGGGCACCACTAATCTATACCACTGCTCTGAAGTGAAGTGGTACGTTACTTTGGCCCTAGACAAGGTCTGTGGGGGGAATATGTAGCAGTATCAGATGGTTAGTTATCATTAGTTTGTGCTCCTTATTATAATTATATAAATTTGTAATTATATAGTTCTGTCCTGATTTTGAAATACACACAGGCATGCTATGCCTTTAAGAAGAGGGACAGCTGAGAAAGTACTATTTTACATACATACATACACACACACACACACATAGTGCAATGTTGACTCACTTACTTGCCAACAAAAACAGTACTTACTCTTTAGGTAAAAAGCTGAAAGTTGGCAGGGTGGTACATCTAGGCCATTAGGTATCCATTAAGAAAGGACATTTCAATATATTAATATTTAGGTGTAGACCCCCTACAATAGAACAACTAAATACCCCAAAATCACAAAAATGCTTTGACTGACTTGATTGAAATTTGGTGAAGCTACAGAAAAAAAAAAAAAAAGACAATTAGCCGCCATTTTTTTTTCTTGATATTTGTCAATAATAAAGCTGCAGCAAGTGGAGTATTTTTAGGTACTATGTCTTGTTTTGCTTTAGCTTTGATCATGTGCAGAAATGGGGCATACAGTTCATGCAAACAGTGCCATTGAGCAAGCTGAGGCTATAATTGCTCAGGGAAAAAGGGCAGTTGCCCTGCACAGGAAAAGGAGACAGTGTGGGAAGCTGCGTGGGAAATGAGACGTGAAGTGAACAAAGAACAGCTAGTCCAAACTCAAAGAAGATCTGGTCAGCAAGTACATGCAGTATTGTTGAGATCTAAGGTCTCCCCCTAGGAGGTTAGACCCCTATGTGCCACTACTCTCCGGTTTGCAAAGCAGAAGCAGGGGACTGGCAGTATGGCATACCAGCCCACTGCAAGCTCTGGGTAAGACACAAGCCAGGTGCGGTGGCATATCTTGGGCAGTTTAAACGCTAAACTCTAAAGGGGTATCCCACAGAGAGAGCGTAGAGGAGGTGGACATTGTACATAGTTCAAGATGCTTTTTCTTATCACCTATTCTTATTTGTACAGTCCTTAAAAAATATCTGCAAATGATGGATACCCAAACTGAAGTGTTACCCATCAGTTTTTACTATTAATGAATTATCAAGGTTGTAAAGCCAACACATAAGGCTGACTGAAGAGTACAGCCCTGAAATTGTGCAAAGTCTTAAGCACTGGGGATGTGAAAAGAAATTCACACCTATGCTTATACTTAACTCCAGGATTTGTATTTCTCTGTGCTTGTCCATGCACATTTTTAAGACGTTTATAAAACATAAAATAATCTTTCAATGCTATATATGGAGAAAAATGTTTTGTTTTAAATGCTCTCAAAAGAAGATAACAAAAGCAAGTTTTCACTGAAAAATATCAAAAGTTGAACCCTCAGTTTTTTTTGTAACATTTAATTTGCCATGATCCCCATTTCCATGAAAGATGACATTAATCAGTGGAGGCTGGTTTGCGAACATACAGTGAATTGTGTGGGACACAGATCAAGTCCAACTCTCGAAGTTAAAACAAAGTAAAAAATTATGAATGGAACTTGTGTCATGCAGACACAAAATGGTACTACATTTTTGGGGTTTGGCTAAGAAAGCCTGCTTGGATATATAGAATGAGAAAATAAAGGATATTCTTAACAAATAAGCACTTCCTTCTCCAGGATGTCTGAAAAGCCCAGCACGCCTGCCTGCCTAGATCTCAACTTTTCCTGCTATAAAGACAGACTAAGAGGGAAAAAAAAGTGATTGATCCTTTGAGCAACAGGGATCACAACATAGTCAGGCAGGAAAATGTATCAGAAAATACATGGCAACATACTAAAACAAACACTTTTGATGTGTTTAAAGCAGCCTTCTTCAGTAAAAGAAAATACTTGAAAACAAAAGCCATCCATCCATTAATGAATCCACTTAATTCAGTTATTTGTCACAGGAACTGAAACTAACACAGGAACTAACCCTGCACAGTCCCTTGCAGGACGCACCCATGTGTACAAACACTCTTCCTGCTACAAGGCCAGTTTAAGGTCACCATGACTTTGAAATGAAAAAGAAAATATGAGTACCTATAAATAATGGATGATGACACTTTAAAGACATTCTGACTGAGGTTCAAAATAAAGGTATTTCAAAAATAAATCCATATATAATGAAAACAAAAAATAAATAATCTAAATGTATGCATATACAGTATATCTCAATAGATCATTCTACAGAAAAATTTAGAGTTCAAAAATTTTCCACAAGAAGCCATACCATACACCATAGATAGGAATCAGAAAAGCATCTAAAAGAAAGAAACTGCAAAATAATGGCAATAGAGGCTGAGACAAACAGCAAATATTTTTCCCAGTACCAGTTCAGAGTGATAGCTACCCTGATCCTGCATTTTTGGACATAGACTTTGTAGGGTACCTTACTGAATCGTGTAGGACCTGACAGAAAGTTAAGTAGTTGACAGCCCTTCCATATAACTTATCACAGTAGCATGGCAGAAAAGACCAGTTCTTCATTGCCCACAATTCACCCTTAGCATTGTCGTAGTTATTCATTTCTTAATTTTTTTAAAGTAATGCAATTACTCCGTTTTATGTACTTTGCACTTCGGTATACTCAATAAGTGCCACAACAATTCAAAAAATGAGATAGTAAGCACAATGGATCTCCTACAGTCTCATTTAAAGGCACTATTTTTAACATTTTTTACAAAATTAAACTTCAACTCAAACAATGAGTGAACATGAAAATGTAAATTTTACGTACACAATAAATTTCATTCAGGGAAGGAATTAGCCTTTGTCTGTAAAACTGAGTAAAAACCAAAAAACACATGGTCTGCTAGACCTGGGTTAGAAATCTTTGCATCAGACAATTTAAAATGAACAGGGGTAGTGGGGAAAATCCATAAAAATGTTGAGAAAATAGGTAAATTCACTAAGGAGGTAAAGCAGACCTCAAGGCAAAACTGCCAAGACTATAGGGCAGTACCTTTGACTGGTAAGAATGGTTCAACGATAAGAATGTGATCTGATTAGAGAGTATAATTAAGTCTTGAGCATTTACATTGAGAGATGAAGCTACTAATCAACATTAACTACAGTCTTCCTATAAAACACCGATCTCACGTTATCTACTGCCTGAATGCCCTAGTCTTTTATCATAAGGGTTAAATATTATTGTAAATTTTAAGGCTTTTTGTTCATGAATATTTGCAATTTGCAAGAGTGTTAGACAAGTTCACTCAAGTGTGACCTTTACAGGATGAGGTTGTTAACCACAGTTTCCTTCCTTTATGTATTATACTGTAAAACAGCAGCGGTGTAAAATGCTTTTCTTGCTCACTAGCACCACATACTGGATCAAATATGCAATAGACTCCAAATATACTATAATCGTTTTTCCAACCAAGAATCAATGAATAGACAGAACAGTGAAAAGCAACAAAAACTCCTGCTACCCAACTGTGACATACAGACTGTTTTCCTGTCTTATGGCTAGGGTGGCTTTTTCCTTTGCCTAGTCCTACAGCAGAGTTTTAAATAAAAACAAAAACCATTGTCCCATTAGTAGTAATCTGACACTTGCCATTAATCAAATTCCCTTATATAAAGTATAATGGCCACAGTTCACCTGAGTCCACCCCTTAATTAAAACATACTATATTCTTTATATAGGAGGAACTATGGCAAACTCTAATGCCTCACAGCTACTGGAGGCTGGATTTGAGAATACCAACCCCACCTAGAGCTGGGCACTTAATTAAGAATTAACAGAAACTGACATTCACTACCTCTGATTGGCATAATCTTGCCTATGTTGGTTATTTCTTTTTTTATATTCTGTAAGTACTTTTTTTAATTCTGCTAATACTTGTCCCAGTATGTGCTCATGTACTGTCTTCTTAAAAACATACTACCGCATGTGTTGTTACATGTGGGGTTCAATCTGCAACAGGGAAACAACATGAAGGAGAAGTCAAACACTGAGCAACTCTTACCAAAGAAAAATGCCATGTCCGTCTTTAGCACACATTTTGGTTTCAGTATAAATGACACCGAACAATAATAAGTTAAATGTAAACACTGTGGAAAAACAGTTTCAGCAAACAAAGGTAATACCAATTTGTTTCAACACTTTGAGCACAATCATGTTATGAAATCTGAACAATGTATGGCTCAAAAAAAAGAGAGACACTGACAAGCTCCCATCAACAAGTTCCTCCACAATGCAGCGGTCAATAACACAAGCATTTACAAATGACTAGACAATACAAAAAGGTTTCAAGAACATGGAAATAAATAACTGATGCCATTTCCTAGTACATCGTGAAGGATAGGACTTCCATAGCTGCAGCGGAGCACAGTGGGTTTAAACACCTCATTAAAACCCTTGATACACTGTGCCATTATGAAAATATTTTACCCAAACTATGTTGCACAACATGTACAAAATCTGTTCAGCATTTTAAAGCCACATCTGATCTCTGGACAAGTAGGACGACAGAGACCTACTTGAGCCTTACTTTGCACTACATTGACAATGAATGGAAAATGCATAACTGATGCCTTGAGACGGCATTTTTTCCAGTTGATCACATGTTAGAGATGATTGCACAGGGCCTGAGAAATATGCTTTCTGTGTAGGACCTCACGGAAAGGAACCTTGTGGCTATTACGACAGACAACGGCGCTAATATTGTCAAAGCTACAGAGCTCAATGGATGGACATAGCAGCAATATTCTGAACATAGGCTGAACCTGTGCTTGTTTTATGTGTGGTATAAATGATAATGTGTTTTTATATGCCTTACTTTTTTAAATTCTCCTTTACTTTTCTGTGCTGTTGTTGTTGTTGTTGTTGTCAAGCACTTTGCTACACGCCTTACCCTTTGTTGGCAATGACAGAGGTCAAACGTTTTCTGTAAGTCTTCACAAGGTTTTCACACACTGTTGCTGGTATTTTGGCCCATTCCTCCATGCAGATCTCCTCTAGAGCAGTGATGTTTTGGGGCTGTTGCTGGGCAACACGAACTTTCAACTCCCTCCAAAGATTCCCCTGGAGAAGCAGTGTCTGATTCAACAGGTCTTCAAAGTATCATAGATTACAACCACCACTTCTTGACACACAACAATGCGCTGCAGTATAATGAATAATAACAATACTTAAAAGCGTTCTCGAAGCTGGGAGGAACCGGGACACGAACCCCTGCTATCCTTACTGTGAGACACCAGAATTACCACTGCGCCTGCTTCCATTGCGCCATCTTTGTGGATTGTGAGTTGAATGTTGCTAAGCTATATGGAGCGATGCACTAATGATCTGTACTGCTTATGTATGAATATCTGAAGGCCTGCGAATTTTGTTTTTCTCTGCATTTCTGACAGGACTACAGGCTAAGCCACTCAGAGGTTGATTCTGGGCCGCATGTGGCCCATGAGCTGCCAACTGAATAGGTCGGCTATATATTATCAATATTGTCATTGGCTCAAATACAATGGTTTTATTTCTTCCAAGTGCCTTTAGAGTTCCTCTAGAACTTTACAATACAGTATAGTATACACAGGGACAGTGAATGCTTTCTCCTCTTCCTTCCTACTCCACTTCCTCTACACAAGTGTTGTCCTCTGTCTCACAATTCTGACTAGCTGAGGTGAGATTGAAGGCTCCTTCCAGTCTACAAAAAAGGTCTGGAGTAGGTACTTCCAGGTCAGGTCGAAGTTTGTACAAAGCAGGGACTGTTCATTCCTGTAGCTCACCCTTGTGGCACTCATGGTATGCAGCAGGGCTGTCCCACCAGACTACGATTCCCAGTGTGCCCCGCAGGCAGGCAAATGGGAGCAGTAGCATAGGGGCGCTATTCTCTAGCATGTCAGAGAAGTATATATTCTGAAAAGGCTAACTCCCATAATTTTGTCAAAGAATGTATCAAATATAACCTTTTTTCCTCACAAATATGGCTCTTTAAATTTTTATTTGAATATGGAATGTTGCAATATAGATTTAATAATGATGTAAATATTTACATCATTAGTATTTTTCATTGCATTTAGTTACAATAAAATGGTAATTTTTCTGTTTTGCTAAAATGGATATATAGTATTTTGCAATGAAACTGTTCATATATAGAACTAATACAACTGAAATTCCCAAACCCATTTCAAGTAACTCAATTTCCCACATATAGAATGACAGACCAGTTCACAATATAAAAAGCAACCTGAAGCAAGAAGTATAAAAAGTCACACATTGTACTACTATGTACACAAGTAATACTAACAACCTATTTCACAAGTGAATTATAATATTGACCTTTTCAAAGAAGAGGAATATAAGAAAGAGCCCCGAATTCACACCGCTGGTCCATTCAGGTTATGTGTGAAATTTGCACATTCTCCATGTGTGCGTTTTCCTTTAGCTACACCATTTTTCTCCCACCTCTAGATTCAACTGATTATTGACTCTTATTTAGCCCTGTATAAATGACTGTGGATGTTTAAATAAATGTTCCTTGTGATGGAACTCGTATCCAGCCCCAGACCTCCTTTCTGTCTTAAGTCTTGTTACCCTGAATTGGACCAATCAGGTTTGGAAAATAAATGAATGAATGAAAAACTGAAAAATGCACCTCTTGAAAAACCTAATTGCCCTCAATTTTATTTGTGTGTGTGTGCGCTTTTTTATTAAATTAACTTTTTAATTATTCAGAATTATGTGAATCAATTTTATAACATTTCCCATGAGACTTAGATCAAAACAAAGTACAATCTATATGGCTCTACACAAAAACACTTTGAGAACTAAAGTAATAAAAGTAGGTCTCAGCAAAAGAGATTGCCTTCACATCCTTGTGCATATGATGCTTACTTACCTTGGTGTGGACGGTGAACTTGACCTTATCCCTTTCACTGACTGCATCTGAGATCTCAACTTGAAGGGATGAGTCATTGTATAGATCTACTGTCACAGACCGTGTCTAGCAAACAGAAAAAAGAGGCGAGTGAATCATTTAGTTTATATGAAAAGAAGCACTTGAAATGCCCAGAATTTGACTTTGGAAAGACAACACTATAAGGTTCCATGCTAGCCCAGGTACAGTATCTCCTTCTGCGTGTATCCTCCATGTATTTCATTTTCCCCTCCAACATCCCAAAGACATGTGACTGAGGTTAATGGGTGACTACAAACAGACCTCTGTGGGTAAGTGTGTGTATAAGTGTAGCCTGTGAGTGTGTGTAAAAGTGTGGCCTGTGACAGGCTGGCACTCCATCCATCTGCTCCAGACCTAGTGACCCTATACTGTAAATGTGAACTACAAAATGGCTGGATGGACATCTGTGCTGTAAACACTATATTTCTGTATTTAGTGGATATGACAATGATGACACTGATGATGATGATGATGAAATGAATCATCTGTTATTCATCAAAACGTCAACCACTGCTGTTTAATTATGTGCACCTTTTATTAAATGTAGTTTTCAAACAATTATCAATAATATCAGATAAGAGTTTTTTTAGAAAACATGAAGACTTAAAAATGTGTCTGATGAAGACTCAACAGTCAAATGTTTCCAGTTTCTTTCATTTCTTCAATATTGCATCAACATTCATCTATTTTCTCATTTCAGAGATTCACAAGGATATCAATTTTCTCTAACGTCTTAAAAAAAAAAAAATCCAAATGTGGTCAGGTGATGAGAACTATAAACAGAAACAGCGGCTGTGTGATGACAGGAAAAATTGCTGAGATTACTTGAAGTATACAACAGATATACACACCCTGGCCTAGGTCGGTCATGCAGTAAGACGTTAATATTTAAGAGAGTGTAAAGCCCACCCCACCCTAATTCATTGTTGGTCATTCATATTAAATTGATTAAAAAATAGACAAGAGATAACCAGCTACCTTTTCATTGGCCATTCAACATGTGCAAAAGAGTCATGAATGGACAAAGCTGTTTATGCACACAATGCTGATTTACCACAAAAGAGCAAAGTCTAAGCATGTGGAATTGTGTCTTGTGATGTCAGGAAGAATTTAGAAAGACTTGCAGAGAACATTCGTGACAAACATAATAAGACAGGTGTAATTGTTTGCAGTATGGTCCACTAGAGAGGGCAGACATGTCACCTGGAATTGGAAATGACTAAAACCATGTACATATATAATATGCATCACCCTAATAACTATGTAAAAGCCTTTGGAACGGTGATCAGCAAGGAAGTTGTGAAATTAGATAACCAGTTTGATAATATGAGTTTTAAAATATGCTATACTGCTTTTTGCAAATTAGTCTCTTAATATTTCAGAACTACATGTCAGTTTTTTGTGTTCAAAACATGTCTGTACAAACAACACTAGTTTATACACCTGCTCATAGCAAACTCCTCTCCAAGATACTGTGCAGATGCTGAGCACCATTTACCAATGTGTACATTTATTTTTTGATAACTGCCATACTTCAGTCAAAGGCATGACGAGGTCATCTTGCAACCTAGTGGATTACAGTCCAATGCTTTACACAATAAGCCAAACAGTAATGCTAGTTCACTGCAGTAAATTCAATCATCAAATAATACAAGGCTTATAGGAGATGGATATATTCATGTATATAAAAACACAAAAAAATAAACTACACAAACATCTAAGATCCAGGCTGACTGGATATATGTTTCACATTTTATGGGTTATATTTTTCCTTTTTAATTTTTGTTCTAATAATTAAACACCATTGCAAATATTATTTATTTTTAAATAATTACACACTTAAGTTATGTGGCTGTTGAATAAGTGAAAACAGAAAAGAGGATGTCACTGTGTAGCTACTGCCTGAAGCCACCTGCAATGGCAGCTCAAAGCTTAGAGCTTTAGTTTGCTGAGGGGCTACTGTCACCCAGCAGTCCTGAAGGTGAATAGTGAAACCATAACCCTGGAAGTAACCATGGGATCATGTTTAAAGGCAGCCTGCCCCCTGCCAGTGGCTATCAATGCATTTTGAGCAGGGAGGTGAGGTTATGCAACGTTTTTCTGGTACATGTTTAGGATAAAGAGCCAGAGAGAGTGAGAGATAGAGAAAGACAGAGAGTGATTGGTGTGAAACTGGGAGGTGGAAACCTGGGGTATACATCTCACCTGACAGTCTAGGAAGTAAGACCTGTGAAGGAAAGTCCATTTTATTATTTCATGAATTACTTTATGGTCCTTCGAATCCATCCCTTGCATATGCTGGTTTAAAAATAAACCATTTTTGAATGGTGAAACTCTTTTGCATTACTCCAGATTAGGACTGCACAATATTTTAAAAAACTGGCATTGAAATATTTTTTTCTGCAATATGCCAAAAAAGATTTTTAAAATGCCACCTTTTGGTTGAACTGCATTTGAAGCAAAGTGATACACATTTAATACATTTATTTTGCTCTTTATTTAAGGAAAAATGTCATTTATCTTTTAAATACTTTTTTTTCTCAGAATAGCCTGACTGGAAATCCATGTAAAAGCACTGGAGTGAAAAGGTGAAACTTGGGTGCTCCAAATACTCCGAGACCATGTGAACACAACATTACAACAATGTGCTGAAGGCAGGAAAATGCTAAGGAACCAAATCTGTCTCAGTAATCAGCGATAGCATTATTTAAAAAGATGCAGAAATAGGCCCGAGGCTCGGAAAAAGCAAAATGTAGCACTAGTAAAATATTGGAGTTCATTATTTTTAGATAACCAAGCATTTTCTCACAACACATGCTCCACTCGCAACCCGTATTTAGAAAGAATAATAACTGTCTTTTCAATATCCCTTCAAGACACAGCCCACACAAAACAAAACCCCATCCTATCCCCCTCAACCCAGTATCTAAAATAACTTGTTTATCACTGCTCTTTTGGGCCTTCAGTTGCAGGACACATTCATACACAGCCACACACTCACCCTAACCAGGCCAATTTGAAGTGGTTTATCATTTTAACCTACAATAAACTTAAGTAAATGAAAAACAGTAAAATTTAGCACCTGCAAAGAAACAAGTGACTTCTTTTGTAAACACATGCAGACAGTGCCTAGAATGGGGTTTAAATCTAAAACACCAGTAAACCCCCGATTCTCAAAAGAATCGCAAATCCAAGAATGGCAATCACTTTCTGTTCCATCCGATCTTTGGAAGGATGACAAATCATGGAGGGTGGGTGCGTCCTGGGAAAGTTTTCATTTGATTAAATAAATATATTTGTACTAAAGCTGTTTCTTTTTGGAGCCATGACTCCTTTGGTTCTGGTGTTTCAGAAGCACGTTGTAGGCGCCTTCGTTTATTGTTTTTATCCATGCGGTCTTGTTTTTGTTTTTCTATGGCTGTGTCGTTAGCTAGAAGTCATTTGCTGACGGCGGCGGATTCACGTGCTGAAGTGACCATGGCGGCGGATCCGGGCTTGGAGATCCACATTACTAAACGAAGGTTGTATATGCGGTGGTGTGCGCGTTCGTGTTCGGGCGGCGGTTGTATTGTGCATGGCTTGCTTCTGGCCTCTGTGCATATATACAACTTGCCGTGCACACTTTACCTCAAGTTTAGTTTACAGGTTGTGTTGTGGGCGCCACCTACTGACTCTGGGAAGCCGCTGGGTTTGACTCTGTGGCGCTGAGGTGCTGTGTGTGTGAGCTTTCGGCACGGCTTGCTGAGGCGCCGTGCGCGTGCGCTTTCGGCACGGCTTGCTTCTGCCGTCTGGCATCTGTGCATATATAAAACCTTTGTTTAGTAATATAGATGAGACGGCTTGCAATTTGGGGAAAAGTGAATATGTACTGTGGCCTACTTGTTTATCACAGGCTGTGCTTCGAAAGACCTGAAGAGCAAGGTGAATACATTACTGCGAGAACTTTAACCCCGTTATGTGCGGCTTTGCAGATAGACCTTTGAAACTGCTGTTGAAATTTAGGAGTGTATTTCTTTAAGTGGCAGAACATTGTCTGAAGCAGGGAAACTGTGAATCTTTTTTTTTTTTTTTTTTTTTAAATAATGAGGTCTGGTAGTTAAGTGTTATTTTCTTTGTACAACCCTAAATACAAACGGCATATGTGCGCACTTGTGGCAATTTATGGCACTTTTTCCCAGATACTGGAACTGAGCTCGAAGACGACGCTTTCTTTACAAACGACAGAGCTGCAGCTTAATCTTTTGTATATTTCTGTATGTGAAATGTGTGATACTTTTTCTGTAATGCAAGTAATCTTGTCTTTTATAAAAATTATACAGTACTTGGATTTAGACCAGCTGATTTCCCATTAAAAAGTTCGGTGAACAGAATCAGCCTCAAAAATCTTGATCAGTGTATCTCTACTGATCAAGAATACTGTGAATAGTGCTTTGCTGTGCAAGCAGAGCCTACATGTCACCCTCTAGTTACAAATTCAGTGCATTCAGGAACCCTTAAATTTGAGTAAATTATGTTATATCACACAGACTTCTCTTGAAGGTTAGTCATGGAAAATGTTTTGCAAAAGTTTTCCTTTTGTATCAAGCAGTAGAAAAGTTGTAGCATGACATGTCTGGTTTAATTTCCTTTACCTGATACTGGATGTCCTGCGATGTGACTATTGCACAGGCGCACATCGCGATGATGATGCTAAACGATATATCGTGCAGCCCTACTCCAGACTGATGAAACACCCAAGGGCATTCTTCTTTAACCACAGTATATTACACACATTGATCAGCCTCAACATTAAAACCACTGACAGTTAAAGTGAGTAACATTGATTATCTCATGGGATATATTAGGCAGCAAGTGAATAATCAGTTCTTGAACAGTCAGTTAGTACCCACCAAAAGTGGTCCAAGAAAGAACAAGTGAAAAAATTACAATGTCATGGTCACTCAAGGCTTATTGAAGCGGACAGAAATGAAAGCTAGCCTGTCTGGTCCAACCACACAGAAAAACTACTGTACCACAAATTGCTGAAAACTGTAATGCTGACCATCAAAGAAAGGTGTCAAAACACACAGTGCACTACATGTTGTTGTGTATGGGGCTGTGTTGCCATACATGGATCAATGTGCCCATGCGGACTCCTGTCCACTGACGAAATCGCCTACAATGAATACATAAGCACCAAGAATGAACCATGGAGCAAAAGAAGAAGGTTGCCTGGTTGGATGAACCACATTTTCTTTCAGATCCTGTGGCTGGCCAGATGCGTGTGCGTAACTTGCCTGGGTAAATGATGGCAGCATGGTGGACAATGGGAATAAGACAAGCCAAGTGGAGGAAGTGTGATACTTTTGGCAAAGTTCTGCTAGGAAACCTTGGATCCTGGCATTCATGTCAATTGTACCACCAACTACTGTAAAGATTGTTGCAGAACACGTATACACCTTCATCGCAAAGGTATTCCCTGATGGCAGTAGCCTCTCTCAGCAGGATAATGCACCCTGTCGCACTATAAAAATTGTTCAGGAATAGTTTGGAGGAATACGACAAGGTATTCAGGAGTTAACTTGGTTTGCAAATTCTAAGGATCTCAATCTGATCGAGCATCTGTGGGATGTGCTGGAAAAGCATGTCTGGTCCATGGAGGCCCCAACTTGCAACTTACAAGACTTAAAAGATCTGCTGCTAACATCTTGGAGCCCGATACCTTCAGAGGTCAGAGGTCTTGTGGAGTCCATGCCTTGATGGGTCAGAGCTGTTTGGCAGTATGAGGGAGACCTACACAATATTAGGCAGGTAGTTTTAATGTTTTGACCGATCGGTGTACAGTACATGCACACAACCACACACATGCATATTCTAAGAGGATGAGAGATGAGAATATACAGTATGTAAAAAGTGCACTTCAAATACTGTACATGTCTAGCCCTCCTAAAAATTGCCCTGAGACCCATTATTATATCATTTAAGAAAATGGTAAGAATCACATTCCTAACTGGATTGTCCTGTCTTCATTGCACTAAAATTTTACTTTTGAGCCCTGGTAATCAGCGATGGTAGTGAACTTGTAGTGGCTGGAAACGCTGTGCCTCTAAAGACACAATTCACACGCACTGCAGTGAGGGAGGAGACGGGGTGATGAGGGAACAGGCAACAATTGTATATAGTTAAAACACATTCAATAAACATTCAGTAGTTTTTGCCTGCATTAAGAAAACATTGTCTGGCGTGTTTTCTTTCCTCACAGGGCACTACAGTGGTGACCCTGACGCTCTTGGACAATTTCAGATTTACGATAATCATGTCTGCCATCATGTCTGCCAACACAGTGTCGTTAAAGTTTTGGGAACAGCAAGATGCAGCATGATTCACCCAGGCAGAGGCACAGTTTGCATTGCGGGATATTACGGAAGATGACACGAGGTACTACTACGTTGTTGCAGCGCTCAGTGGCTCTACAGTGTCCAGGGTGGTGAGTCTGCTTGAAAATCCCCCAGACACGAACAAGTATGGAACTTTAAAGGCATACCTTTTAGAGACATACGGCCTCACTGAGTCAAAACGGGCACGGCGGCTTCTAACATTGTCAGGCCTCGGAGACACAAAACCCTCCGCGTTAATGGACCACACGTTAGCTTTACTAGGTAGCCATAAGCCCTGTTTTATATTTAGAGAGCGGTTTCTCCAACAGATCCTGGAACAAGTGTGCACTGCCCTGGCCAACGTGACCATCGTGGACTACTGCGAGTTAGCCAAGATTGTCGACAGCCTGCACTCTGCTTTGCAGAGCTATCTTCCACCTGCAACCCACATCAGTCCCATTAGCAAGCCCGTGTCTCGTACTGCTCATCCCCCAGCTGTCGCCATACAGATAACTGACCTGTGTTTTTACCATGCCAGATTCGGCAAGAACGCAAAGAAATGTCGCCCTCCTTGTAAGTTTAACCCACCCAGGTCGGTCAACACTATCTCATCAGAACCTGCAGACCATCTACTCTACATAACAGATGCCCAGTCTGGCCGGCATTTTCTATGTGATACTGGCGCACAAGTGACCGTGCTTCCTGCATCACCTACTGATATGGCTTCAGGGAGAAAAGGGCCCGTTTTGGGGGCCGCTAATGGCACTATGATTCTAACCTACAGAACGCAGGACACAACCATATCTTTCAGTGGAAGGCGTTTCACTTGGACACTTCCTGTGTGCGAGTAGGTTGCTAGTTGATATTAAAAACAGCTGCCTTGTAGATGCAAAGGACTTTGTCACCCTTCTCTGCACACTCGGTAGTATCACTACTTCCGCCCTGTATAATATGATAGCCACAACTTGTGACTTCGCCAGCCTTCTCAACAAATTCCCCCAGCTATCAAAACCCACAGAAACCCCCAGCAGAAACCAAGCATTGAGAGGAACACTACATTTCTACTTCTGGTCCATGCCCACGCCTATTGGCTGGCCCCTGACAAGCTAGCTATTGTGAAGGCTGAATTTGCCAACATGGAGTGGCCAGGGATTGTGCGCCGATCCAACAGCCAGTGGGCATTGCCCATCCATACGGTTCCCAAAGCAGGTGGAGGTCTCCGACCACGTGGGGATTACCGCTGTATTCCACACATATAAGATTTCTCAGCATGGCTCTCTGGGAAAATAATCTTTTCAAAGGTGGACCTGGGGCCTCATGTATAATGGCGTGCGTAGAACTCACACTATAACATGGCGTAAGCACAAAAGCGGGAATGTGCGTACGCACAGAAAAATCCAGATGCATAAATCTGTGCGTACGCAAACTTTCACGTTCTTCCGCTACATAAATTCCGGTCAGTGTGAAAAGTAATGCACGTGCGCGCGCCTGCTGTCCCGCCCCAACTCCTCCCAGAATTATGCCTCTTTGAATATGTAAATCAATATAAATAGCCCCTTACGTTTTGTGTTCTGTGAAAAGACAATGGGAAAAGCACGTAGGACAAATTGAAGAATTTCAGCAAATACCAAGTGGAGGCAAGGAAAAACGTATTATTTTTTTGGTTTAAACAGTGGTATAATCAACAAAAGGAAGTTGATCGAGTGACAGTGTCTCGGAGAAACTCGAAAGCTCAAGTTCACAAAGTCGCATAGTGCCCGAAATAAAAAAGAAGTTGTCAGATATCAAAGTAACCGTGAAAAGGCGAGTCGTAGCCCACCTTCTGAGTGTCATATGACAGCTTATTAGGGTACAGACAAAAAAAAATAGGCACACAGTGGGGAAAAAAGCATGAAATGTCAACTTTAATCTCATAGTTTATTTTGTCATTAAAGTAGAACATCATAAACTTCATCTTAAAATCATTTAAATTTACTAGTTTCTCAAATCCCATCGTAACTAAAGTAGCACGTTAAATGCTTTGTTTTGTATTTGATCTTCTATGTGCTCTGTGTGTGTGAATCACTATGTGCTTCTGGGCTTTCTCTTCCTCCGACAGGACACAGAATCCATTACATTCGTGATATTACAGCTCTCTGAATAATTAAAATACTGAGATACATACGTGATATCATTTTCATGATGATAGGGAGTTAAATCATGTTATTAAACATGGGAACACAGTGGCACAGTGATTGTTCATGTCTCACGCAAGATGCTTACTGCGCCATGCGTGACCTTCGATGAAAAACTTTATTGGAGCAGTACTGTCTCTTTCAAATGTACTAACCCCTAATTCCTGTCCTTACTTTTCTTTCTCCAAATACCCATTCGTCATACAATCAGCTCTGTAATAGACGTTAAGCCATCTGTAAGCTCAGAACGCCGATTCTTCAAAACTTTTAAGGAACATTGAAATATCTTCGTAATATGTGTTTAATTATTCTATCTATCTATCTTTTCTTCCAGTGTCGCGCCAGCACAAGAAAGAATACAGCGTGAGGCAGGAACAATCCGTGAACGGAGCACAAGCTCCTAGCTAGCGCTGCGGCACCGTGTTCCTGGCATGTTTAATTATTAACAAGATAGATTATTTAAATAAAGTTGAAGTTTTCTCTATATAATAAACATATTTTGCTGCATTTCATCTTAAAAATTATATCGTCATCATATGTAAATACGCGCTTTATAAAGTGGCTCAGGTTGTGCAATATTATAACTGTAGTGCAAGTTTACAGTGAGGTGAAAAAAAGGAGCACCTGATGGACTGATTGAATATGTTTATAGTTCTTGGGATGAAACTGTTTCTGAACCGCGAGGTCTGTACATTGATTCCCCACTCAGATACAGTGATATAAATACTCTGAGTGGTGCAGTGAGAGTAATATGGAAAAAGATGATCCACTGTGGCAACCCCTAACGGGAGCAGCTGAAAGAAGAAGAAGAAGAAGAAGGTGCAGTGAGAGTAACAACGCTAAAGCAGCTATTGTATTTAGAATAGTTTGACCATTCCATGGACCATTATATTGTTACTGGTTAATTACAATCAGATGCATTATACTAATAAACAATATACGGTTAATTTCAGTGTATTTATAAAGCCGCGTCAGGGATGTGGATCTGAAAAAGAAAGGGTAACCAAACAGAAACAGTAGCACTGCTTTGACGCTGGGTGCCGCCAGTCTGCAAAACCGAGTGGAGAACTTGCATACACCAGGGTATGAGGTACTGTGGAAAAGTGCGTGGCGTACATCGTGATTTGAGCATGGAAACGTTTGTACACAACATTTCTGTGCATACACAGCATTTATACATGAGGCCCCTGGTCTGCGGCTACCACCAAGTACCCCCGTGCACCCGGCGGAAATCCCCAAAACAGCAGTCATCACCCCCTTCGGATTATTTGAATTCCTACGAACATGATTTGGCCTTAAAAATGCTGTGCAAAGATTCCAGAGGTTGATGGACTCTGTCCTCAGTGATTTTGACTTCCTTTTTGTCTACCTAGATGACATCTTGGTTTCCAGCTCCTCCAAAGTGGGCCTGAGCCTGCATGGGTTGATAATCAATCCCGATAAGTGTCTATTTGGAGTGCCTGTTATAGATTTCTTGGGACACTGCATTTCAAAAGACGGTGTGATTCCTTTGCCTTCCAAAGTCTCTGCTGTAACCGATTTTCCAAAATTCCACACCGTAAGCGGCCTCTGGGTATTCTTGGGCATGGTCAGTTTCTACCACCACTTCATTCCTTGGGCAGCACTCATTATGCAACCTTTATATGAGGAACTACAAGGCCAGTCCACAAAGTCCCCAGTCACATGGTCCAAAGACCTGGATGAGGCAATTACGAATACCAAATGTGCTTTAGCTGACGCGGCCATGCTCGCACACCCACTACCTGAGACAGCGCATCTTTGACACTAAACACAGCCTCTCACATCCAGGACGAAAGGCATCCCAACGTTTGGTGGTGAGCAAATTTGTTTGGTGGGGCCTAAAAAAAGATGTTCGTAGCTGGGCAGCAGCTTGTGTTGAATGTGAAAAGGCTAAAATACATCGCCCTGTTAAAGCCCCACTGACACTTTTCCCGGGGCCTACTCGCCATTTTCACCATGTTCATGTGGACCTGGTAGGCCCCCTTCCTCCTTCTTACAGTATGATTTTACACACCTGCTCACTGTGGTTGCCAGGACCACCAGGTGGCCTGAAGCTGTCCCGCTGACATCCACAACTGCAGCAGAAGTAGCGAGAGCCTTTATCAACACTTGGGTTGCACGGTTCGGCATGCCATCCCACATCACATCCAACTGAGGTGCACAGTTCACTTCATAGCTCTGGGCTACAATGGCACAAGACCTTGGGACGACCCTGCACCATACCACTGCCTACCACCCCCAAGCTAATGGCCTTTGTGAGCAATTTCACCGGTCACTAAAGTCAGCCCTCAAGGCCTCCATTACCAACAACAGCTGGGTCGACTGTCTGCCGTGGGTGCTGTTGGGGTTACGTACAGCTCCAAAAGAGGATCTGCAAGTCTTGTCCGCTGAACTGGTTTTTGGCTAACTGGGGATTTTATCCCTCAGAGTTCTGACCCCTGGACTGCATCCCGACACCAATCTCTGCTCCCAGAAACAGCAGTCACTTTCTGGCCGGTACCTCCTGCTCAGCATGGCTCTCCTCACTCCTGGCTTCCATACCACCTGCAATCAGCAAAGTTCGTGTTTGTCTGGCATGAGGCACATCGCAGCCCACTGAAACCACCCTTTCCGAGTTCTGGAACGTGGAGACAAAAGGTTTGTGCTTGACATCAGTGGCAAACAGCAGATGGTCTTGGTGGATTGCCTCAAGCCTGAACACTTGGATTCCTCTGAGGTTTTTGAGTCTTTTTCTGGCACCTGCTTCTCCTAACACACCTGTACCTACCAGGCATTCAGATGTTAGTTCTCCAGGTCTGGTCACAACCCCGCCTAACCGCACTCCGACAGGGCGCATAGTGCGTGCCTCAACAAAGTTAACGTTGCCTGTGCATGTGAATTCTGGGGGGACCTGTGTAGCGGCTGGAAGCACTGCACCTCTAAAGACACAATTCACACGCACTGCAGTGTGAGAGGAGGCGGGGTGATGAGGAAATAGGCAACAGTTATATATAGTTAAAGCACGTTCAATAAACATTCGGTACTTTTTGCCTGCATTAAGAAAACGTCTGACGTGTTTTCTTTCCTTGCAGGGTGCTACAAACTGCAAACGCACAGCCTTGTGGTCACTTCATTAAGCCCTTGTCCTTACCACTGGAGTTGTGATGATGAAGGCTGATCTGCCTTTTTTTGTCTACTCTCTCTCACCCTCTAATTCACTTAATTTTTTTTTGTCGTTTCTTACACTCTCCCTTTAATTTCACATCTGTGATCCCCTTGCAACGGAGAGCCCCATCTTCTGCAGTGTTCCAATTACTGAGGCGTTTCATTTTGCTTGGATGCAGAAGCGGTCAAATCATATCATCGGAAAGGTGAACTGCTTGCTATTCTTAGTCAATCTGCAAGATGAAGCAAGCACATTGTTTTGTGGCTGCACAGTGAGTCATGTCACAGAGTTTTGGAGACACCGCAGACTGTGCATGTCTATTTTAAATACAAAATGTATACAGTACCTTCCATATTTATCATTAAAACCAATGCAGCCTAGAAATTGTCAACTGTCTGTGATACGGGATTTCTTTTTTTGTCCCCGTCACCACACTGCTGTCAGCAGGACACCACCACACAATAGCTACGTCCCTGGCTGGCTTCTTCATCTGGGCAGCATTAACCTATCAGACTGACTTGACCTACTTCCCTTGACAGCCTGGTACTCTCAATCTACAAGGCTCCCAGCCTCCTGCTATTTTTGTCCTGTCTGTCCGATTCCTCTGTGCTTTTCACAGAATGGCTGTTGCCTCGCCTCTCTACCAGTTTCAGAAATACCCTTGGTTTCAGTGCTTGAATGGAGTCATACTTTGGTCTTATAAGTAATCATGTATGTTAACTGTACAAAAAAAATGCAGTGCTCATTTCATCAAAAATATTTCTCCTATATTGGGCAGAGCAATTTAAATATGCAAAACAAAAAAAATGTAAAAGAAAAAACACAAAATCTGAATGCCTTTATACAGTTGTCCATTAAAACAGTGGGTTACTTCTGAAAATGTGATAAAGTCACCAATGATCTGACTGCATTAATAACCTTGTACACTGGGATGCTATCAATTGAAAAAAAAGTTATGATTGTAATTTACAATACAGCTAAAAAACAAAACTGAAATGCTTGAAAGTAACATGAAAATAATATACTAAATAAAACAGCATGGGTTTATGAGAGAAAAACCTTGCCAAAACAACCCTTTAGAATTTTTTGAACAGGCAACTGCAATAGTTGACAAAAGCAAAGCATACAACACAATTTACTTTAACTTTCAAAAAGCCATTATTGCAGTCCCACACAGAAGATTAATTCTGTAACCTATATAACTGGATCTCAAGTTGTTTCACCAGCAGGAGGCAAAAAGTCTAGATAGATAGATAGATAGATAGATAGATAGATAGATAGATAGATAGATAGCTCCATGTGAAGTGAAGTCATCAGCGGAGTCCCTCAAGGGTCTACCATGGAACCATTACTTTTCCTGATTTACATTAATGACAGATTGTAGTATACTGCATACACTTGTGAAATTCACTAATGGCACATAAATATGAGCAATAGTAGACACTGAGGAGACAGCAAAAACAATTCAGAAAGACTTGGACAAGCTTCACAACTGAGCAAACAGTTGGAAATTGCAGTTTAATATAGAAAAGTGCAAAGTGCTTAACATTGGCAAAGGTAACATCTGTTGTAAATGGAGGATGGAAGAGAGACACCATCATACAGGAAGCAACTTCAAAAAAGATTTAAGGGTTTATGTTCACACATTTTCATCATCTAAGCCAGGGGTAGTCAACGTCGGTCCTGGAGTGCCACAGTATGTGCAGGTTTTTGTTCCAACCCAGTTCCTTAACGAGAACTCAATTATTGCTGATGAAGCACATATTGCTTAAGTGACATTTTAATGCTTCATTTTAGTGGTCTTGCTTGTTAAGGTTCTCCAACCTTAATTGCTTATTTCAATCTTAAACTGCTGCATTCAGTGTTTTAATTGCTCCTTATTAGCAATAAGATGTAAAAGACAAAGCAGCCAGCAGTTCTCTAGCTAGCTTTTTTCCAATTACATCTGTGTGTGTTCATCATGCACGGTTTGATTTAATAAAACACTTAATAGAAAAATGTGACAGACTGAAAATGATCTGTTTTAGGCTT
Source organism: Erpetoichthys calabaricus (assembly GCF_900747795.2). Classification (NCBI taxonomy): domain Eukaryota; kingdom Metazoa; phylum Chordata; class Cladistia; order Polypteriformes; family Polypteridae; genus Erpetoichthys; species Erpetoichthys calabaricus. The sequence continues at coordinate 80,866,055 of NC_041394.2, forward strand.
CAAATCATTTGGATGATATCCTTGGAAAAGGAAAAAAATCTACGATATAAAAGCCTTACATTGCACAGACTAACAAGCCATAAAATTAAATAAGGTCTGAGATTGGCAATGATTGGTTTCTAATTAAGCAATTGGGTTGGAATGAAAACCTGTAGCCACTGCGGCTCACCAGGACCGACATTGCCTACCCCGTTTTACATCTTATTGCTAATAAGGAGCAATTAAAACACTGAATGCAGCAGTTTAAGATTGAAATAAGCAATTAAGGTTGGAGAACCTTAACAAGCGAGACCACTAAAATGAAGCATTAAAATGTCACTTAAGCAATATGTGCTTCATCAGCAATAATTGAGTTCTCGTTAAGGAACTGGGTTGGAACAAAAACCTGCACATACTGTGGCACTCCAGGACCGACGTTGCCTACCCCTGATCTAAGCAATGTGCAAAGGTGATTAAAAAGGCAAATAAAATCTTAGGTTACTGTATATCATAAAAATTGTTGAAAATAAATTGAGGGACGTTATGCTCTGACTAAAAAACACATTAGTGAGACCGCATCTGGAGTACTGTGTTCAATTATGGTCACCACGTTATAAGAAAAACATTGCAGCATCTGAAGCTTTGCAAAGGACAGCAACCAAGTGTATCCCATAATTTAAGGCATGTCTTACTCGGACAAATTTACTGAATTGAATCTATTTAGTCTTAAACAAATAGAGACTATGTGGGGACCAGGTTTTCAAAATTCTCAAATGCACTGATAATGTAGATCAAGCACAATTCTTTGAACAGTGAATCATGTACTTGAGGACACAGATGGAAATTAAGGGGAAATGCATTTAAGAATGAAGCCAGAAAGAACTTCTTTACACAAAGAGTTGTGAGAATTTGGAACAAACTTCCAAGACATGTAGTTGAAGCAAAAACCTTGATTACCTTTAAGAAGTATGTGGATGAGATATTGGAACAGCTTAGCTATTAGCCAAACAAACAAACTGAATGAACTCCCCTCGTTTGTCAAATGCCTTAAGTTCAATTTGAAAAGGTCTAGTAAGAAAAGATCACCCATTCATTATATAGACAGAACCCGCCCTGGAAGTCATTTGAGGAATAAAGCAGGAAACAAGCCTGGATTGGATGCCAGGTAATTTTAGGGCACAGTGACTCTGCCCAGAAAATGGCCAGGTTAGGATTTGAAACTATGACTCTGGAACTGTGAGGCAGCTGCACTAATCTGCCAAGGAAATGTCATCTTGAAATACTCGTCAATGTGCATCAAAATGAGTGGGCCAGATGATGGATGGATGTTTGGTCAATGTACACAAAGAAATGGTGTGTCCAAGTGCAAATACTATAGAACATGTGTGGAAAAAAAATAACCAGTTAGAAATACATCCCCAGGAAATCCTCAAGATAAGCAATACACAATTATGGCATTATTTTTTTTTTTAATTTTTACAAATAAAAATGTGTTGACTCTCTACCATGTGGTCAGACAGTACAGTTTCATGACATGGTAACATCAAACTCAGTCTGTTGCACTGCTAAATGGTGTGGTGCAGGTTGGGGCTAGCCAATTGCCATTAACAATCTGTGTTAATTGTATACTTTCAGGTGTCCAGTTCTAGCTTATTGAGGATACTATATCACAACATTTTTATTGTGGTCCATTCACACATCTATTTTCTGAAGTGTTTTATCCATTAAATACGTTAATGAAAATAATAGGTGCAAGGTAAGAGCAAGCCCTGTACAAGGATGCCACATCCACATTTACACGCACACTAGTCTAATTAAGATGTGTGAGGAAACAAATTTAAAATGTGTGCTGGGCCAGGAATGGAACCCATGTCCCTGGAGCTGTGAGGTAGATTGGCTACCCACTTTACCACACTGCTTTTCATATAAATAATACATTTCTCTATTATTCAGTCACATATAAAAATAGATACTGAATTGTAATGGAGCCTAATCCAGGGGTTTTTCCTACCCTTGAACTTAAAGTTGCTGCAAAAGTATCAGTCTTCTATGCCTCCAAATTTGAAAAAGCAGGTACAGTCCTTAGATGGACAGTTACATCAGTGGTGCATCGGGGTTCATGAAGCCACCCACATGATGCATACCACCACCCATCCCTAACCCCCCCACCAACACCACAATGGTGCACATGTGAAGATGCCTTTAAGGTGTAGTGGTTTCACTACATATTAGGTGACTGCCTGTAAATGAACTAATCCCTAACCCATAGTCCAACATAATCAGGATATTCAGCTGTGCATTGCCGAGGTCCTGTGCTTCAAATAGTGGCTGAGGTCAGTCAAGGGAAATCCTCAAAGAAGTGAGGTTATGGCTGGGAGAGGAATAAAGGTGGAGGAACAGTTGGAGGAACAGTTGGAGAAAGGCTGGTGCTAATAAACTGGGTTTGAGAAATGTATGATTAGGAGGTGGTGGTTGGTGGGGGTTTGCTTTAAACTCTTTATTTGGTGGCAGCTGTCTGGACAGACTAAAGTACAGTATATGAGAACAAGAAGATTAACTGAATTAGAAATTAAGTGTCATGCAACACCGCCTCTATTCACAGATCATTTAGAAGACCAGCCTCAGGAGGGCACAGTGAGAAACTCTAACATTAAAATGAAAATGCTTCCCTATGCCAAAGAAATTACATCTTATTAATCAAATTTATTAAACATCTGGGACTTGAGTTCACAGTTCCCTCAAGAAGGCTGACACAATGTCATCATTAACAGGGTCACACTGAGAGCCATGTCACTTCTATACTCTTCTTTCTTCTTTCCAAGATCCAGGCCAGTTGACTTTGAAACAATTTGTCTACCTAAATTGCTACAGAATGAAAAAGGTTGTAATTAAAGGAATTCCCCACTCAATAATCAGCAAAAAGATGTAATAGATGATAAAAGAGAAACCTTTTTGTCTTCCATCACTGGCACATCATACTTTAAAAAAAATACTGTACTTTTAATATAAAATGGCATATTTGTGAAGCAATCTAATGGTATCTAATCTAATCTAATATATAAGAAATGGTGTATGACATTCAAATATCATACAGATGTAGTATAACATGAGACTACGGTTTTACGTGTTCTAAATGTTAAATAAGATTATTCTAGCCTGGTATAATCTGAAGACTGAGTATTAACAGAGTTCAAGGTTCAAATCCCAGACTGAGGACTGTTTTGCATGTTCTCCCCAGTCTGTGTTTATTCTTCTCTAGGCGCCCTGGTAACCATCTTCTCTCCAGAGAGGTGTGTGTTCAGGTACAGTAATTGGCAACTTGAAACTGCCTGTATGACAGTGAGTGTTTGTGTAAGTGCAACAAGGGACTGACACTATTTGGGGTTAATTCCAGTCTTGCTGCCTGATGCTGCAGGGATAAGCTCCGGTATCCGTGACCTTGAAATGGACTACACAGAGTTAAACATAAATGACTGAAAGCCTGGACAGAATAATCTGCACTTGTAAAAGAATTCTGTGCCACAAAAAGCACTTTTTAAGGGTCACATAAAGCAACATAAAGCGAAGGGCAGGACACAATCTTGCAGAGGAGTACCAAAACTCGCATTTGTATAGACACACGTTCACTCATACAGAGTCAGTTTATTGTTGTTAATTAATCTAACATGCATAGCTTTGGGATACTGGAAGAAAATAGAACTAGGGCTGGGTCTGAACTTCAGAATTATATGGTAGCAATGCCAATCATTATGTCACCATACCACCCAAGTATGTTTATATATTCCTTAAATCTTATATTATGACTAGAGCCTTTGATTCAAATAACATTTCTAAGAGTGTCTAGTTAATAAACATTATTTCAATCAGTTGCCAGTTATCTCAAATATTCATACATTGCAGCAGCAACCTCCATTCTGAAAATATCAAACATCAACAGCTTCACCAACACAAGTCTTTTCCACTGGGATAAAATACATTAGCAACAAACCATTGCAACTCCCTGCCATTCACTGCAGGCTCTATCGAGCTGTTCAATTAACACCTTTTCTAATTAAGGTTGCGCTCTCTAATGGTGACAAACAGCACTGAGAATGTCTGCTACATACATTCACACCTACTCTCAAACATTAGCACAGCTAAGTGTTTGCCACATTAAAGTTTCTGGGTGCCAAACACATCAGCTAATAATTTACAGCCATTAGCACAGCTTGCCTCTCTCCTTTTTTTAATTTGTTTGGGATGCAAATATTTCTCATAATCAATAGCCCCTGCTTAAAAAAAAAAAAAAACCAACAGCACCATGTCCTGAAGGCAAAAGCATTTGTAAAGCCTTCTACGATGTGTGACCACATTAGACCCACATTCATTTTGCTTACTCTACATACTCTCAACCATACAGCTTGAACTTCAGAATCAGACTAGAGAGATGCCCAAATTCAATGTGGCATACTGGCTTTTCATTTAATAATAAAATGAACATGTTTGATTGTCTGTGACCTTCTCCATTTCTACTGATACTCCCACAAATATGGTATTTGACTTCCAAAAACCATCTGTGCCCTTAGCACATTTAATCAAGTTCAGAGTTTCTTGTTTGGTCATTATTATTATTCATCATCCACAGAGAAACATGTTATGCTACATAATGCAGCAAATCTGCCACACAACCAAGTAATCTGCCTTTTGAAGAAAAAGAAAAAAAACAGATGGCTCAATAAACAAGTTTCGAGCATACAATCCAGTCCAGTCTAGTGGCATTATTGTCATACCATCTACACAGTACTGCAGCATACATCACAGTGGCCCAAGATAACCCTCTCCAGGACCTCAGTGCAACATATACAAACAGGAAGAGTTCAAATGCCACTGGTTGGTTGTTTCTAGGCATTTCTTCAAGAGTCTGTACCTTGGGGGTCCCCAGACAGGTAGGTGTCAAGCAAATAAAGCCGCGAGCCTTTGGCATTCTCCTTTATGGTGCGGTCATGGCCTGATAGTACCACATGGTTTCTTCCATCCACATTCCGATTCAGCAAGTGAAACTTTCTTTGTAGTCTTTTCTTATTTGATCTGAAGAATGTGTCCAAACATCCTTGGTTGTTGGTCTTCTGCTGTCCGCACTAGATACGCCTGATGTTCCTGAGGCACCGATGGTCAATATCTTGTAAAGGATGCAGGTCATTTGCGTGCACTGACCACTCTTTGCACCCATACAATAGAGTGGGGCAAACTGTAGCATTGTTGACATGGCTCTCGATAAGTAGGGAGATGTCCTTTTGCCACCAAAGGTTACAAAGGTTTGCAAAGGTAGAACACGCCTTCGAAACTGGGGATGTCACTTTGCTTATCCTGCCATTGGCACAGATACAGCTTCTCAGGTGGGTGAACTTATCCTCTGGTTAAAAAGTTCACCATTGAGAAGAGTGGCTTGAATTGATTCTGTCAAACCCTAAAGCATGATGCTACATTTTGATCGAGTAAAGTGGAGTCTATAGCAGGGCATTGACAAATTCAAATTGTCTAAGACTGAATGGGCTACACTGAAGGAGTCAAAGGTACACACAATGTCATTAGAATATTCCAGATCAAAAACACTTCTGTTCTTGGGGGTATTAAATCCTTGCAACCATGGTGTTCTCCAATGTGTTTCATTAGAAAGAATTCATTAATTATATAATCCATCAGTCCATTTTCTAACCCTCTTATCTATTTCAGGGTGTCAAGAGACTTCTTCTGACTTGTTATTTTAGGTCATTATTATTATTATATGATCTATTCTTCCATTTTTTAACTTGTTTATTGATTTCATTGTTGTGGGGAGCGGCTATAAGGAGGTAATCAGCACTTGGAGTGTCAGCCTAGAAGTTTTGTATATAATTCAATACATCATTGCACTGTGTCAATTGGAGTCAAGAAAGGCAGATTTAAATCTATTATTATTCATCCATTTATTTAAGCCTATTTTAAGTGCATCAAGTGCTAGGTAGGAATCAAACCTTTACTGGATGCCAGTTCATCATATACAGTGGGACAGCTACACAACAGCCATCAATCAAATTGAAATAAGATGATGTGAACAATGTACTGTTCTTTACAACAGATTTTTAAAAAATATTTTGATATACTTTAATAATCCTTAGGGAGAATTGTCTTTTCACATGACCTTTGGTGGACAGCGCCCTGAAATAATGTACTACAGAATGCAATTTACTACAGAAAGGTACTATATAAAATGTGGATAATTTACATATAGTTATTAGTACAATTATTTTTTAATGCATTCCTATTATTTTTCTAACTTTAGCCACTTTGTTAAAGCTATAATTCATATGCATTACCTTTTCATGTGTATTACTATTTTTGCTGTGGCACTTTGGTTAACCACGCTGCCTCACGGAATTTGCATATTCTCCCAGTGTCCTCGCGTATTTCCCTCCCAAAAGAAAAAGACGCACTTGAAAAGTTAATACGTAACAATAATTTGGCCTTGTACAAAAAAGAATTATGGCTGGTTCCTGTCTAATTCTGTCAGAATAGACTTCAGCACCCTTGTGTCCCTGAACTGAATTTATGAGGTTCAGTAACTGACAAGAAGACTACAAGTCTTATAATTACTAACTTTTTCAGACTAATGCTACTAAAAAAATGGAGAGTTAATGGTAGGTGGTCACAAGCGGATTGCTCCATAAAAAAATAAGTCTTAAATGTTTATGCAGTCTGTGGCAGTAAACACCTTTGCAAAAATTAGTATCTCCTTTAGAGGGCTGCACTTCAGGTTTCTCCTTATCATGAATACACTGTCATTGGGGTAACTGTACAGACTCTTCTAGTCTACTTAACTTCCTACAGTCTTACATACCATTGAAGAAAATGAGCGCCAAACATGGCATTGATTAGCTTAGCTGTAAATCTACCCCCTTCCCTGTCCATAGGGATCACTACATCAGGACCACACAGACAAGAGGTCATATATTAACTGTACATAAATGAAGTCCCTGTGCAGTGGGAAGACCAGCAATAGAGGATGGCACTCACATAGACATGAAACATTCAATCAAGCTTCAGGGGAGAAGGTTAACTGCAGGAGCCAGAGGCAGTGACATCTGTCATCCTCCACCCCGCATCTTATTGTCCATCAAAGTAGACTTTCCCTGGACGTATTGTCTGGCAAAGAGTGCACTACACTGATGATGAGAAACTGACAAAAGTCAGGTAGAGAATCATCCTGTTGGGCCTCTAAACCATTACCAACAAAGGCAAAGCAGAATGAGATCCTCCCTGTTTCACATTAAATGGCACCCACTTGGTACGGTCTGTGGGCCCATCATAAGAACACTGCTTTACTTCATTATTTTGCTCCAAGATGGATACAGTGAAGCAGACAAAAATATACAAGGAGTTCTACAAATGTGGGCTGCCATTCCCAACAACATACTGACATGCATCTGTTGCACTCTGGCAGGCAATGGGTATGGCCCTATGGGGAAACTCCATATTCCACTTATTTCTCCTACCCCATGATCCGTGTGGAACAGCTGTAATACATTGTGGTCCAAACTGGATTTCTCAGTGTGTTAGGGATCAGAAATTGGATGAAGTAATAACTGACCTGTGGAAACTAAAGCAGGCACAAGGATCTGTCATGTGCAGCTTAACCCTACAGACCTTCATACATTACCTGAGTTCTCACACAGAAAAAGACATCACTACACATCTTCTGGGAAAGCTCCTAAATACAGGTTGTGCTGGATGACCTGGAACAAGAATTAAGAGACTGCATGTCCAGGAACGGCCATTTGTACCATGTTGTAATTTACAGACCTCACAACTACAAACTAGGTAGCCCAAGAGGCTTGGTGCTTCAGGCTGCATAATGGTTGCCCTTTGGCTTGCCAGGAACAGAGGTAATACAGGAGAAATTTTCAACACAGGATTGCTGCAGGCTCATATATAGCCTGCTCAGAAACTACTCCATCTTGGACAGCATGGAGAAAAACAAAGTCTGATTCAACTCTTCTTCTTCCGACTTTCCACCCAAAATATCAAGGCCACTAACTACCCACCCGAAACCGCCCTCCTGTTACATCACTAGATGCATCTGCAACGAAAGGGTGCATAATACAGTATATAGTCCTGACAATGCGCTGTAGGCTTGTACGGCTTAGCGTGCATAACGGTGCAAATTCCACTGCAATATTAGACAGAAGGTTACACTATCTAGTGCCTATTATTTATATATATATATATATATATATACACACACACACACATTATAGTATATACAAACAGTATATAAATAAAGTGAATGCATAAAAAAGCCCTTTATAGATAGTACAAATGATTTATTGTTGATAATAAAACAAGAGTAAAAAAAGAAAAAAACACAGTCCAAAAGTTTATGCATTCGTGTTTTAAGGTGGTGGTCCCTGAAAATTAAATACCACAAAAGGACTTATCAAAAGGTGTCCGTCTTTTTTTCAACTGCAACAAGTCTCCCTAAGCATTCATTAAAAGGCATTCAATAACCTCTTTCCGAAAGCAGGTGCAACGGAAAGAATGGGTTCAAAATTTAGGTCGAAAAAAAACCGTAGCCTCTTACCCTTCCATCCTCACCCACGAACAAGTCCTGACTGTCGTCCATTTTCGTCCTTCTTATAGTATTTAAGAAACTACTTGAAAATAAAAAATACGGTACCAAAAAAAAGAACAGGGTAAATGAATGAACCTGGAAAAAAAACAGACCCGGTCAGCTGATCACCAGCAACCCACTTCCAGGAGTCACCTGAGCCAGGGCTCACCGAACCCACCTACTTCGAGATACGATTGGCGTAAGAAACCATTCTTATTGATGCCATTGGTCAATAACAGAGTCCATCGAATTGGCCGCCGGCCCGTATCGTTTTTAAGGAGGAAGCCTACAAGTTGCTAGTTAAGGAAAGTTCTACATTAAGAGAACGTCCTTAAGGTTTTATTTATTGAGTGCACGTACCGTAAGCTAGCAGAATGCTCGCTAGGATAATCTTTGAGTATGCATAACAAAAGGTAGGAGGACTTGCACGTTAAGTAAAGTGTATGTAAACGTGCTGGGCTTGATTCACTTGTGCTACGCTTCTTAAAAAAAAAAAACCAAACAATTCACTAAAGGGTGGAAAATATCTCGCTTGTATATTTGGATTGAAAAGATACGGCTACCGCAGCGGTTTTACAGCACAGAGACGCAACGCGGAAGTAAATTATTTTTTTTCACGAAGGCTTAAGGGTTTTTTTCCATTTCTCGAGATAGCAGGATGTAATTATAATAAAAATAATAATAATAATGCATTACATTTGGCTCTTATTTACGAAATGGCCATGCCAATTGAAAGGGCTTTTCTGATTAACATGTTCGGCGCTGCCCAAACCTTGAACTCGTACTTTTACACACATTTCTGTACTCCGCTTTTCACCAGTGTGCCTGCGTGTCAAGCATACCAATGCTATCTATGTACGCCCAGACGACTCGGTCTTCTAAAAACCCCCGAGAAAAGCGAGGTATTGAAAATCCGTCGAAGTCATTCCCGCTTTCATGGTTGGAGAGGCTGCACTCAATTCCCTTTTTTTTTATTATCAATGATATGGTAATAAGTTCTGTATGAAGGGGTTTAAAAATAGATACAACCTGTAGATAGATAATATCTAAAAATAGTACAGCTGTGAAACCCACGCCATTTTAAACTTTACATAACAAAAGGCCTCAAAATTACACGATCTCGTCCGAAATTTGTTTTTACAGGTCATTACCTGATTAAAGTAAAGGAGATTCAGAAGGATAAAAGTGGACCAGATCTGAATAATCAAAAGATTAAATAAACCATTAGCCTTTCCAAGTAAGGCTTTTGAGTTATGAATATATATGCCTGCATTAAATATAGTTATAGCCGACGCTATTGTTTTTAACAGCAGTTAATTTAACATCTTCCAGCGTTCTTAATATAAGTGGAAAACAATATTCCTAAATATATTTTGGGGCTAGAGTTTCATAATGAAATCTAGAAAAAAATAGAGTGACGGGTTTTTTTTTTTTTTTTTTTTACAGATTTCAGGAAACTAGTAAAACTAAATATAAAGCCACCTACATAAAAATAATTTAGAAGGAAAATTTCAAAGAAAGCCACAAGAGTAAAGTACAAGCAAGGGAAATGTAATGAATTGTTGGGAACAAAATATTTTAACCTTTATCTGTGCCATGTATCCAGTAGACCAAGGATCCCCAAGCATGTCCTGGATTGCCACAGCTGTGATCTTCCAGGACTGAACTTGAAGACCCCTGCCATAGAGTCTGCTGAAAGCTGAAGACTGTTTTTCAGGTGTGGCCCCCATAATTTTTGGGACAAAGACACAATTTTCCTTGATTTACTCCTCTGCTGCACAGTGTAAAATTACAAATCAAACAATTCAGATGTGATTAATGTGCACATAGCAAACTTTCATTTAAGGGTATTTGCATACATTTTGGTCACACCATGTAGAAATGACAACACTTTTTATACACAGTCCTCTCATTTCAGTGCACCATTATGTTTGTGTATTAAAGCAGTCGTGTTTAGTAATTTGCTGCATATCCCCTGCAAGCAATGACTGCTTGAAGTCTGCGATTCACAGACATCACCAGGTACAGAGGATCTTCTCTGGTCATACTCTGCCAAGCCTCTAATGCAACCGTCTTCAGCTCCTGCTTGTTTTGGGGGCTTGTCCCCTTTCATTTTCTCTGCAGCATATTCAAGTTGTGCGCATTTGGATTTAAATCGGGTGGCTGGCTTGGCCATCCAAGAATTTTCTATTTTGTAGCTTTGAAAAACTCCCAAGTTCCCTTAGCAGTATATATGTTTGGGATTATTATCTTGTTGAAGGATGAAGCCCTTTCCAATGGGTTTGAGGTATGTATTTACTGAAACTAGAGCAGATGATTCAATGCACTTTGAAATTCATTGTGCAACTGTCATCAGCAGTTAAATCACCAATGAAGATACGAGTGTGCAATACCTGTAGTATCCATGCATACCCAAGCCATAACACTCCCACCACCATGTTAAACAGATGAGGTGGTATGCTTTAGATCTTGGACAGTTCCTTGTCATCTCCACAGTTTACTCTGATACAGGTTCATCTCTGTTTAGTTTGTTATCAAGACCTTTTTACAGAACTCTGCAGGCTCTCAAGTACTTAGTCACAAACTCATCTGGCCATTCTGTTATTGTGACAAACTGGTGGTTTGCATCTTGAAGTATAGCCTCTGCATTTCTGTTCATGAAGTTTTCTGCAGATATTAGTCTGCCCATATCTCTCTGCCAAAAAATTAAGAAGAGTTTTTCTTTCTTAACTAATTCTTGTGAATTTCCCCTTGGGGATTAATAAAGTATATCTATCTATCTATCTATCTATCTATCTATCTATCTATCTATCTATCTATCTATCTACAGTTAGGTCCATAAATATTTGGACAGAGACAGCTTTTTTCTAATTTTGGTTCTGTACATTACCACAATGAATTTTAAATGAAACAACTCGGATGCAGTTGAAGTGCAGACTTTCAGCTTTAATTCAGTGGGGTGAACAAAACGATTGCATAAAAATGTGAGGCAACTAAAGCATTTTTTTAAAACAATCCCTTCATTTCAGGGGCTCAAAAGTAATTGGACAAATTAAATAACTGGAAATGTTCATTTCTAATACTTGGTTGAAAACCCTTTGCTGGCAATGACAGCCTGAAGTGAAGTGTACAGAACAAAAATTAGAAAAAAGTTGTCTCTGTCCAAATATTTATGGACCTAACTGTATCCATCTATCTAATTCAATTAAAAATGTATAGATTCATTAAAGTGAAATTTATAACCAACTTAACTATGGAAAGAAAATGAAACATCATATAAAAGTTGATTAAAATATGTAGGATAATGGTTATAATTGGAGAAATCTGCAAATTGTAATACAGTAGTTATTTTTTTTGTAATCATTTAAGGAATCTAGGCATTTTAATTGAATTAAATTAATTATTTTATATGTACCCCACGATTTAATTTTTAGTCACATGTGACCAATATTTTTTAGCCCCCCCCAATGCAACACAGTCCTCGGCATGTTACAACAATCTTGACGTGGGTGGAAATGTAATTTGACAGAAATAACATTAGCAGCAGAATGGAATCAAATAATTTTTCCAGTTATAACCATTATCCTACATACTTTAATCAAGTTTTATATGATGTGTTTCTTGTTTGATAATATTTTTTTTCATTGCAGGGTGATGTGGTGATAAATTAGTGTTGCTGTCTCACAACTCTGGGAACACTATGTATAGAATTTGCACATTTTCTCAATGTGTACTATTTTTTGATTAATTGGCAAATCTGAAATGACTCTGTGTGGATGTGTACACTTTCATCATAAATCAGTATTATCAGTGTTCTTGCTTTATCCAGTGTGACTAAAATAATGATTATACTGTACCTCTGCATATTGTAATTGAAAAAATGGTCTTAGCAAATGGATGAATGACTGGTTTACGGTAAGACTGCTTGACTCAAAACATTTTCCTTGCAAGGTAGACTTACAGGATTATGAAGAAAATCCAGCTTCACTGTGGGATTTTTTTTTTTTTTTTTTAATGCCGTGGCTGTATTTGTTTCTCTCTTTGATAGGCACCTCTGACATTTTTCTAATTAGAAAATGAAACATGATAGAAGAGAGGATGCAATGTTTTAAAGGTTCTTATTTTATATAGTGTGGGGCCCGTGCAGATCTGAGTGCATTGATAATCCCCAAAATGATCTGCACCATCCATAACATTATGATAAGTGAGGAAACCAGTAGTAGGGCAGGATAATAGATGGAGGTTTGGAGTCTGTTGCGCACAAGTACAATATATATCTGGTGATAAACTTAACAAATTATTGAAACTTGAACTTCAGGGGCATTATTCTCACCAGTATTTTGGCACTCGTAACAAAATCAGGATACCTTTTCAATAAACTAAGTGAAATTAAAATATATATACACCAGTCAGCCACATCATTAAAACCATTAATGAATGAAGTAAATAAGATTGACTATCTCATTACAGTGGCACCTGTCAAGGGCTGAAATACATTAGACAGCAAGTGAACAGTTCGTTCTTGAAGGTGATGTGTTGTTAGCAGGAAAAATGGGCAAGCATAAGGATCTGAGTGACTTTGATAAGGACCAAATTGCGATGGCTCATTGAAGCGCGTGGGGAGTGAAGGCTAGCCCTTGTGATCCTAACCCACAGAAGAGGTACCATACCACATATTGCTGAAAAACTTAATGCTGGCCATGAGATAGACATATCAGAACACTACATGCATCACAATTAGGTGCATAGCTGCAGATTGGTCAGAGTACCCATGCTGACCCATTGACATCATTGAAAGTGCCTATAATGGGCACATGAGCATGTGTCTGATGAATCATGTTTTCTTTTAGATCATTTGGAAGTCTTGGTGTGTGTGTGCATCATTTGACTGTGTAATAGATGGCAGCAGGATACACTTTGGAAAGAAGGCAAGCTAGCAGAGGCAATGTGGTGCTCTGGGCAATATTCTGGTGGGAAACCTTGGGTTCTGGCATTCTTGTGAATGTTACTTTGACACATACCACCTACCTAAAGATTGTTGCAGACCATGTACACCCTCTCATGGCAACGCTATTCCTTGATGGCAGTGTACTCTTTCAGCAGGGTAATAGGCTTCGCCACACTGAAAAAATTGTTCAGTTATAGTTTGAGGAACGTGGCCAAGAATTCAAGGTGTTGACTTGGCCTTCAAATTCTCCCGACCCCAATCCATTAGAGCATCTGTAAAATGTGCTGGAAAAACAAGTCCAATCCATGGAGGCCCCACATCGCAACTTACAGGACTTAAAGCATCTGCTGCTAATGTCTTGGTGTCAGATGTTACAGGACACTTTCAGATGCCTAGTGGAGTCCATGAGTTAGACCTATTTTGGTGTCATGAAGGGGATCTACACAATATTAATTAGGTGGTTTTAATGTTTTGGCTGATTTGTGTATACAGTGATCCCTCGCTATATCGCGCTTCGCCTTTCGCGGCTTCACTCCATCGCGGATTTTATATGTAAGTATATTTAAATATATATCGCGGATTTTTTGCTGGTTCGCGGATTTCTGCGGACAATGGGTCTTTTAATTTCTGGTACATGCTTCCTCAGTTGGTTTGCCCAGTGGATTTCATACAAGGGACGCTATTGGCAGATGGCTGAGAAGCTAGATTGCTTACTTTTCTCTCTCTCTTGCGCTGACTATCTGTGATCCTGACGTATGGGGATTGAGCAGGGGGGCTGTTCGCACACCTAGACGATACGGACGCTCGTCTAAAAATGCTGAAAGATTATGTTGACGTTGCTATCTTTTGTGCAGCTGCTTCCTGAAACGACATGCTGCACAGGGCTTCGCATACTTAAAAGCTCGAAGGGCACGTATTGATTTTTGACTGAAAAACTCTCTCTCTCTCTCTCTCTCTCTCTCTCACGGAGGGGGTGTGAGCTACCGCCTTCAACAGCTTTGTGCCGTGGTGCTTCACATACTTAAACGCCAAACAGCCCTATTGATTTTCCTCTGCCTTTATGACAGTCTCTGCTCCTGACTCCTTTGAAGAGGAAGATATGTTTGCATTCTTTTAATTGTGAGACAGAGCTGTCATCTCTGTCTTGTCATGGACCACAGTTTAAACTTTTGAAAAAGAGACAAATGTTTGTTTGCAGTGTTTGAATAACGTTCCTGTCTCTCTACAACATCCTGTGTTTCTGCGCAAATCTGTTATCCAAGCATGACAATATAAAAATAACCATATAAACATATGGTTTCTACTTCGCGGATTTTCTTATTTCGCGGGTGGCTCTGGAACGCAACCCCCGCGATGGAGGAGGGATTACTGTATGTATGTATGTAACATTTTATTCCTCAGCTATTTGCGGAAATTCAAGCCTCTCTTCTTCTAAAATGAATTCCACTTCGCAAGACCTGGCCTACCCAAACTCTTTGAAGAAGATGTCTTCTTGTTAGACTCCCCTTCACAATGACTGAGCTTAAGGAGGCTTTGAACTGATAGATTATTTTCTATCTAAAGAAGGGGAAAGACACCTGTGTAGTTTTCTGTATTTACAAAGGTGCCAAACAGGACTGCTCCTTATTCCTCCTCACATTCTTGACTTATTTAATTCCAATAAATTAGCATTTGACTTTAAAACTGATTGGATCAAATCTGTTGTGTACCTCATGGTGCATTAGCTCCATGAATAAACCAGGTTCAGTTCTGGGAATCACACTGTCGAAAAGTCACAGCACCAACAAATTAATCACAACAACAACTCATTTGAATCATAACACAAGTAGTAAGTTTATAATTAGAAAAATGTCAGTAATTATCAAAAGGCTTGGCCAGACACATCAACGATTCATCCATTTTATATGCAGCTTTAGCACTCTTTATAGCAAACACATTGTAGTTCAAATTTACTGGCTTTGAAATGACCCTTACTTTTTTTTTTGAAAAACATACAAGTCATGTTTACTTATTGAGATTGATATGTGAGGGATGCACTCAGTCTCGTAATAATAAATACAAGACGGTAATGTTTCAGTCAATTCTGTAGTATCACAACAGGTGTCTTTTTTCAGTCTGTAGAATTAAGATTGACTGTTAGTACTTCCTCTATTCAGCTGTCCACTGCCTTTTGTTTTTTTGTTTTTCCACTGACTTACATGTTTTGAAGCCTCTGTATTTACAGTATGTGTAGATGAAGAACACCACATTATGATCTGATTGACTGGAAAGTGGTGGATGCACACCAGAATCTGTGAAGTGGCAATGGTGTAGTGTGTCCTTGTTTCTAGTAAAGACTTCTATGTGCTCTTTTTATCTGGGTAAAACCTGATATAGATGAACAAGGGAAAAATTCCAAAATACAAATAATAATACAAATATGTAACAACTAAAACTGCCCAAAAATAATAGTAACAAGCTTAATGTGTTCCTGACAAAATGTGACAGATGGCACAGTAGTCAATTCTGCTACCTCACAGCTCCAGAGGCCCAAATCTAAACAATGGCCAGGTGATTATCTGTGTTCACTTTGCACATTCTGTTTGTGTGTCTGTGGCTGTTTTGTCCCAGTTCTCCAGCTTTTCTCTGACATCTCAAAGATGTACATATTAGGATTACTAGCAACTCTGAATTGGTCCTGGCATCACAAAATGTGCCCTGTGATGGACTGGTATTGCTGTCCACAATGGGTTCCCACCTTGTGCTCAATGATGCCAGGATCAGCACTGGCTCCCTGCAACAAATTGCTGGGTAAGCATGTTTGGCTATCGATGGACACGTATTTTATCATGTGGTATATCTGGATTGTGGATGTATGAGAGGGTCAGGTGGCCTGGCTTTCCACAAGTAAAACATAGGTACAGTAAGTAGGTAGACTGTTATTATGCCAGAGGGACATTTGTGATAACCTCACTACATGGGTTACATGCCTATAATTACCAAATATGCACTGTTTGAAACCATGCTGTTTAGGATTTAAAAGAGTGAGAGATGATCAAATTCCAACCCTGACTTAATATTGTAGTTTGGTTGCCCCCTGTCATCGCTGTCTCTCTGTCCTTTGCTATATCGCCCTGAAATTCAATCATAATTCCCTAAACCTGCTCCCCTCATTTCTTTGGTACACATCAATCTTTCATAAAGACATTATTTGAATTGGTGGGCATTCCATGTCCTCAGTTTGACTCGTCAGGACATTAGCACCCCTGCAGCAGACATTTTAGGTGGATTGAGGCTCAATTCTAAAAGCTGAAGTCCAGGTTCTCTAAACACCCATCCATTACTTTTCTTCTTTTATCTCCAATTTAGTCCTTAAGACATGATGTTTTTAATTATCTGCTTTTCCCTCCTGCCCTCGTTAAAATTTTTCTTGCTCTTCACCTCCCCATTTGAAGCCTGGCACTGCTGTGTATATTTATTGCCTTGTGTAAAGCATTTGATATGATTGAATGGGAATACCTTTTCACTACATTAGAGAAATTTGGGTTTGGCCCGAACATTTGTGCATGGATCAAACTACTGTGTACCAATCCAGAAGCTTCAGTCTGTATTAACAACATTTGTTCAGACTACTTTAAATTAGAACGTTGTACCAGACAAGGATGCCCCTTGTCACCACTGCTATTTGCAATCGCCATTGAACCACTGGCGATTCACTGTCGAAATGCTGATCAGATAAATGGGATTATCAGAGAAGGACTGGAACAGAAAATTTCTCTATATGCAGATGATATGGTACTGTATATATCAGACCCACAAAATTATGTGCCTGCGGTCTTAACAGTACTTACAGAATTTCAAAAGATCTCTGGTCTCAGAATTAATTTGAATAAAAGTGTACTCTTTCCAGTGAAATTCTCAAGCACACAATATTAGATTGGACACCTTCCCTTTTATCATTGCAGATCAGTTTAAGTACCTAGGGGTAAACATCACAAGTAAACACAAAGCTTTTTATCAACAAAATTTTGCTGTCTGTATGGAAAAAATTAAGCAAGACTTGCATAGATGGTCAACCCTTCATCTCACTCTAGCTGGAAGAATTAACGTTGTTAAGATGAATATTCTTCCTAAGCTTCTTTTTGAATTTCAAAACATTCCAATGTACATCAATAAATCATTTTTTAAGCAATTAGATTCAACAATAACCTCATTTATTTGGAACTCAAAACATCCACGTATCAAAAGAGCGACCCTACAAAGACCTAAGGCAGAAGGTGGCACAGCCCTACCTTTCAGTTTTATTACTGGGCAGCAAACATACAAGCTATAAAAACCTGGACACAAATAGATGAACATACACAGGCCTGGTCCACGATAGAAGTAAAATCCTGCAGTACTTCTTTATATTCCCTGCTTTGCGCCCCAATAAATACAAGGTATTGGCAATATACTAATAACCCAATTGTGCTTCACTCACTCAGAATATGGAACCAATGTAGAAAGCATTTTAAGATGGAGAAGCTTTTATCTGTAGCACCCCTGCAAGAGAACCACCTCTTTCAACCCTCGCAAACATATGCAGTTTTTAATATCTGGAAAAGATTTGGGATAAAATAACTCGGAGATCTTTATATAGACAACATCTTTGCATCCTACGAACAATTACGTTCCAAATTTAACTTTCCAGCTACACATTTCTTTCACTATCTTCAAATTAGGAACTTTGTTAAACAGAACCTGCCCGATTTTCCTCATCTTGCACCCTCGTCCACGCTGGAAAAAATATTGCTGAATTTCAAGGACTTAGACATCATCTCTACAATATATAAAATTATTTTACAGTCCCTAACTTTCAAAGATCCAAGAGGACAATGGGAAAAAGATATCTTAATCAATGTATCAGAAAAGGAGTGGAAAACAGCAATGCAGAGACTTCACTCAAGCTCCATATGCACAAAGCATACAATTATTCAACACAAAATTATATATCGAGCACATCTGTCTCACCTAAAACTGTCCAAAATGTTTCCAGGGCAAGATCCAACCTGTAAACACTGCAATCAAGTCCCAGCCTCACTGGGTCACATGTTTTGGGCCTGCACCAAAGTAACATCATTTTGGACCAAAATTTTTAAGTGCCTTTCAGACAGCCTTGGTGTCACAATCCCTCCTAACCCATTAACAGCTGTGTTTGGTGTTCTTGCAGATGGGTTTAAGGTGGAGAAGGACAAACAAACCGTGATTGCATTCACTACACTTTTGGCACGCAGACTTATTTTGCTAAACTGGAAAAATCCTAACGCTCCTCTTTTAAGTCAGTGGGTAACCGATGTTTTATACTATTTGAAATTGGAAAAAATCAAATATACAGTTAGAGGTTCTGTACAGAATTTTTTTAAAACCTGGCAGGATATAATCAATAAAATTTTATTATAAGCTCTTAAAGCACCGAGGAAGCAATTATCTCCGCATCTCTTTTTCCTCTCCATTCATCTTTACTGGCCTATTAAACTCATCAATTTAGGTATGTCCTACAAGCCTTAAGTTTTACTCTGTTGGCCATGCTCTCTCTCTCTCAGGGGTGGGGGTCGACTTGTTTTTTTTTTTAATCATATTATTTGTAAAAATTGATTTGTATGAATGATTACAATAAAATTAATTAAAAAAAAGCTGTACAGTGACCCCTCACTCTCCACATCTCTCTCGATGGTGGCAACCCGCTTCGAGCTGCAGCCAGTGATGATCTTCATCCCATCCCACACTTCCTTCATGCTGTTATTCTGCAACTTCTGCTCCAGCTTTCTCCTGTACTGCTCCTTCGCCGCCCTGAGCTGGACTCGGAGTTCCTTCTGCACGCGCTTGAGCTCATGCTGATCATCACCTTTAAAAGCCGTTTTCTTCTGGTTCAAAAGGCCCTTGATGTCACTTGTAATCCATGGCTTGTCGTTAGCATAGAAGCATACAGTTCTTACTGGAACTACAATGTCCATACAGAAGTTGATGTAGTCAGTAGTGCAGTCAACAACCTCCTCAATGTTCTCACTATAAGGTCCCTGCAGGATATCCCAGTCTCTCAGAGCCTGCTCTGCCTCAGTAATATGCACCTGTAATACATCCACAGACCTGTCACTCAAATCACATATTAGGTCGGGCCTAGAAATTTGTTGTGGGCACTAGTCAGTATGAATTTTCAGTATACTGTAGAAGCAAATTAATGAAGGCCTTGGTTATAAGGACTATTATAATAAGATATAGAAGTCATGTCAAAAGAATTTAAATTACAAGTGAACTTAAGTAATGCTGATGCACTAGCCAATCAAGCACTAGACTGAAGGGATGGTTCTCAAGAAAATGCAACCATCCAGATAAAACATTAAATGCTTTGAACATCACTGCGGATGCTGCAGGCATAATATATGACCATATTAATCAAATATTTTATTAACCAAATGCTACTGTCTGCATTAATAACAGATTCAATAACAAGGCAATCAAGATGTCTATGTACAGTGCAGTATAAACAATATATACACTGTGGTGGGTATGGGAAATGCACGTCTGAAGCAAAGCAATGAGAAACGGATGAAAAATAATTAAAAATCAGATCTAATCCTTTATGGAGCTACCCCAGTAGAGTTCTATAAAGCATCTTCTGCTACATCATCAGATTGAGAGACAGAGTCCTTTCCAATCTGGTGTGTATTTAAAGTAGTGGGGATCGGATCTCAACCATTTTCTAACATCTATTATGTAATTTCTTGAAAATGATGTAGCCTGCTTTACAGTTATCAACGATCTACATTAATAGCTTTGGATGTATGCAGAAACTCCAGCCTAAGGTATCTTTGAGTTACAATCAGCATTGATTGACCAATCTGGAAATGAAACTTAATCATACTTGCTAGAAAGGAGGCTATCAATTGAAAAGTATGTATTTTTTTGTGAGTTAACAGGGTAATGTTTGGGGTTTTTTGTAACTTCTAAAAATCACACGTTTCCCCTATTAAAATAGATCAGACTAGCAATCTGATTGGGCGGGCAAGGCTCCAGGAGACCCATCTACAATGACTGGTCAGATACTGTATATTCTGATATCAAAAGATTATTTCACCTTGGATAAAGGTGTAAGCTATATATACAAAAAAATGCTCCGGTTTCCTCCCACAGTCCAAAGACATGCAGGTTAGGTGCATCGGTGATCCTTAAATTGGCCCTAGTGTGTGCTTGATGTGTGGGTGTGCCCTGCGGTGGGCTGGCACCCTGCCCTGGGTTTGTTCCTGCCTTGCGCCCTGTGTTGGCTGGGATTGGCTCCAGCAGACCCCCGTGACCTTGTGTTAGGATATAGCGGGTTGGACAATGACTGACTGACTGATTTTGCAAAGTGGTCCGATAAAGTACAGTAATGGGAAATGAAGTAAAATTTTTGGATTAATCTGTTCAACAGTTCAGGATATTCAAAGGTTGGCCATTTTAAATGAAGACATTATAGCTAACGATTCGAACTTGCCTGAGTGTAGCACTAGTAAACATCAAGGACATAGCGGAACAATCAATTTGTGTGGGAATTCCTTACAAGTGAAATTCAGCCCATTTTACGATTTAGGCGTCATACATTACGTTGACCACAAGGGAGCGCAGTTGTACCAAAGATGCAAATGCGACTAAACGAGCGTTGTTTCTTTAGCACGGAAGCGAAAGAGAGTAAACCCATAAATATTCATACTGTTAGAAGAAGAAGAAAAAGCGAGACACAATTTTTATGAATATTAATTTTTATAAGTTTGTTTTTGAAGTGGCTGTATTGAGTTTCATTGTAGATAACAGGAATTTTTTAAAGAGAGAGAAAGAGAGGCATAAATTAATGGAGGTGCGTTTATGATTAGGCTTGGACATTGCTGATAACTTCTACGTATTAGATACACATAGCATACAAGAAAAGAATGCAGAAGTAGTCTATTACTGAGTGTGATTTATGACCAAGTGAAAAAAACGAACATCTATTTGTGGATTGGTTACTTGATTAAATTTAATTTGGTAAAAAACTGTTTAAGTGCTTTAATGGGTGGGTGTCATGCTCTAATAGACATTTAGACTATTTATGAGGTTTTCAATTTTATCATCTATTATTGTACTGTATTATCAATAGCGTTTGCCAAAAATCCAAGATAAACACAACTCAGTTAACATTTACCACTCTGTGTTGTTTTCGCAGATACCATGAGCTACCCTCCAACCTTCCCAGAAAGCACACAAATCTTCCACACTGCATTTATTCTCTTAGTTCTATTATATAGACAAATATGCTTATATTTTGTACACTGAACTTGAACCGGAAAAACACATTCAAAGTGAAATTATTGAAGAAAAATTAAGAACTAACAAACAAATACGAATAGAGCTGCTCTTTTAAGTATTGTCGAAAGCTGCACAAAGCTGATTTTTTTATCAGACTAGTGGAACATAAGTACCTCCGGTCCTCAAATAAAAGGAAATGCAGAACAATCGAATTGACATGATGGCTTAAAATAAATAGGGATCAGGGTATGTCTTCTTTGGAGAAAATTACAAAATTTGTTTGTGGTGGCATTTTCCATTATTTGTAGTGAACATGGCAGCAATAGCACTTGATGCTGGAACATTATAACGTCGCCAGGCTTATGTATAGCCGGGTTGAAAGTATATTTTACTTCTTGAACCTGTACGACCTCTGCCTGTGTATTTTGTTTGTCTTCTTGAACTTGTGTCATTTTTTAAAGGCTTGGGCTTAAGGAATGTTAGCGTCAGTGAAACCTTGTAGTTCTCGAAGCAAATGAAGAAAGATGTTTCAGGCTACCAAAGTGTTTCCTTAAATGTTACACCAGAGTAGGTATGTCCATGATAAGTTACTGAACCTGACAGACGTCTGTGTGTGTGTGTTTTTTTTTGGCCTTGTGTGCACACGTATGTACCATGATCTGGCGGTTTTGAATAGAGGCTCCAATGGATGTAAAAATAAGAAGCTGTTGTCAATACTGAAACTGATCTCTCGTTTTGGTTTGTGTGACCCTTAGCATTTGAAATACACCGAGTGGCCCCAACATTAGTACCACTGAGAATAAATTGAGTACTGTTGATTTTTTTTTTGTTACAATAGAACCAGTAATGGGTTGGGATATGTTTGGTTGCAAGTGAATATTCAATTCTTGATGGTGATATGTTGGAATGAGGAAAATGGTGAAGTGTAAGGCGCTGAGTGACTTTGACAAGGGCCAAATTGTGATGGCTAGATTACTGAGTCAGAGCATCTCCAAAGTGGCAGGTCTTGTAGGATGTTTCCAGTATGCAGAGGTTAGTAACCATCAAAAGTGGTCCAAGGAAAGACAGATGGTCATGGGAGCCCAAGGCTCACTGTTGCACATGGGGAGTAAAGACTATCCAGATCGGTGCAGTCTCACAAAAGAGGTACTGTAGCAATATTTATGAAAAAACGTAATGCAGGTCACAAGAGAAATGTGTCAGAACACACAGTGCATCGCAGCTTGCTGTGTATGGGTCTGCATAGATACAGACCTGTCAGAGTGCCCATGCTGAACCCTGCCCACTGCTGAAAGCACCTACAATGGCCATGTGAGTGTCAAAACTAGACCATGAAACAGTGGAGGAAGGTGGCCTGCTCTGATTAATTATGTTTTCCTTTAGATCCTATGGGCAGCTGGGTGCATGTATGTTGTTTTCCTGGGGAAGAGGTAGCAGCAGGATGCACTATTGGAAGAGGGCAAGTCGTTGGAGGCAGTGTGATACTCTGGGCAAGGCAATGTCCTGGTGGGAAACATTGGGTCCTGGCATTCACATGGATCTTACATTGACATATATCACCTACCTTAACATTGTTGCAGATCAAGTACATCCATTCATGGCAACTCTATTTCCCTGGGGCCTCCCAGGGGCCTCTTTCAGCAGGATAATGCATCCCACCACACTGCAAAAATTGTTCAGGTATGGTTTTAGGAACATGACAGAGAGCTTCAAGGTGTTGACTTGGCTTCCAGATTTCCCAGATCTCAATCTGATAGAGCATCTGTTGGAAGTGTTGTAAAAAACAAATGAGATCCATGGATGCCCCATCTTACAACTTACGGGACTTAAGGGATCTATTGCTAATGTCTTGGAGCTACATGCCCAAGACACCTTCAGAAGTCTTGTGGAGTCCATGCCTCTAACTGTCAAAGCTGTTTTGGTGGCACTAGGGGGACCTACACAATATAGGTAGGTGGTTTTAATGTTGTGGTTGATCTGTGTATATAGATGGATTGCACACACTCTACGTTTCACTGCTGCTTCACTGATGTCAAACTCTTCCATTTTATGACCATGTAAGTGACACACAGTATTTGGGCATAAGTAATGAAAATTGAACTCACTTTTTTCAGAACCTGTCCAATTTACTGGTTCTTTTGAATTAACTGTACTTTTAAAATAAACAAACCTTTTCAGAATGATTGTGATACTCATAGACTTTTTATACAGTACAACATTACCAGAGCCCCTAATGTCTAGATCACTCATATCAACATCAAGCACATTTTACTTGTGGCCAGAATAATGATTGGAAGACAGCAAGGGAGCTTTGTCATCTTTCTGATAATTTCACTCTTTTTGTTTGATGCAGTGTATAGCACTTATTCCTCCATAAACTTACATATTTGGTCCCCCAATTGGAGGTTCACCAGGACAACCGTAGGTTTGCCTGACATCATTGGTTGGTCACGCAGCTGCAGGTTACCTATTTCAACCACTTAGTACTTTCTGGAGTCACTATTCACTTTTGAAAAAGTTTTGTCCCTATAGACTTTTATAGGTGTGCACCCAATTGGATGGGTAACAGGTCACCCTTGAATTTGCCCAATCTCTTTGGTTCATCACCCAGCTTGGATATTTGACTCTGGGTTTGTTCACATGTGATTTGACCTAGTAATGTAATGGTGAATTTCTTTGAAAATTCTACATTATTATAAAACATCTGTTCATAAACGTTCTCCATTGTGTATTGTGTCATTTGTATATGAATCCTGCTGTAGTTTGATGGGATATCAGCATGAATTTAGAAGTTGAAAGATACATTAAAACATTTTTAGTTTTGCACACCAGGCAGGTTCAGGTTTAGGAAGACTTAGGGCTGCATTCCATGCCACAATAACTGTGGCTTGACTTTTTCACCTCTACCAGACATTATCTTTCCATACTCCTTTATTGCCGTTTGTACCCTCTCAATTACTGACCTGGACTCTGGAGCTGTAAGACACCAGTCCTGCATTTGAATCATGTACCCAGTCACTGTCTATGTAGGGTCTAAGCATTCTTCCCAAGTGTGTGTGTGTTTTTAATTTTTTGCCCATGGGTATTCTTTTTTATTTACCTGCACTCCACAGATATATATTAAGTCATCTAGAATAGTCCAAATTGAACTCAGTGTGGTCAAATGTATACCCATCTCTAAGGCTGCCTTCTGTCTTGTGTATGATGCTGCTTGGATAGGACCTGGCCTCTGTAACTTTGAATAGGATAGAATGGACAAATGGACACACGAATGGACACATGGATTTACCAAGAATATAATTGCAGACGATTTCCCACATGCTAATTGTTATGCTTTTGGAATCCACCAGCAAATAATGCAACTGTCAATTGGTGTCTCCCACACTAGCAGAAAGCGTTTGTGCTTATTTACAAGAACAGAAGAGAAAGGTGAGTACCCAAGACACAAAGGAAGGTGGCCTTCACTTGCAGTGACCTGTAAAATTTTACCTTTAAGCAATAAATGTTCCAAATGTGTACATTCACTTACAGGCTGCAATGAGGATGGGCTATAGGATATGTTCCATATTGAAAAGCTTTCATGCAACATACTAACTGATGCATTCAGGTAAAACATCACAAGCAACTTTCTCAGATGAAGCAGCCAGTTATTTTTTACTTAGAATAATTTGACATTCATTTCAATGATTGAGAGCTTACATACAATGAAAGTAAAATCAGATCTGCTGTTATTTGGTGTGGTGCCATTTACTACAGCTGCCTTCAAGCATTTTTACAAATAAAATGCATGCAAAATTTCACAAGCTTAAATAAGAGATATGCAAATGAAGCACACAAATCAAATAACCTAACATTCATTTTAGTCACTTAAAGCTGTAACACAAAAACATAGGGGGGGAAAAAGAAGAACAAAAAACTTTGGGGTCTCCCTACTTTATTGACACTCCCTCACTTGAAACATAAAGATATATTTGTGTTATCTGAACAGTTGCCTGTTAGCTTTGGTTTATTCTACATTACTCACTTCTTAGTGTATGCCTCTAAGGGCTGTTTTTTTTTTTGCATCCTCCAATTTTTTTTTATTATTTAGATAAGTTTCAGCACCCAAGACACCACCTGGTCGCATTTCCAGCAGCTCCTTAATACTTGCCTGAATCTTTCATGTGTAAATATTGCTGTCAGTAAGCTCTAACAGTGGCCAACAGTGGAGTAGAAGCTTTGTAGCCAAGGGATAAAACAAATTAGAATAAATAGAGGATGGTTAAGGATAAATGTTGCACAAACATTACAAAGTATTTCTTATTATTAAGTATTTTTTTTATTTTTCTCACTTAGAGGATCTGTTCAAAACTTTTTTAAAAATATGGCAGGATCTAATTAGCAACATTTTAGAAAAATTGGTTGTTGGCTCTCCTCTCTTTCTCTTAGGTGGGGGTTGAATTTTGATTTGTTAAGTGTGACTTGATTTTATGGAATGCTATCTGCTTCTAATTAAAATCAATAAAAAAATTTTAAAAAGTATTCTTTGAAAGATAGATAGATAGATAGATAGATAGATAGATAGATAGATAGATAGATAGATAGATAGATAGATAGATAGATAGATAGATACTTTATTAATCCCCAAGGGGAAATTCACATACTCCAGCAGCAGCATACTGATAAAAACAATATTAATTAAAGAGTGATAAAAACACAGTGCAAGTTAAAAAGTGCAAGGTGGAGAGTGCGACACAGGTATAACAGTCAATAACATTGTATAATGTTACCGTTTGCCCCCCCCCCCCGGTGGAATTGAAGAGTCGCATAGTGTGGGGGAGGAACGATCTCCTCAGTCTGTCAGTGGAGCAGGACAGTGACAGCAGTCTGTCGCTGAAGCTGCTCCTCTGTCTGGAGATGATACTGTTTAGTGGATGCAGTGGATTCTCCATTATTGACAGGAGCCTGCTCAGCGCCTGTCGCTCGCCACAACCGTTTGATAGAACATCTGCAGCATCTTATTGCAGATGTTGAAAGATGCCAGCCTTCTAAGGAAGTATAGTCAGAGCATCAGTATTGGCAGTCCAGTCCAGTTTATTATCCAGCTCCACTCCCAGGTATTTATACAGTAGGTCTATACCCTCTGCACACAGTCACCTCTGATAATCACGGGGTACGTGAGGGGCCTGGGCCTCCTAAAATCCACCATCAGCTCTTTGGTTTTGCTGGTGTTCAGTTGTAGATGGTTTGAGTCGCACCATTTGTATGTATACAATGTATATAGGCTGAACAGGACCGGAGAAAGTACAGTCCCCTGTGGCGCTCCTGTGCTGCTGACCACAATGTCAGACCTGCAGTTCCCGAGACGCACATACTGAGGTCTGTCTGTAAGATAGTTCACAATCCATGCCACCAGGTATGAATCTACTCCCATCTCTGTCAGCTTGTCCCTAAGGTGCAGAGGTTGGATGGTGTTGAGGGCACTAGAGAAGTCCAGAAACATAATTCTTACTGCACCACTGCCTCTGTCCAAGTGGGAGAGGGATCGGTGTAGCATGTAGATGATGGCATCCTCCACTCCCACCTTCTCCTGGTATGCGAACTGCAGAGGGTCAAGGGCGTGGTGGACCTGTGGCCTCAGATGGTGAAGCAGCAGCCGCTCCATGGTCTTCATCTCATGTGATGTCAGGGCGACAGGCCTGAAGTCATTCAGCTCATTGGACGTGATCCCTTTGGGACTGGGGTGATGCAAGATGTTTTCCAAAGCCTAGGGACTTTTCCCTGTTCCAGGCTCAGGTTGAAGATGCGCTGTAGAGGACTCCCCAGCTCCAACGCACAGGCCTTCAACAGTCGTGGCGATACTCCATCTGGACCCACTGCTTTGCTGGCCCGAAGTCTCCTCAGCTCTCTGCTTACCTGGGCTGCTGTAATTGTGGGTGGGGGGAAACTCTCTCCTATGCTGGTATACAGTATGGAAAGGTTACAGCGGGTTACTACCATAGAGAGTAATACTTTGAACACTGAAAGAAAAAGCAGACACAAGAGTCATAAAAAGGTTTGGGGCAGCCACCCATATAATATTCCCTGGCTGGGTAAATTGCTAGCACTGATGTGCTCAGTATGGAGTCCAAAACAGAACTGATTACGTTAGTCAAATATGGCTGCTTTAATGGCCAGAAAAGGAAGTGAAGTCATCGAGGGAGGAAGCAGAAGGGTCCTCTTCCATAGGTTCAGAACTAATGTGACGTTATCAAAAGGGCCGGAACAGGAAGTCTGTTCAGTCATGGGTTCTTCACCAGAAGTGACGTCATCCAAGGGTCCGGAAGTGACGGCATTAGGGCCAGGCAGAAATTTCCCGTGAATGGTGTGCAGGAAAGTGAGAAAAAAGGTCAGTACACTCCAGCACCCCCTGGTCTGGTGTGGTATTATTCTAATTTAGACCCTTTAGCTACCTCCCATGCGCATGTGTGTGACAACATGTACTCTCACATCTACAGATGACATTAGTAAAGATGTCTCCCCACATCAGGCCCTAGCTCCATTTATATTCTCAATCTACTCTGTTAATATATGTCCCATAGTGTTTGGTTTAGTATTTGATAACTCTTTTCAATAAACCCCAAATTGTGTCAACCAGCCACTACTACTACTATTATTTGTGGTTTACCGCCACGTAAACCAAACACATATTTTCAGTAAGCTAAGCAAAACAGGGGACTGGAAAGAACAGCATTCTATGATTCATTGTTCCTCACAGAAAACAAGCAGAGAGCACAGCTGAATACTATGCGCCAGAGTAACGTGTCAGAACACAAGTTGTTTATCCTGAAGCAAAACAACCTGGGAAATCCTAACGGTATCTCTCAGTCAGGTGTTACCATGGGCTGAGCTGACAATGTACTTCATACTGGCAGGGGAGAGCTGTCATGACTTGTTTTGTGGATAACAGTCAGAAAAATAACATTCTGTAATCTTCTCTGCAAAAACCTGGACTGTCTAGTGAAAATACAGCAAGTATCCCTTTAGTGTGTTTATGTCACCTTCTTCATTTAATTAGGCTCAGAGAAAATGAGGCACCTATGTAGCTTCAATGGCTAGACAGTGTAATGGCATAAAAATGACAGCCTGGTTACAATAGAACTATGTAGGAAAAAAGTAAACTAAGTTACGATTAATTGAATTTACTTTGCAAACCATAAGACATGAAGTCATTTACTATGTGAAAATCATCCTGCTCTGACTAGGGAATGCAGGAATGGGCATACACTTGGGGCTCTTTCTCCACAGTGCAGGATTGAAACACCTCTTTAGGAAATAATTTACTTGGATATTTCACATCTTTCCAGGGAAATCAGATGTCCAACGAACTTTAACAACCAGGGTTGGGGTACGAGGGAGGAGTTCTGTCCATAAAGAGTAAGAAAAATGTACAAAGGAAAAAGAACACAATGGCACAACCATGTGGCAACCATATTCACATCAAGAAGTGCCAATGAATTGAAATACTATAAAAACAGTTTATTCAACAAAGATAGACAAGGGGAGGATGATCTAAAGGGAGTACAAAAAGTCTGAAACAAAACAGAACAGGAAATTGTGCTCCACCTTGATTATCAGGAGGAGCAGCTTATCCACTTGCCTACTTTCCAAACGCGTTCAACAAGCAATAAAAATGTTTATGAATCTTTCAACCTTTGGCTATGTTAGTTCCCTACCAATTAAGCCCTTGTCCCAATTTCATGCTTGGTGAGTCACAGTGTAGTGAATGCTAAACCCCACACAGGGATTTCTATCTAGAGAACTACTTTTAGAGTAATGAATGCTTTCCTAAAGTCTTAGGATCACCGCACCTAAACCCCCTTTAGAGCACCAGGAGTTCCTGCACCCCTGAGCTCTCATTTGGGCTATAAATGCCTGCTCTGCAAATGTGCTCTCCTGTGTAGCCAACATCTTCTCTCTCTTTCTCCCCAACTTTTGTGCTCTCAGAATCACTACTTCCAGGGCACCATTTATACAACAATGTAGAACATACTAGGTGGCAGGAAGCACAGTGATCTCTTTTGAAAGCGTATATCATTTTACCAATCCAGCACCACTACAGAACTGTAATATATTCAACAGAGGTCAACAATAAATTGTTACTGCTACTGTGGATGTCTGTTGCTTTCCAGGGTTCTTGATAAGCCCCCCACCTTCTCTTGTGGTAGCTGGGTGCAATATCTGCTCTTAGCAATCCCATACAACATTGATTAAACTCTAATACTGTGCAACAGGTACTTTTCAAAATTTAGGGGTATGTTTTCTCAAGTTGGCCTTTTCTATACTTTTTCTAGAGGCCATTTCAAACTAAGTGCAGAAAAGCTATTCTGATAGGTTCGCTCCTTGCAAGGAGTTAGTAAAGAAAATAATCTACCTTTTAAATCACTCAGTCGTGTACAAACAAAATTAAGAAAAACTGCACACTCAGCCCAGGTTCTAAAAAGATTAAGGCAATCTGTGTCACATTTCAAGCAGTGCTGCTGTGAAAAGTGTAATAAATGATAAAAAAGGATTCAGAAGCTACTGTCTTCAGTCAGAACGGTGTTATGAAATACATGATCCAGGGTTTAAATGTATGATTATGGACCACGATAATGGCTCATTCTAATTAAGGGTACGCAATTTTATCCCCTCCCTCCCCATGGGGCTTAATCCCGTATTAGGTGTCTCTCAGCTGGTACTTTAGAATCAATCTTTTAAAAAGACACTGGAACATAAATGGAAGTTGGTTAAGAGTTAATTTCATAAAAGCATTTGGTAATATTTTATCACACAGATGAATGTGGATACAAGGGAAAGTAGTGTAGTTGGTGTGCAACTAATCTCTTTACTGGTAAAAATACTGTACTTGGTGATATTAGGTAGGCTTAATCTCAACAGTTCTCATTACATCAGTTCTTATGTATTTGTATTGTTAGGATTGCATTCATTCTAAAACAATTCAAAATAACAAAATTTTGAACTGCAGAGATCCTAGAGTGAGAAACGGTGTAGCAGGCCACTATAACTGCACTTGATGTGTTCTCCACTGAGCTTGAAATCATGAAGTCACTGGATATGGAAACTGATAGCAAAATTTGCTGAAACCAAATTCTGCAAGATCAAGCTTTAATCAGTCTTTCCAATCCAGGCTACACTTGACTTGAGTATTCCTAGTTTTCATCCTCTTTCTCTGTACGTTTAGCATTAGTTTGCTCAGAGGTTGATGCGCTTGCTGCTTCCTGAGCAACTCTTCTTTTCTCCACCCGCTTCTTCTCTCCTTCCGTCGGCATCTTTTTGCGTTAAACCTGTATTAAGTCAGTGTTTGTGTTGCAATTACTTAGTGCGTTTTCTTTAATTTTTTCACTTAAGTCTTCAATCTGCCTCAAGAATGAGTTAAGATATGAAGAGTTAGGGGAAGTGACGGCAAAGGTGGTAGGGATGAGAATGGCGCCCATACGCATTCGCTGGTGCAGAGAGTTGATTCTACAATAAACTAAAATAAAATAAAAAAAAGGAATAACCTTGGAGGTCAATCCTCACCCCAAAGCGGATAGTAGACGTCACATAGTATATGTGTACCAAATTTCAGGACAATAGATCAAACGGTTTGCGAGCAACAGGTGATTTAAAATCCTGGACAGACAAACGAACAGCCATGGTAGCATATTATAGAAGAAGATATGAGAAGCCACCACAAAGATTGATTGATTATTTATTTATTTCTTTTAATATTTCAATTTTCTACTTTTTTCAGATAAGACGGTGCCTATTATGTCACAATAATTAGACAACTACAGAGCATACCCAAAAACCACAAAGGAAGGTGACATCATTAAATGCAAAGGCAAGGTTGAAAATATAAATGTCAAAACAAATTAGAAAACGTATGCATGATATAACATTCAGGTACATTCAGGGACTTTTAGTTCAATATTATCAAAATTGGAGCTTTTTTTTTTTCTTCCAAAGATTAGTTATGATATTTTTGTTTATTGCATATTTTTGTAACAGTGAGTCATATTCAGAAATAACAGTGATAACAGAATGTAATTAGATGTGTTAGTAGAGTATATAAAACACATGTTCTTACTAACACTTTACCATTTCATGTACTGTTGCTAATTATGGAGCCCAAACATGCTTGTGGTGGCTGAAATAACTTTCACAGACACCACATTCCAACTCAACTGAAATAAAAATTGCATTAACAGGTGTACTTTTGTTAGTTGTTGGTTGTGGAGGAGCTATGACTAATTGTAGTCCGTAATGGATAAATGGTCATTGTAGGCTTTGGTGATAAAATGCCATATCAGAGAAGTACTGGATAATTATGATCTACAGAAATGCAGCAGATGCATTGTTTTTAATATAATGTAAATACTGAGTACATGTTTATTCTCTTTATGCATAATATCACGGTCTTAATAAAAATGTAACTTTCTCACCAAATTTCAACATAGTCGGTCCTCTCAGAGCTGAGCTGTCTCATATTGATAAACTGACAGTGAAACAAATATGTTCCATGACCGTGTACAATAGAACACAAAATAGTTTTGCTAGAATAATGATATGATGAATACACAATAAGAGATACATCTGCAAAAGTGATCCAAATGGCATTAACAGAGAGAGGGAAGTCCAAAACATAAATTCATGACAAACAGCTTTTAACTTAAGATACTCTTAAGAAACTTACAACACCAATAAGAGCTGCTCCTGGTGACTCACATCTGGAATACAATCTATTATCACTGAATAATATCTGGCTCTCTGTACTCTCTCCACAATGTCATTATTTTCATTCTTTGCCTTAAGGAAAATGTTTTCACTTTGAATATGCTTGCTGAGATACAGGAAGGTGTTGCTTAACTGTT